>NW_027361908.1:24817500-25362500 GCF_039654945.1 Dendrobates tinctorius
GACTAAAATGATTTGCATGGCAGAGTTCCAAGACAAAAACCACTGTTGAGCATAAAAAACATAAAGGATCGTCTCAGTTTTGCCAGAAAACATCTTGATGATCCCCAATATTTTGGGAGAAAACTCCGTGGACTGAAAAGACAAAAGTTAAACTTTTTGGAAGTTATATGTCCCATTATATCAACATAAAAATAACACAGTATTTCAGAAAAGGAACTTCATACCACCAGTAAAATATGCTGGTGTTAGTGTGATGGTCTGGGGCTGTTTTGCTGCTACAGGATCTGGAAAGCTTGCTGCGATAAATGGAACCATGAATTCTGCTGTCTACCAAATAATCCTGAATTAGAATATCTGGCCATCTGTTTATGACCTCAAGTTGAAGAAAACTTGGGTTCTGTAGCAGTATAATAATCCGAAACACACCAGCAAGTACACCTCTGAATGGCTTAAATGAAACAAAATTAAGAATTTGGAGTGGCCTAGTCAAATTCTTGACCTTAATCCAATTAAGATGCTGTGGCATCACCCTGGGTCATGCACCATTGCCACCATATTAAGAGGCCCTTTAAGTCAATATCCAGCTCTTTACGAGTTTACAGCTGTCTGTGGATGGATACCTGGCCTTGGTATTTCCCTTGTCATATCTGTAAACTCGTAAAGAGCTGGATATTGACTTAAAGGGCCTCTTAATATGGTGGCAATGGTGGTTTCCGAAAGGAGCCACCCCTTGGCTGAGTCCTTCCCTGGAGGAAGATCTGGCGGGTCCCATGTTTGAGACTCTTAAATGAGGCTCCTCGGACTTTATTTGCATATTCGTATTTCCCAGGGAGCATTGTACCTAGGATTTCACTGATTGAGCGCCTTTGCCGGCTGCCGCAGTGTTTTCTTTGACTGGCCTCCCTGAGGTCAGTGATTTTTTTGTGATGTTGGTCTACTAGGCCTTGCTCCCACCTAGCCAGAATCCTACTCCACACTGATGAGGGGCAACACCCTGAAACAGCTGTCTGTGGATGGATACCTGGCCTTGGTATTTCCCTTGTCAAATCTGTATACTCGTAAAGAGCTGGATATTGACTTAAAGGGCCACTTAATATGGTGGTAATGGTGGTTTCCGAAAGGAGCCACCCCTTGGCTGGGTCCTTCCCTGGAGGAAGATCTGGCTGGTCCCATGTTTGAGACTCTTAAATGAGGCTCCACGGACTTTATTTGCTTATGCCTCTATAAGAGACAGAGAGACACAGCCAGAGATTCTGCCAAGACATCCATACATCCCAAGGACCAGAGACAGGACAGCAGGCAAAGCATTATGGCTCCATCACAAGAGGCATGGATCTATCGTTCCACAGGAAACAAACTAGGGGACCTCGGCACTAATTGGAAGAATACAGATCTGCTCCATTGACCATTGCTGAATCACTGATACATTTGGAGAAAGCCAGGATTGGGACCCGTCGGTCGCCTGGATCCTTGGAGATGTTTGGATAAGTCAGGTTGTGACCCTCGGGTCAACTGGCCTTGTACTTCAATGGACTGTCATATTCCTAGCTTGTCGTTACCTCCTCCTTACTCTGTAAGGTGAACCATCTTGGGTTATTTTGCAGGGACTATTCTACATGTGATCTGCCTGTTTTGTGGTTCAATATAGCATTGCCATACTGTTTAACTCTCACCCTGTGTTGTCTGAGTAGCGTTGTGCCCATGTTAAAGGGAGGGTGGGCGTTCGCCGGGATGTTCCCTCGTCCATGCAGTGCCGGCTAGCGGACCTGCCCCTCCCCCCCGTGTCTCCACAAAGGCATTGTAGGTTTGGATTTCCTTTTCCCTTAATAATAAATATCTTAATTTTAAAATCTGTGTTACGTGCTCACTTGTGTAATCTTTGTGTAATATTTCAATTTGTTTGGTGAGCTGAAACAATTAAGTGTGGCGAACATGCAAAAGAATAGGAAATTAGGAAGAGGGCGAACACTTTTTTGCACAACTGTATGTTTAATGACATTCAGTTGGAATGAGCAAGCACTAAAATGCTTGAATGCTCTTACATGAACCAAGCAATTCCTAAGGCTCAAATGCTTGTTTCAAGTAATGAGTATAATGGGAGTCAAAGGGAAATCAAAGCATTTTTCAAGCAGAGGTCTCTGGGGCAGTGAAAATGTTGAAATTGATGGAAAAAGTACTGAATGGAAGAAGAACAGCATTGGGATGATCCCTGGAAACATCTCTGTCTTATAGATCATTGCTGAGAACAATGATGTCACACTTTTACTCCACTTTAAGGACTGATATAAAACATTCACAATCTACTAGAAATTGGAGTGCAGATGCATTCACCATCCAAAACGGAACAAGACAAGGATGTCCTCTTTCTCTGATCCTTTTCATACTAGCGATGGAGCCGCTGTTGTGTGCAATCCAGCAAAGTAAAGAGATTGAGGGCATCAAAATTGGTAATAATCACCATAAGTCTGTGGCTTTTGCTGATGACTTGTTGGTTTTGATGACGAATCCGCTACGACGGTTTCCTGCTTTACTGGGAATTCTTGAGGAATATGGCAACCTCACAAACTTTAAGGTGAATGCATCAAAATCGGAAGCTCTAGACCTAAACGTGCCCGCCCACACACTGGATAAGTTGAAGGAGCTCTATCCTTTTGCCTGGCCTAGTAGATTTATTACTTACCTAGGTATAAAATTAGCTAGATCTGATAAAGAACTTTTCCAGCTTAACTATTATTCCTTACTGGACAGGGTGCAGTCCATTATTAAATCGTGGAGAGACCCTTTTCTGTCATGGACGGGAAGGAAGAATCTCCTAAAAAGCTTGATCCTTCCCAAATTCACATACCTATTCTCAACTCTACCCATCCATGTACCAAACTATTTCCTCGCTCGAGTGAACTCTTTACTTTTCAAATACATCTGGAGGGGCGCAAGACCCCGCATTAACTCGCGCACACTATCATTGCCAAAATATAGAGGGGGAATGGGAGCCCCCGACATCAAAAGCTATTACTATGCAGTGGTGCTTTCTCGATCAGTGAACCTGATCAGGAATTCTAGTGACAAACATTGGGTCAACATAGAAAACATTCTATCTCCTATACCCCTTAGGTCTCTACTGTTGACATATACTAGGGGATGGAATCCCTTCCCCCCAACAACCCCCTCTCTCTGGCTTTGCTCAGGGTTTGGTCGAGCTTCCACACCCTCCTGGTACCCCCCTCGTCCTCACTATTGAAACTATCCGACGCCTTGTCTCCATCTCTGGACACATTAAGGGAGGGAGGTGACCTAGCTCAGAAATTGAGACAAATCTCCATTGATCAGATAATGGCAGATGGGGCACTTCTTCCGCTGACTGAATTGAGTGATCTCTTGGCCCCCTCGAGTTTCACTTTTCTCCACTGTAATTCTTTGAGAGAGCTATTGAAACATATACCATATTGCCCGGATAATCCACGCAAGCTTACACCATATGAAGTTCTCTGCTCCAGAATATCCAGACCAACCAAGGTCCTCTCTACAATTTACCAGACACTCTTATCTAAAGACCTATCCCTGAAAAGAGCATACATTGCCCTCTGGGAAAAAGACCTAGGATACAAATTCACACAATCATTAGAACAAGAATATTAGACACAATAGACCATATCTATACGCATTTGCACGGTCCAACGAGCTGCGTGAAAACCCAAGAAAACGCTTTTAAAATAGTTACATGATGGTACTTTACACCGGCACAGACTTGTACCTGGTGGTCGGGAGCTCGGGCTAGGTGTTGGCATTGCGAGGAAGATGGGGTGACTACCTTCACATATGGTGGACTTGCCCTGTCCTCTGACCCTTTTGGGCAACAACAGAGAAATTCATCAGAGATATAGCAGAGTCCCCAGTGTTACTGACACCCGAGACGGCTCTGCTGAACCTCCCTATATACTTCAAACAAAAGAAGGCTCCCACGTTAGTCCACAATATTATAGCTGCGTCCAAACTCCTAATCCCGACTTACTGGGGTATAACCCAGATACCCACTTCTCATCAACTGCTGGCAAAAATTGACCAAATATATCGTATGGCTGAGATTGTTGCCTTGGTGAACCATTCACAGTTATCTTTTGAAGAGAACTGGCGCTCCTGGATTAAGTATACACTCACTGGCCACTTTATTAGGTACACCATGCTAGTAACGGGTTGGACCCCCTTTTGCCTTCAGAACTGCCTCAATTCTTCGTGGCAGAGATTCAACAAGGTGCTGGAAGCATTCCTCAGAGATTTTGGACCATATTGACATGATGGCATCACACAGTTGGCGCAGATTTGTCGGCTGCACATCCCTGATGCGAATCTCCCGTTCCACCACATCCCAAAGATGCTCTATTGGATTGAGATCTGGTGACTGAGGAGGCCATTTGAGTACAGTGAACTCATTGTCATGTTCAAGAAACCAATCTGAGATGATTCGAGCTTTATGACATGGCGCATTATCCTGCTGAAAGTAGCCATCAGATGCCTGTTCTTAGCTGAGAGGAGTGGTACCCAGTGTGGTCTTCTGCTGCTGTAGCCCATCTGCCTCAAAGTTCGACGCACTGTGCGTTCAGAGATGCTCTTCTGCCTACCTTGGTTGTAACGGGTGGCAATTTGAGTCACTGTTGCCTTTCTATCAGCTCGAACCAGTATGCCCATTCTCCTCTGACCTCTGGCATCAACAAGGCATTTCCGGCCACAGAACTGCCGCTCACTGGATTTTTTTTCTTTTTCGGACCATTCTCTGTAAACCCTAGAGATGGTTGTGCGTGAAAATCCCAGTAGATCAGCAGTTTCTGAAATACTCAGACCAGCCCTTCTGGCACCAACAATCATGCCACGTTCAAAGGCACTCAAATCACCTTTCTTCCCCATACTGATGCTCGGTTTGAACTGCAGGAGATTGTCTTGACCATGTCTACATGCCTAAATGCACTGAGTTGCCGCCATGTGATTGGCTGATTAGAAATTAAGTCTTAACACACAGTTGGACAGGTGTACCTAATAAAGTGGCCAGTGAGTGTAGATCTACCCTTAAGCCTCTACAAGTATGAATATTTGATTAACTCGAAACTTGGTCTGTGATGTTTCGGAAAACTTACCCTCTCTTTCTATCTCTCCTCTACTTTCCCTCCCCCCCCCGCCGCTCTCTTTCCTTCTCTCTTTCCTCCATTTTCGTTACGGCTCTCTTCCCTCCTCATCTCTATTGTTAGCTCTACTCTTTCATAAATGAAAATATTTTGCATTTGCTAAATGTTTTACACCATTACAATCCATGTTACTTTAAATTGGTTATTTCTATGTGGTGTTATCATCTTTTGATTAACCAATAAAAAGATCTTTGAAAAGAAAAGAAATTGGAGTGTACAGGAAAAAATGTTAAGAATCATTCTTGCCTGTATAATTACTTGTACATAAGGCAAAATTTAAAAAGGATTTGAAAAAAATAATAATTTAAGTAAGCCAAAATGTAATGTTTTATTCATTATTATTAAATTTTATCATATTTTTTATTAAAAAATCAGAAATTTCAATGTAATTCATGAAGGATGCAGGAACTTCCAAAAATTAGATGGAAGATTGACTTAGATACACCCTGTATTAGACATAAAGGAGGATCTGATACAAATTATACTCAAATTGACATGTAGTGGTACTTCTAGGCTCATAAAGGCTATGCACTAAGTGCAAAGACTGACAAAAACAGCAAATAACAGTGTTTTGGAGATCTATATACTATCCAAATGTAACACAAAGCACGTAATACTCTATGGATGATTTATTGAGTTCATAATAATTTTTGAATGCTTTTTCACAGTGTTATACAGTATATCACAAAAATATAAAATAAAGCACGTAATTCTCTATGGATGGCCAATTAAATCTAGAAAAAGTTTTGAACACTTTTTTTGAGTGGTACTCTTTACCACAGAAATGTAACATAAAGCACGTAATACTCCATTGATTACTAATTCAATCTATAACTTTTTAAAGTTTTTTTGAAGTGTTATATAGCACTGAAATGTACAGCAAAGCATGTAATACTACGTGGGTGACAAATTGAATCCAGTAAAAAATGTCAATGCTTTTTTGTAAGTTATATATCACTGAAAGGGGGCAGTACCCCAAAACACAGTGTCTGCAAATTGAGATTCTGGTTTAGCTTTTAACTAGAGTTGAGCGATACCATCCGATACTTCAAAGTATCGTATCGGATGGTATCGGCCGATCTTTAAAAAAAGTATCGGTATCGCCGATTCCGATACCGGAAGTCCCATTCAAGTCTATGGGACTTCCGGTATCGGAATAAGAAAAACCCTTTCCTGCCCTTGTACAGCCTCTCTGGGGTCTGTACGGGCCTTTCGGGGGGCTGTGCCGGCCTGCCAGGGGGTCTGTGCAGGCTCCGGGGGGCTGTGCCGGCCTGCCGGGGGGCTGTGCCGGCCTGCCGGGGGGCTGTGCAGGCTCCGGGGGGCTGTGCCGGCCTGCCGGGGGGCTGTGCCGGCCTGCCGGGGGGCTGTGCAGGCTCCGGGGGGCTGTGCCGGCCTGCCGGGGGGCTGTGCCGGCCTGCCGGGGGGCTGTGCCGGCCTGCCGGTGGTCTGTGCAGGCTCCGGGGGTCTGTGCAGGCATCGTCCGATGGGACTACAAGTCCCATCGGGCGATGCCTGCTACCATGACAGTGATTGACACATTAGCCAATGATGGGACAGTAGTAGTCCCATCATCCGGCTAATGTGTTAAATGTAAAAAAAAAAAAAAAAAAAATTACATGCTACATACATACAACATGCATACTACATACATGCTACATTCATACTACATACTACATACATGCTACATTCATACTACATGCAACATACATACTACATATATACTACATGCATGCTACATACATACTGCATACTACATGCTACATACATACTACATATATACTACATGCATGCTACATACATACTACATGCTACATACATACCACATACATACTACATATATACTACATACCACATACATACTACATATATACTACATGCATGCTACATACATACTACATATATACTACATGCATGCTACATACATACTACATGCTACATACATACCACATACATACTACATATATACTACATGCATGCTACATACATACTACATATATACTACATGCATGCTACATACATACTACATGCTACATACATACTACATACATACTACATATATACTACATACATGCTACATACATACTACATGCATGCTACATATATACTACATACATGCTACATACATACTACATGCATGCTACATACATACTACATGCTACATACATACCACATACATGCTACATATATACTACATGCATGCTACATACATACTACATATATACTACATGCATGCTACATACATACTGCATGCTACATACATACTGCATGCTACATGCATGCTACATACATACTACATACATACTACATACATACCACATATATACTACATACATACAATACATTCATACAATACATACATAGACATACAGTACATATAACATAGAGTTAACATACTTACCAATACTTGTCACATTGTTCCCCGAAGCCATTGTCGTCTACGGAATAAATATTAACATAACAAACCACAAAAATACTCACCCACGATCCGAAGCAGTCCACGAGTGTGTCCCACGACGATCTTGGGTAGAGAACTGCAGCATCAGCTGTTGCTGCCGTTCTCTACGGGCTGCAGGAATCCAATGACGGAAGGTAGGTATCCTTCCGCACTGTATTCCTCCGCCACTTAAAAAAAAAAAAAGTCCCTAGTCTCACTTTATGCCATTGCTGTGTGGGAATTTCCCACACAGCAATGGCATAAAGTGAGACTAGGGACTTTTTTTTTTTAAGTGGCGGAGGAATACAGTGCGGAAGGATACCTACCTTCCGTCATTGGATTCCTGCAGCCCGTAGAGAACGGCAGCATCATCTGATGCTGCAGTTCTCTACCCAAGATCGTCGTGGGACACACTCGTGGACTGCTTCGGATCGTGGGTGAGAATTTTTGTGGTTTGTTATGTTAATATTTATTCCGGAAAGACAATGGCTTCGGGGAACAATGTGACAAGTATTGGTAAGTATGTTACTCTATGTTATATGTACTGTATGTCTATGTATGTATTGTATGAATGTATTGTATGTAGTATGTATGTAGCATGCATGTAGCATGTAGTATGTATGTAGCATGCATGTAGTATATATGTAGTATGTATGTAGCATGCATGTAGTATATATGTAGCATGTATGTGGTATGTATGTAGCATGTAGTATGTATGTAGCATGCATGTAGTATGTATGTAGTATGTATGTAGCATGCATGTAGCATGCAGTATGTATGTAGCATGCATGTAGTATATATGTAGTATGTATGTAGCATGCATGTAGTATATATGTAGCATGTATGTAGTATGTATGTGGTATGTATGTAGCATGTAGTATGTATGTAGCATGCATGTAGTATGTATGTAGTATATATGTAGTATGTATGTAGTATGTATGTAGTATGTATGTAGCATGCAGTATGTATGTAGTATATATGTAGTATGTATGTAGCATGCATGTAGTATGTATGTAGCATGCATGTAGTATGTATGTAGCATGTAGTATGTATGTAGTATGTATGTAGTATATATGTAGTATGTATGTAGCATGTAGTATGTATGTAGTATTTTTTTTTTTTTTTTTAACATTTAACACATTAGCCGGATGATGGGACTACTACTGTCCCATCATTGGCTAATGTGTCAATCACTGTCATGGTAGCAGGCATCGCCCGATGGGACTTGTAGTCCCATCGGACGATGCTTGCACAGACCCCCGGACATCAGCACAGCCCCCCGGCAGGCCGGCACAGCCCCCCGGCAGGCCGGTACAGACCCCCACAGGGTGCACAGACCACCGGCAGGCCGGCACAGCCCCCCGGCAGGCCGGTACAGACCCCCACAGGGTGCACAGACCACCGGCAGGCCGGCACAGCCCCCCGGCAGGCCGGTACAGACCCCGGGCAGGCCGGCACAGCCCCCCGGCAGGCCGGCACAGCCCCCCGGCAGGCCGGCAGAGACCCCCGGAAGGCCCGAAATGACGGCGCATCATGATGCGCACACACCGCGCATCATGATGACGTCAGGCCGTCAATCAACTGAACTTCCGATTCCGATGCCGAATTCCGATATTGAAAAAATATCGGAAGTCGGTATCGGAATTCCGATACAGCAAGTATCGGCCGATACCCGATACTTGCGGTATCGGAATGCTCAACACTACTTTTAACCTAAAGCGGGAGTCACACATAGCAATCTCGCTAGCGAGATCACTGCTGAGTCACAACTTTTGTGACACAACAGCGATCTCACCAGCGAGATCGCTGTGTGTGACAGCGATCAGCGTCCGGCCCCCCTGCCGGTATCGCTGATCGCTGCAAGAAACCTCTGGACATATTTTTCGCCACTGGTCTCCCACTGGCCAGCATGCATCGCTGCGTGTGACAGGCAGGAGACCAGCGATCAGCTGTAAAAAATAATAAAAAAAATAAAAAATATAGTTATTCTCACCTTCCGACGTCCCACGCAGCCATCCTGCCTCTCTCCACGCTCCCGGTCCCAGTGATCCTTTGCACGAATGACCGCGAGACGTCACGCTGCCGCGAGACCGTGACATTCTCGCGGTCATTCTCGCAAAGGATTACTGGGACCGGAGCATGGAGAGAGGCAGGATGTCTGCGTGGGACGTCGGAAGGTGAGAATAACAATATTTTTTATTTTAATTCTATTTTTTTACAGGGATATGGCATCAGCGCTAACGAACACAGCGATGCCGGGCGCTCGGCATCGCTGTGCTGATCGCTAGTGAAGCTGTCTGTTTGACAGCTCACCAGCGATCACATAGCGACTTACCAGTGATCCTGACACGTTGATATCATTGTCGGGATCGCTGCTAAGTCGCTATGTGTGACTCCAGCTTAAGTCATGTGACAAAGCTTGTTAAAGGGTCAACATTGACTTTTAGGCTATGTGCACACGTTGCAGATTCTGCTGCGTTTCCGCAGCGTTTTTGCCGCTGCGGAAACGCAGCAGTTCCGCTGACCAAGTACAGTACAATGAAACCCTATGGGGTTTCAAAAACGCTGTGCTGACGGTGCGTTTTTTTCCGCGCGGTTTTGCTGCGGTTTTTTTTCCGCAGCACGTCAATTGTTTCTGCGGATTCCGCTGCGGTTTCACACCTTTAACATAGTAGAGGTGTGAAACCGCAGGGCAAAACCGCAGACCAAACCGCAGGAAAACCGCAGGTCACTTTACCTGCGGTTTTACATGCGTTTCCGCGCGGAAAAAACCGCAGCGGAATCCGCAACGTGTGCACATAGCCTTAGGATTGCTACTTCTAATAGGTGGCACTGGAGTTCTAGTCCTCTTCCTCTTTGAAGATACAATTTGCACATCACTGAAATGTAACACAAAGCATATAATACTCTATAGTTTACAAATTCAATCCAGAAAATATGTTGTCACTTTTTGAAGTGGTATATTCAACTAAAGTGTAAAGCAATGCACTAAATACTATATGGATGACTAATTGAATCCAGAAAAAAATGTTAACTTTTTTGTTATATACCACTGTAATGTAACACATAGCTTGTAATTCTTTATGGATGACAATGTAGTAAATTTTTTCACTCCCAAAAAAAGGAATGTGGTCACATGCAGGAGCTATATATTTAGCAATAGACTGCAAAGCCCTAAACCCAGCCTAGATGCTGTATTCTGACACTCTCCCTGCTCCTGCAACTGTCTCTAGGCTAAATGCAGTATGTATCTGATACAAACATCACAAGATTAACCTTAGAAGGATTGTTAGTAAAATGGTTGAGCATCAGCACCAGTATCAACATTAGAGGGCCATGAATTGTTAAACAGTTCACACATAGGCCTGAATAATTACTCTCTCCCTCCAATCGGAACTGTTCCTGAGCTGTACAATTGCGAAAGTGAGCCGATCACAGAGGCACTAGTACTTTTATAACCTCTAATAAGGTAATGCGGCCAAGCCAATCACAGTAATGGCACTACAAAGATGGCTATGGCATTACAGTGACTCACATGCAATACTTGAATGCTTATTGGCTGTGTAACAGGTGCCAATCATGTGGGGCGGGAATTGGAGATTCAAATCGAGCTCCAGCCAATGCTCGTCTACTGTTGAGCACATCCGAGCACTCAGATATTCAAGTGATATCTGAGAATCACTGAGCACATTCACTCATCACTAATATTCACCTATCCCCTGCTACATTACTGTGTATGTATAAAGGGAATGCATCATCAGAAAATGACTTACTGTTAACTTAGGTTTTTGTGTTAAATGTATTTTTAAAGAAAAAAATGTTAGCAATGGTTTTTATATATCACAATCTGTATTAAAAAAAAAAACTGAAATCTTGAAATTTTCACACTAGCCATTGGGGATATTTTAGACTCCTGCTACCTGTTCTTCCAAGACTATTACAAGACTAGAAGACTTCATAAGTTTGATTATCATCAACGCAATCAGAAATGACAGAGGCATTTAACAAGACTATTTTTTCAAGAGAATGTGGGAGCATTTGCTGATTCTATGATGACAACTTGACATTAGTCCCTAATCAGGCTGCTTTGTTATTTCTTGCCATACAGATATTTGTTTTAAGTAAAGATGAGCGAATTTGACAAAATTCAAATTAGTCTGTTCACATGGATTTTAATTCAGTTCACAGAAAAGTTATTTTCTGTGGATTTAATTTCCCTAATTATGTCCAGGGGTCTTTTTAACCTTTTGCCAGCACCCTACTGTTCAGCTAAATGGTGGATGCAGCTGGCCGCTAATTTGCTGAATTGGCAAGAATTCTCCAAAATGTGGCTTTAAGAAATAATTCAAGTAAAATTCCATTCCTCTCTAATTCCTATCTAATAATTTTACCCATCAATAATTAGATTATGTCTGGATTAGCTTTCAGTGTTTGTAAAGACCACTTCATCACAGAATTATACTTAATATCACTTTTTTTCTGAGTCTATGTTGCAACTTTCTTTTATGGATTTACAACTTTACAGCTCTCCCATCCATTCTTGAATGCTGATGACATAATTTTCTGGTTAGACTCAAATGTCTGGTTTGGCTCAAAATGCAATTTTTTCTCTTGCATCCTGTTAGTACCATTTTACATTTGACCCAATTCCCAATCTCATGAATCAAGAAACTTGGTAGAATTACACACGTGGTCAAAATTGTTGGTAGCCCTCATTTAACCCCTTTCTACCAGATGACGTACTCTCCCGTCCATGTGCTTTGGGACTTATTTCCCATGGATGCGATATTATATCATCATCAATCAGCAGCACTCACGGACCACTCCCAGCACTTTAACCCCCAGAACACTGCGATCAAACATGATTGCAGCGCTCCGGGAGCAGGCAGAGGGGATGTCAGCTGTGACAGCCTCTTTGCCTTTGGATTGGAGACCCCGCGGCATGTCTCGGGGTCCTTATCACTGCCATGGAGACCCGATGTCGTCATGACAACATCCGGGTCTCAAGGCCTGAGAGACTTCCTGTCATGCGCAATGCATTTCACGAAGTCTCACAGGTCAGTATAAAATGCATGCAGCACTGACAGCTTCTATGGCACGCAGATCTGCATGCTACAGAAGCCATCAGCCTGCACAAAATGAGTGTCCCATAGTGGGACAAAGTGTGAAAGTAAGAATTAAGTTAAAAAAAATTAAATAATTGTAAAAATATTTTTAAAAAATAATTAAAAATAATAATAAAAAAATCAATATTTATTCTAACATTATATCAATATTTGAATAAAAAAAATCTAAACAATAAAAGTACACATATTTGGCATCCCCCGTCCGTAACGACTCAACCTATAAAACTGTCCCACTAGTTAACCCCTTTAGTGAAAACCATTTAAAAAAAAGCCAAAAAACAATGCTTTATCATCAAACTGCCGAACAAAAAGTGCAATAACACGCAATCAAAACGACGGATATAAATAAACATGGTACCGTTGAAAACGTCATCTTGTCACGCAAAAAACAAGCCCCATACAGCATCATCAGGGAAAAAATAAAAAAGTTACAGCTCTCAGAATAAAGCAATGCAAAAATAATTATTGCTTATGTAAAATAGTTTTTATTGTATAAAAGCGCCAAAACATGAAAAAGAAGTATCGCTGTAATCATACTGACCCGAAGAATAAAACTGCTTTATCAATTTTACCACATGCGGAATGGTAAAAACGCCCTTCCCAAAAGAAATTCATGAAAAGAAAAGGGGGAGACAGGGCGCTTCCAATGCGTTGATCTGTATGGAAAGTAGATGAGTGCACAGCAAGTGTTAGGCTCACCTGATAGGGTTGTGAGAGTCACAACACCTATAATCGCATAAAACAGCTGCAGCAGTCTGCACGAGGTCCAAGGACTTGGTACAAAGAGAAGGCTGGTAGTGCAATAAGAGACTGCGCTTCTGTGGTAGAATTCAAGATATCTTTATTGCCAACGCGTTTCCTGAGCCAGTCACAGCTCACTTCATCAGGGCATGTTACAGAAGATCATTGCAGGGGTATATATACATAAAAAAAAGGGGGAGGCGCCAAGAATAGTGGGGTGACACGTCAGCATGGATACATATGCATGAATCATACAAAACAATAAAACTTTATTACAACCATATTAAAAACGATGTTTAAAATGCCATAAAAAGAGTGTTGGTATAAAAAACGTGATTAAAAAATAATAAATAAAAAGACACGGGGGGATCATGAGGTAAAGGATTAAAAAATGGCTCTTGAGTCCTGGGGTGGATTAGAACTTGCCTTAGAGGATATAACTCATGGTATTAGTCCACTATGCTACATGTGAAACTGGAAAGGAAGGAGAAAATGGTTAAAATCATGTGTAAATAGCTAAAACTAGTCTCAAATATCTTTTTTCTAGGTGGAGAAAAGAGAAGAACAACAAGAAGAAACTCTCTGGAATAGGTGATATAAAAATGGTTAAAAATTGAGTGTTAAGACTTAATAAAAATAAAAAAATAAAAAAAAATTTAAAAAAAAAATTAAAAAAAAAATTCATGGGTGAAAAAAAAAATGCATAAAAAATGTTTTTCTTTAAAATCGAAGATGATGATATAAAGGAATTGAAAGGATGAGATATTAAAACACAGGGTCAAAATAAAATCAATAAAAAACATCATTGATGATATTAAAACCATTGGGCTCAATAGATATGAGATTGTCAGCATACTCAGGACAAATTGTACAACAACTTTTGGGGTCCAATTTCTCCTGTTAGTCTTGGTAAAATAAAACAAATTGGATCTGAAGTAAATGTTTTGTGAAAAAAGTTAAATGTTCATTTTTTTAACATTCCAAAAGTGTCTGAAGCACCTGAAGGGTTAATAAACTTCTTGAATGTGATTTTGAGCAAATTCAGGGGTGCAGTTTTTAGAATGGTGTCACTTTTGGGTATATTCCATCAAAACTATTTTAATTATTGCAATTGATAAAACCAGTGTTTTTTATTGTGACTTTCTAACTTTGTTGTTTGCTTATGCTAGTTAACTATTGTTCAAATACTACTTATCAAGACTTTAGACAGCATACATTGTTCTATGCTTTCTTTTTTTCTAAATACTGTATATACTCATTTATAAGCCGAGTTTTTCAGACCTTTTTTTGGGCTGAAAAAGATCCCCCTATGCTTATAAATGAGTCACGGTCCCAGTGTGAAAGTCCCCGAGAAGGGAACATGTCTGCGCCCCCATACAGCTGCTGACAGGGCCTGCGGTCAGCACCGGGGGACAAATGCCATTGTCCTGAGCAGGCTGAGACACCGGCGTGCTATGGGGGCTTGGTGCCAGTGTCGCCGCTGGCTCAGGCCCCCGGCACTTGCTATATTCACCTATCCCCTTTCCACTGCCATGCGCCGTTGTCTTCCACGTCCTCTAGCTGTGACATTCAGGTCAGAGGGCGTGATGACTTGTTTAGTGTACACCCTCTGCCTGAACAGTCACTGCAGAGACCCAGAAGACACAGCGGCATGCGGCGGTGGAACCGGGACAGGTGAATATCGCAGGTGCCGGGGGCCTGAGCCAGGGGTGATACCTGCACCTGGACCCCATAGCACCCGGTGTCCCCACTTGCTAAGAAAACTGGCACCTGGTTCCCAGCAGCGAGAAGTGAGTTTGTCATTTTTTGCAGCAGCGGCATTATGCGGTATATGGGCACCTTATGGAGCCCATCATGAACTTTATGGAGCATATTGTATGGGGCATATTTTGTATGGAGCATCTTATGAGGTCAATAATCAACTTTATGGGGTATTATATGGGGCATATTTTGTATGGAGCATTGTATGGGGCCCATAATCAACTTTATGGAGCATTATATGGGGCATATTTTGCATGGAGCATTATAAGGGGCCCATAATTAACTTTATGGAGCATTACATGGAGCATATTTTGTATGGAGCATCTGCTGCATTTCCCACCCTAGGCACATGGGCGGACATACCGCCGGTTCAACCTGTGCAGCTGCACCAGGGCCCAGAGGCTCCACCAGGGCCCAGAGGCTCCAAGGGGCCCCTACAGGGCGGCTAATAATGAGGGCAATCTGGCCAGATTGCCCTCATATGCGGTGGTCAGGGAGCGATCCCAGCAGCTCCGCTGCCTGTAAGAGAAAATAGCAGAAGCGGAGCTGCAAGGATCCGTCCTGCTTCCTGCCTGGTGCCCGCGCTTCCTGTCTCTGACACAGAGAGTAGCACCGCTGGATGACATCATCATTTATCAGCCAGAGCGTGCTGTGCCAGAGTGATGAAGCGCGGGCGCTGGTGATGCTGTGGCTGGGGACAGGTGAGAGGTGCTGTGTGTGTGTTTTGAATGTATGTGTGTGTTTTGCATGTATGTATGTGTGAGTGTGTGTGTGTTTTGTATGTATGTGTGTGTGTGTGTAGAGATGAGTGGTGGTGTGTGTGTGCATGCTTGCATGTGTAGCACTGCGGGGGTATATGCAGAGAGGTCAATGGTTCTGTGTGTGTAGGTGGAGGAGAGAGGAATTATGTGGGCAATGATGGGAGTGGTGGGGAGAAGGCAACGATGGGTGTGATGGAGAAGGCAATGATGGGGGTGATGGGGAGAAGGCAATGCTCGGAGTGATCGGGAGAAGGCAATGATGTGGGTGATGGGGAGAAGGCAATGATGGGGGTGATGGGGAGAAGGCAATGATGGGGTGATGGATAAGGCAATGATGGGGTTATGGATAAGGCAATGATGGGGTGATGGAGAAGGCAATGATAATGATGGGGGTGAGGGAGAGGGCAATGATGGGGTGATGGAGAGAGCAATGATGGAGGTAGTGGAAAAGGCAATGATGAGGTGGGGGAAAGAAATGATGATGGGTGGTAGGGGAGAATGAAATGATGGGGTGATGGAGAGGGCAATGATGGGGTGGTAGGGGAGAAGGCAATGATGTGGTGATAGAGAGGGCAATGATGGAGGTACTGGAAAAAGCAATGATGGGGTGGTGGAGGAAAAAGAAATGATGATGGGTGGTAAGGGAGAATGCAATGATGGGGTGATGGAGAAGGCAATGATGGGATGATGGAGAGGGCAATGATGGGGTGATGGAGAAGGCAATGATGGCGTGATGGAGAGGGCAATGATGGGGTAGTAGGGGAGAAGGCAATGATGGAGGTGGTGGAAAAGACAATGATTGGGTGGTGGGGGAAAAATGATGATGGGGTGGTGGGGGAGAATGCAATGATGGTGGTGGTGGAAAGGGCAATAATGGGGGTGGTGGGGGAGGAGGAAATTATGGATTTGGTGGAATGGGCAATGATGGGAGTGGTGGGGGAGAAAGCAAAGATAGTGGTGGGGGATAAGGCAATGATGGAGGTGGTGAAGAGGGCAATGATGGGGTGGGGGAGAGGATAATAATGGGATGCATGGGGAGGAGGACAATGAGGGATATGGGGGATTGGGATGGGAGGAAGAGGGACTTATAATGGCCTTAGGAACAAGGGGACGTGGAGGAAGACATTATCGCTTATTATGTCTAACACAGTCCTTTAGTATATAGTGTACTCACTTATTAAGTCTAACAGTCTCTTAGTATATAGTGTATTCACTTACTATGTCTAACACAGTTCCTTAGTATATAGTGTATGTACTTATTATGTATAACAATTCCATAGCATAGTGTACATACTTATAATGTATAACACAGCCCCTTAGCATATAGTATACGTATTTATTATGTATAACACAGTCACTTAGCATATAGTGTACTCACTAATTCTGTATAACACTATCCTTAGTTGCATAGTTTTCTTCTTTTACTATGTATGAAACCATCCCTTATTACATACCATCCTCTCTAGTTATATATGGTGCCGTCCCTTATTATAGAGCTTCCTCTGCTGTTATGTATAGTGCTGTCTCTTACACAGTGCATTCTTGTTAATTTTGTTATTTACAGTGCCCTCTTTTATTACAGTCCCCTCTCTTTATATATATAGAATGACTGCTGATCGAGGAGCCGGTGACCAGACTACCAGTCCATCAGCTCCTCCATTAGAAAGGAAGCTTTCCCATGCTCAATCAGCCATCATTGCATTATACAGCTAACAAGACAGGTCAGTATGTAATAAAAAAACAGGGCTCTATATAATCCAATATGTAAGGGATGGTACTGTACATAACAAGAGGGCACTGTAAAAGGAACATCAATATACATAATAAAGGAGACTATGTAATATACACTGCTCAAAAAAAATAAAGGAAACTCTTAAACAACAGAATATAACTCCAAGTGAATCAAACTTCTGTGAAATCAAACTGACCACTTAGGAAGCAACACTGATTGACAATCAATTTCACATTCTGTTGTGCAAATGGAATAGACAACAGATGGAAATTATTGGCAATTATCAAGACACCCTCAATAAAAGAGTGGTTCTGTTGATTGGGACCACAGGCCACATCTCAGTACCAATGCTCATCTCCCACCTTGACTACTGCAACCTCCTGCTCTATGACCTCCCCTCCAACACACTCACACCCTTCCAATCTATTCTAAACTCTGCTGCCCGACTAATCCACCTGCCCCCCCAATAATTCCCCGGCCTCTCCCCTATGTCAATCCCTGCACTAGCTCACCATTACCCAAAGACTCCAGTTCAAAACCCTAACCATGACATACAAAGCCATCCACAACCTGAGTCTGCCATACATCTGTGACCTCGTCTCCAGGAACTTACCTGCCTGCAACCTTCGATCCTCACAAGATCTCCTTCTCTACTTCCCTCTTATCTACTCTTCCCACAATCGCATACAAGATTTCTCCCGCCCATCCCCCCTACTCTGAAACTCTTTACCACAACATATCAGACTCTATCCTACCATGGAAACCTTCAAAAAGAACCTGAAGACCTACATATTCTGACAAGCCTACAACCTGCAGTAATCACCGATCCACCAAACCACTGCATGGCCAGCTCTACCCTCGCCTACTGTATCCTCACCCATGCCTTGTAGATTGTGAGCCCTCGCGGCAGAGTCCTCTCTCCTCCTATACCAGTCGTGACTTGTATTGTTTAAGATTAATGTACTTGTATTCATTATGTATACCCCTACTTACATGTAAAGTGCCATGGAAAAAATGGCGCTATAATAATAAATAATAATAATAATGCTTTCTGGCTGATGTTTTGGTCACTTTTGAAAGTTTGCTGTGCTTTTACTCTCATGGTAGCATGAGAAGGACTCTACAACCCACACAAGTGGCTCAGGTAGTGCAGCTCATCCAGGATGGCACATCAATGCGAGCTGTGGCAAGAAGATTTGCTCTGTCTGTCAGCTTAGTGTCCAGAGGCTGGAGGCGCTACCAGGAGACAGGCCAGTACACCAGGAGATGTGGAGGGGGCCGTAAAAGGGCAACAACCCAGCAGCAGGACCGCTACCTCCGCCTTTGTGGAAGTAGGAACAGGAGGACCACTGCCAGAGCCCTGCAAAATGACCTCCAGAAGGCCACAAATGTGCACAGACGGTTAGAAGCCAACTCCATGAGGATGGTCTGAGGGCCAAACGTCCACAGATGGAGGTTGTGCGGCCCTCCTTTTTTGCCAGTCTCTCGCTATATCCAGCACTCTTTTGCAACCAATAAAAAATATATATATTTTGTATATCTGTAGCACGCCTCATACGTCCATGTGATTAAAATTTGGGGATTTTAGATGGGTATTCCAGTGTTTTCTTGTCTGTTACTCCAGTTATATACAGCACTCTGTTGCTTTTTAAAAAAAAACAAAAACAAAAGGCCACATTTCACAGTGGGGGATGTCGGTAAAACGAATTTGGTTTAAAGTTGTTATGGCAGCTTCATGACTGTGGTAAATACTCCCACTACTACCACCATCATTATCTTCAGCCTAGAGGCAGTCACTGTGCAGATAGAAAGTCTGAGAAGCAGAGGGTGAATGCTTAGGCGCTGTTGTACTGTGTCTTTTGTCTGTCTCTGTATTACGAAGGCTAAATCTTCTTGATGAAATCATGCCTGGACAGGCCAGAGCAAGATTATATAGAAGTTCACAGGGACAGGACTTGCAACAATTGAAGCCTGGTGTTCCTGGGCAGGATTCTGACAAGCCCTAACCTACTAATACTTAACTGGTTGGCCGCTGACATTTAAAAGGAGCCCATGCATTGTCTAGAACTGAGGATAGAGATTTTGACATTTTGGCTGCATTTCAAGAGATGTCAGTTGGAGAGCATGGTGGTCGGAGATGTGACTTCTACACCACCAACACGAGCTGCCGCTTCTCACCACCCGATTTGCCGCATCCCCCATCTTCTGTCTCTTTCCCATTCTCCCGCAGAATGAAAGTCCACAAGGACAAGGTCATCTTCCCTCTGTAACAGTCTGTCATTGTAATTTTTTTTGTCTAAACTATTTATTCCTTTGTATGTAACCCCGTGTCATGCACAGCACCATGAAATTAATGGCAGTCTATAAATAACTAAATAATAATACTATATGGATGTTTCCTAGAGACAATCCATCAAACATGTTATTGAAGGATTTTTTTTATGACAACTCTGTTTAGCTGGGCACAAACTATGTCAAATTGGTAGCTACTGTATACCCCAGTGGTTGTTGGCACAGTGTCATGTTGACTACAGTCCCCAGATGTTATGTAGGTCTGTAATCTCATCTCTACTTCAGCAGCATGATGAATTAATTGGAAAAGCACGTGGTATTGGTGTAGCTTTTGTTTTCTTGCCAAAGAAATTCAATAACATCAATTAGGTGGTTAGCCGCACACGGAATGGAGAAATAGTAAAGATAACAATTGACAAGTAGTTTCACATTTGAGGTAAAACACAATTCAACAATTTCCTTTAACTCTTGCAACACATTAGATTCAAAAGCCTTGAAGAAAAAGATGAATATATTGTGAAGCTAATAGGTATGAATAATTAATCACAACAATGATGTTACATAATTCTAAACATACACAACCTATCAGTGGTGAAATTATTTTCCACTGAAAATTTAACGTATCAGACTAGTGTCATCTTGTGGAATGATATGAGCCACAAAGCCCTTCAAATTGAAACTGTTGTGGATGTACTGAAGAATTTTCTCTTGAAATTCAGAAGTACATGCCCTCTATGCTGCTTGCATTAAAGAACTAATTTGCCAGATATGCACGGAGTCAGATGACCGGTCCGCGGGTACCTGTGCTGCGCCGGTTCTGGGCCTGTTTTGGCTGTGTCCCCTGTTTACCGGCGGAAGGAATAGGGGAACGGACAGGCCCCATTTCACAGAACGAGGGGTTGTGTTTAGACAGGGAACAAGCCCGGAAGCTGAGGGAAAAAAAGAGAAGGAGTGAGCCCTCAGCTGTGACCGTGTGAGCAGCAAGGGGGGCAGTACAATATGCATCCAAAGCGCCGACGCTGTGGCAAAATGCAGCAGACAGACAGACCTGGTGACATAGAGGCAGGGGCCAGCTTAAGAGAAAACGGGCAAGACAGCAATGATTTTTGACGTGAACAAGCAGCGCTTAGGAGGCTAAGAAGCATGCTCAGTCCTTAGAGCAGTGGCGCTAAAAAAGGACTGTTCCCATAGTATCCCACCACTAAAAGCGGTACTGCCATTTAGCAAGGCACCATTTGCCCAGTAACCACCAGAGAGCGAGGCGCCGTGCGCTCCTTGACCATGAGTACAGCACATGTCCAGCTTGGATAACCAATATTTATAAGGCACAGAGGAATGACAGAGGATGTTGGTACAGTCAGCAAGTTACTCACTCAGCATCTTCCAAAACATTGCATTCCTTGTGACAGTACCCTGCGCCTCTGTGTCAATGATGAGAGGGTCTGTTAAAATTCTACAAGAACTTTGCCATTGTTCCACTGTTTCTGCTGCATTGGAGTTGTGTCTCTCTCTCACCTGTACTCCTTCGTTGGCCAACGAACTGTGTCCTCTGTGCCAGTGTTTGAGATAGTAAGCGTTTTGCAAGCGTTTTTAGCTTGCAGAATGCTAGCGCTTTTCCAAGCGATTTGAAGCATAGCTTGGAAATGTGATTGACAGGTTGGTCACACTTGCCAAGCATAGTGCTTGGCAAGTGTGACCAACTTTTTACTATTGATACTGCCTATGCAGCATCAATAGTAATAGAATGTTAAAAATAATTTAAAAAATAAAAAATAGAGATATACTTTCCACCGCGCTATACTGATAAAATTTGGTGGTTGTAACGCCTCAGTGAGGCGAGCTATAAGAGTGGACCCTCTGGACCGTGGAACAGATTGCCCAGGGCGAGCCAACCTAGTGAAGACCGACCCCTATACAGGGATCATCAGGGACAGACCTAGGGATCTCTAATACCACGGTAGCCAGTACCAAGAGGGATGGCTCAGATAGCGGGAGAGACATGGAATAGAAGGGTAACTGAGGAGACTGACAAACACCGGGGCACTAGGAATGGACATACGGAACAGAGCACAGGAGTATAGCAGAGAATGTGCCAGGAGTCACAACAGAGCACCAGACAGAGTACAGGGACTGAGCTTGTGGCAGGAGGCATGACAGAGTACAAGGCAGAGTACAGGGACTGAGCTTGTGCCAGAAGGCACAGCAGAGTACATGGCAGAGTACAGGGACTGAGCTTGTGCCAGGAGGCACGACAGAGTACAAGGCAGAGTACAGGGACTGAGCTTGTGCCAGGAGGCACGACAGAGTACAGACACGGGCCTGGGTCAAAGAAGTAGGAGCTTAAACAATAACCAGGCACCACAGGAAAGAGGAAGCAGGTTCAAATAACCCCCACCTTACCCGCATTGGATGCTGGGATTTCTGGGTCAGATATCCAAGTGTACAAATGACCTGGGAGGGGGCATGGCCACCCGGGTCAGTGCATCCGAGAAGCTACAGGACCTTGGATGAGGCGTGACCGCCCTCCAAGAGTGCCAGAGCACATGTGCCGAGTCCTGGAGCCTCCAGCAGTGCTGGGAACACGACAGGACCGAAGGACAGGAATAGAGGAGCAGGCAGCAGTGGGCACGGAGGTAACAGTGGTCTGACCAGCCGAGGGGGATGAGCGGCCAGTGGTGGTAACAGTACCCCCCTCCTTACAACCTCTCCTACCCCGGCTGGCGAGGAACCTGTTTAAAATCCGGGGTGCATCGATGTTCTCCAATGGCTCCCAGGATCTCTCCTCAGGGCCAAAATCCTTCCAGTCAATCAAGAAAAAAGTTCTTCCACGAACCTTTTTCATATCTAGAATATCTCTTACTTCAAAGGTGTTCTCAGCACTAACAGGTTGAGTAGTAGAACTAGAGGAAGAATGGAAGTGATTAAAAACGCAGGTTTCAGCAGAGACACATGGAAGGTGTTGGGGACACTGAGCGAGGCAGGCAACCTCAATTTGTAAGCAACATCGTTGACTCATCTTAGAATCTCGAAAGGGCCAATGTAGCATGGACCCAATTTGTAAGATGGCATCTTGTGTCGGATACATCTCGAGGAGAGCCAGACTTTGTCACCCGGACTGAAAGGAGTAGAGTCAAGGCACATCTTGTCGGCATGCTTCTTCATCCTTCCTGACGCTTTGTCGAGTGATTTTTTTAACATCCTCTCAGATCTTGGAAAACTCTTGAGACCCGGAATTGGCCGCTGGTACCCACGCGTCAGAATACACTGGAAGAGGCATGCCTGGATGTTGCTGAAAAACAATGAAAAAGGGAGTTATAGCTGAAGACTCGCTGGAGTGATTATTAAAGGCAAACTCTGCCCAAGGAAGGGGACCTACCCAGTCATCTTGGTGAGTGTTGGTAAAGTGTCGAAGGTAGATAGCCAAAACTTGATTAGTCCATTCTACCTGACCATTGGACTGTTTATGGTAGGCTGAGGAGAAATTCAGGGACACCCTCATGAGTCCGCACAGCGCCCTCCAAAAGCGAGAAGTAAATTGAACCCCCCCTGTTGGATACGATATGCCGAGGAAATCCGTGGAGTCTGAAAATATGCTCATTAAAAATCTTTGCCAACTCAGGAGCTGAAGGTAGATCAGACAGGGGGACAAAATGAGTCATCTTTGAGAACCGATCCACAACCACGAGAATAACTGTGCAACCAGCTGAATACGGAAGGTTGGTAATGAAATCCATGGCAATATGTTGCCAAGGAGCAGACGGAACTGGAAGTGGAAGAAGGGTACCATGAGGTAAATGTCCAGGAACTTTGTTTTTGGCACAGGAAGGGCATGAGGCAATGAAGTCCTTAATATCCTGGCGCAGGGTGGGCCACCAGTAGTAGCGAGCGATGAGAAGGAAAGTCTTCTTTACTCCGGCATGCCCAGCCAACTTAGAAGAATGTCTCCAGACTAACACTCTCCTCCTGTTGCTCTCAGCTACAAAGGTTTTACCGGGCAGTGGGACGGTCAACTTTAAAGGAGCCACAGTGATGACTTTAGACGGATCCACAATGTGTGCTAGCTCCTCCTCCACATCCCCCAGCTGAAATGACCTAGAAAGTGCGTCCGCCTTGGCATTCCTGTCGCCGGGCTGGAAGTGAAGCTCGAAATCAAACCGAGCGAAGAACAGGGACCAACTGGCATGACAAGGGTTAAGTCTCTGTGCGGATTGGAGATAGGCCAGATTCTTTTGGTCGGTGAAAATTACAAATGGATGTACGGAACCTTCTAGGGGATATCGCCACTCTTGCAGAGCAAGTTTAATAGCCAACAGCTCGCAATCTCCGATGGTATAGTTACATTCCGCTGCCAAAAGCGCTTTGGGGAAGAAGCCACAAGGAACCAAGCGACCCTCCGAGGTCCTCTGTTAGAGCACGGTACCAACCCCCATAGAAGAAGCGTCCACTTCCAGAATAAAGGGTTTATTGGACTCGAGGCGATGTAATACAGGAGCTGTAGAAAAAGAGCATTTTAAGAGAAGAAATGTGTCCTCTGCTTCCGGAGTCCAAACCTTGGAGCAGGTACCTTTACGGGTGAGCGATGAGATAGGCTTGGCTACGGTGGAGAAATGGGGAATGAACTGCCTGTAGTAATTTGCAAAGCTGAGAAATCACTGAATAGCCTTCACTCCGCAGGGTCAGGGCCAGTTGAGCACAGCAGACACCTTCTCGGGATCCATCCTTAGCCCTGTATCGGAGATGATGTAACCCAGGAAGGATAAGGATGTTTGCTCAAAGATACATTTTTCGAATTTAGCATAAAGGTTATTCTCCCTTAGACGCTGGAGAACCAGACGAACACTTCTTCTGTGAGACGGTAGATCAGACGAGAATACAAGGAAGTCGTCTAGGTACACCACTACCAAGGAATATAGGAGGTCCCGGAAAATATCATTGACAAATTCTTGGAATACTGCTGGGGTGTTGCAGAGGCCAAACCGTATAACTAGATACTCATAGTGGCCGTCTCGGGTGTTGAAAGCAGTCTTCCACTCATCACCGGAGTGGATACGAATCAAGTTATAGGCACCCCGGAGGTCGCGTTTAGTGAAGATACGAGCCCCTCTGAGCCAGTCAAAGAGTTCTGGGATAAGAAGTAGTGGATATTTGTTTTTGATTGTGATGTTATTCAGTCCCCTGTCATCAATGCAGGGACAGAGGGAACCGTCCTTCTTCTTGACGAAGAAAAATCCCGCTCCGGTAGGAGAGAATGATTTCCGGATGAAGCTTCTGGACAATTTTTCCTGAATATACTCCGACATGGCCTGAGTCTCCGCCGAAGACAAAAGGTAAATCCTCCCCCTGGGCGGCGAGGAACCAGGATCAAGCTCGATCGGGCAATCATAAGGGCAGTGCGGAGGCAGGACCTCAGTCTCCTTTTTATTTAAGACATCTGCATAGCCCAAATAAGCCAAAGGAAGACCTGCGGGAGCAGAGGTGGAGTGTGGGGGATTAACAGGACGAACTGGCTGCAGACACTGTCTCTGGCAGGAGGAACCCCAGCAAATAGGTTCATCGAGCCTGAGCCAAAGCAACCCAAGCAACAGGGCATTTGAGAGGTTCAGTAGTACATACAGAGCAATGCTTTCCCGATGAAGGGCCCCAATCTGTAGTACTATTTCTTCGGTCACCATGGTGACGGACTCTTGCAGAGGTTTTCCATCCACCGATGCAATGAGACGTGGTGTGTCCAGGGAAATAACAGGAATCTGAAGCCTCCTGACTGTCTCAAGACAAATGAAGTTGCCTGCCACACCCGAATCCACATAGGCCAGGTGTAACGTCACTGCTCCTGGTATATCAAAACAGACAAAGTCAAGGGGGATGAGGAATCGGGAACTCCTGAGAAGGGTTCCCTACCTTTCCTAAGGCAAGAAGTAAACCAGCCTCTCAGGAAGCCTCGTGAGATTGTTCCTGGAAACGCAAATCTATGCGTGTGGCCAGGGAGATGAGATCCTCCAAGGATGTTGGATGTTGGAGTATCTCATCCCGCGAGATCATCCTTTATACGGCCTGAGAACCCATGCCAGAAGGCTCTGACCAGAGCCTCATTATTCCACCTCAACTCAGAGGCTAGGATGCGGAAGCGGATGGCATACTGTGCTAGTGACAGGGAACCTTGGTGAAGGTTAAAAAGAGCCGCAGTCATAGAGACCAGCCTTCATCATCAAAGACCCTGCGAAAAGTTTCCAAAAAGTTTGCCAATTGGGAGACAATGGGGTCATCACGCTCCCACAAGGGAATAACCCAAGCCAAGGCCTCTCCCTCTAGAAAAGATACAATGAAAGCCACCTTTGCCCAGTCAGTGGGACACTGCAGGGGCAAGAGTTCAAAATGGATGCTACACTGAGTCAAAAAACCCCTGCACTGTTTGGGTCACCAGAAAACTTAGGTGGCTTGCATGGACGAGGCGGGAAATATGGCAGGGAGACAAGGCCAGCGCCACGGGATGCTACTTGAACGGAAGCCGCAGAAAGCGTGGTACTGGCGGGGTCCATGGCCTGGTTATTCTGTAACGCCTCAGTGAGGTGAGCTATAAGAGTGGACCCTCTGGACCATGGAACAGATTGCCCAGGGTGAGCCAACCTAGTGAAGGCCGACCCCTATACAGTGATCGTCAGAGACAGGCCTAGAGATCTCTAATACCATGGTAGCCGGTACCAAGAGGGACGGCTCAGATAGCAGGAGACACATGGAATAGAAGGGTAACTGAGGAGACTGACAAACACCGGGGCACTAGGAACAGACATACGGAACAGAGCACAGGAGTATAGCAGAGCATGTGCAAGGAGTCACAACAGAGCACCAGGCAGAGTACAGGGACAGAGCTTGTGCCAGGAGGCACAACAGAGTACAAGGCAGAGTATCGGGACTGAACTTGTGCCAGGAGGCACAGCAGAGTACAAGGCAGAGTACAGGGACTGAGCTTGTGCCAGGAGGCATGACAGAGTACAAACAAGGGCCTGGGTCACAGAAGCAGAAGCTTAAATAATAACCAAAACATGGAGCAGTCACTGTCCAATTGACTGACCTAGGCAGTGTGCTGGAGCACCCGCTTTCCTCTCCACACGCTGTACCGCCCGGTACCCTCACTGACAGGCAACGCTTCCGCTCCTCTGCTACCAGCTATTACCTGCACAAGTAAGCGCACAGGAGTCCTATTAATTTAGGACTATATGTCTAGTTTATGACCATTGTTTCTAATATAGCGGACATATTTATATATATTTTTATTCATAGTGCTCCAGCAAACTGCCTAAGTCGGTCAATTGGACAGTGACTGCTCCATTTTTTACCCTCATTACTGACACGGAAGTAAGTGTCAGCCATACAGCAGCATAGCTACCTCAGAACCAAACCTATTGAGGTACACATGCCCCACTGCTATTGAATAAATAAGGTTAACCCAACAAGAGACTACAAGCCACCCAAAGAGACCAGTAAGTACAGCAATTATAGTACCGTATAATACTTTATAGTATCAAATAGACACATTGTATTGTCATTATTATTAATACAACTATTACTCCACCAGCACGATTTACTAGCATAGGGAAATCATCCTCACAGAATACTACTATCTGCCAGCTAAGGAATACAACCAACACAGAATATTCCACATCCACTCCACCAACAAGTGTGTACCAATACTTCTATAATCAATACAACCATTGTCTGCAATCAGTACCACCATATTTTGTCAGTATAGCATGGTGAATTGTACAAATATATTTCTGGTTCAGTTTTTTAACAGGAGCTGACACATTCCTGTTATTTCACCAGCTGCATCTGAGTTTGAGTTCTTTTTTTCTTAATAGGTGAATAGCGCCTGTGTAAAATCTACTAGAGATATACTTTCCCTCTGTTGGCCCCCAGAGTCCTCCCGGTCGAAATCGGCGCTGCTGGCAACTTCAGTTCCCAGGGATGCATTGCGCGAATGACCTCTGATGACGCAGCAGTCACGCGAGACTGCTACATCACCAGAGGTCATTCGCAAAATGCATCCCTGGGAACGGAAGTTGCTGGCAACGCCAATGAGGGCTGGGAGGACTCCATGAGCTGACAGAGGGTAAATGTATCCCTATTTTTTATTTTAATTCTATTTTTACTGGAATATGGTACCCAGGGCATGGAGGAGATTCTCCTCTCCTCCAGTCCCTGGGTACCATCTGCACATGAAGCGCTCACTTTACACATGGTGGGCATAGCCACATGCATAAAGTGAGCGTTTCAATGCAAACCTATGGCGGCGGAATCACCGCGATTTTGCAGAATTAATGGACATTTTGCAGATTTTACTGCTTTGCGATTCTGCAGAGGAAAAATCCGCAGCATTGTCACAGCAACTGCGGAATCCCATAGGATTGCATGGGAATGCGTTTTGTTAGCATTTTTTAAGCGTTTCCGCAGCGGTAAAAACGCACCAGAAAAGCTAAAAAATGCAACGGAAATGCTTAAAAAAGCGACGTGGGCACAAAGGCTTCGTGTATGGGCATTCCTAGTCTAGGAGACCCGCTCCTTTTTAGCAGGGCAGGCCTTGCAGTCTATGCATAAGAAAACAGAATGGGAGTACAAAACGAATAATGTGAAGTGGATTTTCCTGTTCCCATCCAGTATGTGGTTTCAAAGGCATATTGGGGTGCAGATAACTTGGCAGCAGGACAGGCCTTGCAGACAATGCATAATAAAATCGTTTGGGATTACGAAATGAATAATGTGAAGTGGATTTTCCTGTGGACATCCAGTATGTGGCTTGATAAGCTTATTGGGGTGCATGTAACTTTGGGCCGGGCCTTGCATTCAATGCAACATTTTTTCAGGAAACCCTCCTGTACCTCTCGTGAAAGGGGTATTGTGGTGCGTCGTAATTCTTGGCAGCCCATCCTCTCACTGCATAGGCAATAACAGTTTAGGAGACCCACTGATTAATAATGGCCAATTAAGAAGATTACTGACACGGAAGTAAGGGTCAGCCATACAGCAGCATACCATTCCAACCTCAAATTAGGTATTTTTTTTTAACTATCATCCTACTATCCCCCATTAGCTACCTCAACACCAAACCTATTGAGGTACACATGCCCCACTGCTATTGAATAAATAAGGTTAACCCAACAAGGGACTACAAGCCACCCAAAGAGACCAGTAAGTACAGCAATTATAGTACCGTATAATACTTTACAGTGTCAAATAGACACATTGTATTGTCATTATTATTATTATTATTATTATTATTATTATTAATACAACTATTACTCCACCAGCACGATTTACTAGCAGAGGGAAATCATCCTCACAAAATGCTACTATCTGCCAGCTAAGGAATATAACCAACACAGAATATTCCACATCCACTCCACCAACAAGTGTGTACCAATACTTAATCAATACAACCATTGTCTGCAATCAGTACCACCATAATTTCTCAGTATAGCATGGTGAATTGTACAAATACATTTCTGATTCAGTTTTTTAACAGCAGCCTACACATTCCTATTATTTCACCAGCTGCATCTGAGTTTTAGTTCTTTTTTTCTCAATAGGTGGATAGCGCCTGTGTAAAATCTACTAGAGATATACTTTCCCTCTGTCAGCCCCCGGAGTCCTCCCAGTCGACATCGGCGCTGCTGGCAACTTCCGTTCCCAGGGATACATTGCGTGAATGACCTCTGATGACGCAGCAGTCACGCGAGACTGCTACGTCACCTGAGGTCATTCGCACAATGCATCCCTGGGAACGGAAGTTGCTGGCAGCGCCGATGAGGGCTGGGAGGACTCCGGGGGCTGACAGAGGGTAAATTTATACCTATTTTTTATTTTAATTCTATTTTTACAGGAATATGGTACCCAGGGCATGGAGGAGAGTCTCCTCTCCTCCAGACCCTGGGTACTATCTGCACATGAAGCGCTCACTTTAGGTATGGTGGGCATAGCCACATGCATAAAGTGAGCGTTTCAATGCAATCCTATGGCAGCGGAATCACCGTGATTCCGCAGAATTAATGGACATGTTGCAGATTTTACCGCTTTGCAATTCTGCAGAGGAAAAATCCGCAGCATTGTCACAGCAACTGCGGAATCCCATAGGATTGCATGGGAATGCGTTTTGTTAGCACTTTTTAAGCGTTTCCGCAGCGGTAAAAACGCACTGGAAAAGCTTAAAAACTCAACGGAAATGCTTAAAAAAGCGACGTGGGCACAAAGGCTTCGTGTATGGGCATTCCAAGTCTAGGAGACCCGCTCCTTTTTAGCAGGGCAGGCCTTGTAGTCTATGCATAAGAAAACAGAATGGGAGTACAAAATGAATAATGTGAAGTGGATTTTCCTGTTCCCATCCAGTATGTGGTTTCAAAGGCATATTGGGGTGCAGATAACTTGGCAGCAGGACAGGCCTTGTAGACAATGCATAATAAAATCATTTGGGATTACGAAATGAATAATGTGAAGTGGTTTTTCGGGTGGACATCCAGTATGTGGCTTGATAAGCTTATTGGGGTGCATGTAACTTTGGGCCAGGCCTTGCATTCAATGCAACATTTTTTCAGGAAGCCCTCCTGTACCTCTCGTGAAAGGGGTATTGTGGTGCGTCGTAATTCTTGGCAGCCCATCCTCTCACTGCATAGGCAATAACAGTTTAGGAGACCCACTGATTAATAATGGCCAATTAAGAAGATTACTGACACGGAAGTAAGGGTCAGCCATACAGCAGCATACCATTCCAACCTCAAATTAGGTATTTTTTTTTAACTATCATCCTACTATCCCCCATTAGCTACCTCAGCACCAAACCTATTGAGGTACACATGCCCCACTGCTATTGAATAAATAAGGTTAACCCAACAAGGGACTACAAGCCACCCAAAGAGACCAGTAAGTACAGCAATTATAGTACCGTATAATACTTTACAGTGTCAAATAGACACATTGTATTGTCATTATTATTATTATTATTATTATTATTATTATTAATACAACTATTACTCCACCAGCACGATTTACTAGCAGAGGGAAATCATCCTCACAAAATGCTACTATCTGCCAGCTAAGGAATATAACCAACACAGAATATTCCACATCCACTCCACCAACAAGTGTGTACCAATACTTAATCAATACAACCATTGTCTGCAATCAGTACCACCATAATTTCTCAGTATAGCATGGTGAATTGTACAAATACATTTCTGGTTCAGTTTTTTAACAGGAGCCTACACATTCCTATTATTTCACCAGCTGCATCTGAGTTTTAGTTCTTTTTTTCTCAATAGGTGGATAGCGCCTGTGTAAAATCTACTAGAGATATACTTCCCTCTGTCGGCCCCCGGAGTCCTCCCAGTCGACATCGGCGCTGCTGGCAACTTCCGTTCCCAGGGATACATTGCGTGAATGACCTCTGATGACGCAGCAGTCACGCGAGACTGCTACGTCACCTGAGGTCATTCGCACAATGCATCCCTGGGAACGGAAGTTGCTGGCAGCGCCGATGAGGGCTGGGAGGACTCCGGGGGCTGACAGAGGGTAAATTTATACCTATTTTTTATTTTAATTCTATTTTTACAGGAATATGGTACCCAGGGCATGGAGGAGAGTCTCCTCTCCTCCAGACCCTGGGTACTATCTGCACATGAAGCGCTCACTTTAGGTATGGTGGGCATAGCCACATGCATAAAGTGAGCGTTTCAATGCAATCCTATGGCAGCGGAATCACCGTGATTCCGCAGAATTAATGGACATGTTGCAGATTTTACCGCTTTGCAATTCTGCAGAGGAAAAATCCGCAGCATTGTCACAGCAACTGCGGAATCCCATAGGATTGCATGGGAATGCGTTTTGTTAGCACTTTTTAAGCGTTTCCGCAGCGGCAAAAACGCACTGGAAAAGCTTAAAAACTCAACGGAAATGCTTAAAAAAGCGACGTGGGCACAAAGGCTTCGTGTATGGGCATTCCAAGTCTAGGAGACCCGCTCCTTTTTAGCAGGGCAGGCCTTGTAGTCTATGCATAAGAAAACAGAATGGGAGTACAAAATGAATAATGTGAAGTGGATTTTCCTGTGCCCATCCAGTATGTGGTTTCAAAGGCATATTGGGGTGCAGATAACTTGGCAGCAGGACAGGCCTTGTAGACAATGCATAATAAAATCATTTGGAATTATGAAATGAATAATGTGAAGTGGTTTTTCGGGTGGACATCCAGTATGTGGCTTGATAAGCTTATTGGGGTGCATGTAACTTTGGGCCAGGCCTTGCATTCAATGCAACATTTTTTCAGGAAGCCCTCCTGTACCTCTCGTGAAAGGGGTATTGTGGTGCGTCGTAATTCTTGGCAGCCCATCCTCTCACTGCATAGGCAATAACAGTTTAGGAGACCCACTGATTAATAATGGCCAATTAAGAAGACTAATGCCACCTGATACCCCTGTAAAAATAGGCTCTGTGACTTTAAGAGTCCCTCCTTCAGAAATGAAACAAGATGAGTCTGCTTATGTGTCATACACCACATGGCCAGCTAGGGTTTTTAAATGTTACAATGATATTTCCCAGTGAATGCATTTGTAGTGGTTGAAAGCAATGTTAAAGTTGAAAAACGCTTCAAAAACGCTGTGTCTGAACATAGCCCAAGTGGGGAAGGAACATTATGGGCTGGGGTTAATTATTTTGCCTTATATACAAGTAATTAACCTGGAAAGGATGGACCTTAACATTTTTCCCAGCAAAATCCGTTTTGGTTTCGTTTTGGTATGTTTTTTGGTGCACCGGTAAAAATGGCATGAAACTATGAAAAAATTGTTTAAAACTGTGAACTAGAAGTCAGGAATACTTCCAGGGGCGATCCCCATGATGTCTCCGTGTCATTTGAGCAGTGTTTCCATCATTTTCAGACGTTTTTAGATCTTTAAAGGACCCCCGGGGGAGATCGCAGTAAAAATGCTTCGGTCTCCCATAGACTTACATTTGGCTCGTTGTTCTGTCCGAGTACCCGAGTATTCCAATTTGCTCAACCCAAGCAACGATCACCAGAGCATTTTAAAGATGCCTTAGTCTGCTAGAATATGTGGTGCCCCCAGCACTACGGTCACCACAGTGGCATTACTTCCCTCCTAGGGAGAGTGATGTCATGCTTGGAAGCAATGAAGGATCTCTCTATCAGGTAGTTCCAGCAAACAGCACAGTTCCTACTCCAGGCCAGCAGAGGGAGTTCTGAACCTAACTGCTGAGGAGCTGCTCTCTGTGGTCGGGAGGAAGGAAGTTAGTTAGTTAGTGCAGAGAGAGGGAAGAGTGTGGATGTGTGGAGATGAGCTGGGGACTTAAGCTGGAGTCAAGCTCACCCCTAAGCTGAAGCGCATTGACCGGACCCCAGCATCCGAGGCTGTGTGGATACTACAGGTCCCACAGCAGAAACTGGAGGAGCAAAAAGCTGTAAATGCTCTGTTCCCAACTGATACACAGCAGCAACGTGTGTGAGCCAGGGAGAGAGGGCTACAGCTGCCTGCCATGCGAGTGGAGTTCTAAGTAAGAGCAAGCAAGAGGAACTTGAGTGTAACTACAAGTACTTCAGATTAGTGCTAGAAAGGAGACTACACAACCCATCTGCATAGAGAGATTCCCAAGTTGCTTCCAGGCTGACCACCTCCTGTACCATCTGTGATCTGAATCCTGGACTGTACCTACAAAGCACAGTAAAAGGTGAAAGAAACTGCACTCTGTCATGTTCTTTGAATTCTTCCTGCAACCCCTTCAGCACTGCTACATATCTGTGTCTAAACACTATATCATCTACCTTAACATCTACAACTACTGCCCTGGGACTACAGCTCTGCCTGTGGAGAGCTTTACCAACTCTGCTGCATCATACCATCTGTCCCAGAGGATCTGCACTGCAGCACTGGTCCCCCTTCTGACCAGATACCACAGGTGGCGTCACAAACTATCTACCTATAAACTTTATTCAGCTTCATTCCACCTATTTTACATGGACACCCAGGGGCATGGACCAGGTCACTGCCTCCACGACATATCCCTTTAAGACACCGGCCCATTACCAAGTAAACCCACAGCCATGGGGGTGTTCTAAATACATGCTCCATCAGGTTTACTGTTGGGGTATTTATGTACATTTTCTTGATAGGTTATATATTTTTTGTCTGTATAAAACTTGTCATACATTTTACTACTACATCTTGTAATGATAAACACCTTTGCGGTAACCTATTCCTAAAGCAAGGAGGTTCCACACCATGGCACATATAAAAATTATCTTTATTGATAACAATACATTACAAAAGTTAAAAAGAAGGTGCTAGACCATAAGGAGGGACAACACAATCATAGATGCATCGTAAATAGTACATTCCACTATGCTAATGCATTGCCATACGTTAAATTGCAACAAAAATAGACATGTTTGGCGATCAGCATGATTCTACTATCTTTCATTTTAATAAGCTGGCTATCCACAGATATATCCCGCTGTATGGGGGCATCATACCCTCCTAAATTCCTTCAGTCAGATATCCATGCTAAGCTCCACCTAACCCAGTATCATGCAACAAACGTGAATATCATACCATGTACTCAAGACGCTTCCTGGATCGTCCCTCATGCCCCAACGCGCGTTTCGCTATGCTTCATCAAGGAGGCCAATTATGTTGTCCCTCCTTATGGTCTAGCACCTTCTTTTTAACTTTTGTAATCTATTGTTATCAATAAAGATAATTTTTATATGTGCCATGGTGTGGAACCTCCTTGATTTAGGAATAGGTTACCGCAAAGGTGTTTATTGTTAATGTGTGGCACATGTCCCAGATTAGGGACATTTCAAATTGTTGGGGCACCGCTGTGAATATAATACATCTTGTAATGATCTGTTGCTTTTATTGCATCAGCATGAATACTTCTTATTCTGTACACCAGATCACCCACCTATGTTTCTATGTGTCTGTGTAATTATGAGGCAATAAATGGAATCTTTGGATAGACTTTTTTGATCCAACATGTTTTCTATTTCAGTGATATGTTTAGATGATTACTTTCTGAACCTCTTGCATTTAGCCCTCATACACACATCTGTTTTTAAACATTTATCTGAAAAAATGGTAATGGTGTCATCAGTGTTTTGGATCAGTGTGTCATCACTGTGTCTGTTTTTAGCATAATTGTGTCATCAGTGTTTTTCATGGATGGATAAATAAATGTCAAAGCTTCTCCTATTCCTTTTAATGTTAAATATGCTATAGGTGTTTTTCACAGACACATAGACTAAGGTCGGGGTCACACTTGCCAGTGCATTGCGAGAAACTCACGCAAGTCTCTCACCTCAATACCACAGCACTGCCGCTGGTGGTTCGGTCCTAAGCACTAAGCTGCATAGAAATACATGCAGCCGCATACTCTGGTCCCGAGTGCCGGCGGCAGTGCCAGGTATTGAGGCGAGAGACTCGTGCAAATTTCTCACATTGCACTCACAAGTGTGACCCCAGCCTTATATTGGTACATTTCATCAGTCATAATGAAAAAAATGGATTTATTTCCATGAGTTTAGCATTGACACACGGTCCATGAAAAAAACATGGGAATGTGAATAGCAAAATTGATTATAATAGGTACAATTTCTGTCCGTGAAAATAATTGATGCAACACGTACGTGCAACATGACATCTGAATGAGGCCTTAGGGGCATTTTAATTGTTATAATCTATAAAAATCAAACAAAAGATTGTAACCCAGAGTTGAACGGGGGGTTCCAAAGGTTCCAAAATACAAACTAAATTAAAAAAAAAATAAAACAGCTATATGTGCTGGGACCAAAATAATTGCAAATGAGTAAAAGATAGTAAAACTCTTATGGAATGTAGGTTAAAAAAGCACAAATATATCCAGCACAAAGAGGTATTGGTGAAATATGCGATATGGCAAACCAATGCTGTAACATAGAAATATGGAATTAATAAAGGGGCTAACAATAAGTAAGGAGACAATAAATAAATATGCACAAGGTCAGATGTACAAAGTTTGCTGTTTAGACTGAAGCATTCAGATTATTAAATTGCCCTAGAACAAAGGTTAATCTAGAGTATGTGCTATAGTAGCAGAAAAGTACAACAACTTCCCCACCAAACATGACATTGTAATTTATTGCTACTATAGTGTATAGTGTAGCTTAAAGAGCTGGTACGAAGGCCAAATACAATTTAATCTAAATCCATATCTGTTTAATGCTGTAATCTAAACTAATTTCTAATATACTAGCATAAAAAAATTGTGAAGTCAGAATACCCAGTAGCATGTAGAGAACAGCGCCTCCCCAGCAAGTGACGTCACTTGTGGGGGCCACGTTGCCTATGCACTCCTGCTACCCTGACACCACGCTCTGACAGTGTGCTCTACTCTGTGTTGCTGACTCGTTGCTGCTGATCAGAGCTGGCAACACAATGAGCCCTGTCACTGTGCACATTGCACAATGAAAGCAAGCAGGGACAGAGCAGGGACTAGCCCAGTCACAGAAACTAGCGCCACTGATGACTCTTTGTTTCAAGGAAGAGGCAGAGGCTGCTGCAGTGACTGCAGCCTTTGACCCCTAATCACTTTTCACTTAAGTATCCCAGAATGCACTGAGATTCTCAAACAAAGCATCATCAAGCCGGAAGTAAGAAAAATTACAATAGCTGTTAGATAGTGTAGTTAGGGAACGGTAGGGAATATTTAATGCAAATATATTAGAAACTAGCTGAAGAACCCGGCGCTGCCCGGGCATAGTAACTAACTGTAGTCAGTTATAACAAATTATAATTATCCTCCATCCCATAGTCCCGTGCCCATATACCCATCATACATATCCACCATCCCATAGGCCCATGCCCATATACCCATCATCCATATCCTCCATCCCATAGTCGAGTGCCCATATACCCATCACACATCCTCCATCCCATAGTCCCTTGCCCATATACCCATCATACATATTCTCCATCCCATAGACCCATGACCATATACCCATCATACATATTCGCCATCCCATAGTCGAGTGCCCATATACCCATCACACATCCTTCATCTCATAGTCCCATGCCCATATACCCATCATACATATCCTCCATCCCATAGTCCCGTGCTCATATACCCATCATACATATCTGCCATCCCATAGTCCCGTGCCCATATACCCGCCATACATATCCTCCATCCCACAGTCCAATGCCCATATACCCATCACACATCCTCCATCCCATAGTCCCGTGCCCATATACCCATCATACATATCCACCATCCCATAGGCCCGTGCCCATATACCCATCATACATATCCTCCATCCCATAGTCGAGTGCCCATATACCTATCACACATCCTCCATCCCATAGTCCCATGCCCATATACCCATCATACATATTCTCCATCCAATAGTCCCATGCCCATATACCCATCATACATATGCGCCATCCCATAGTCGAGTGACCATATACCCATCACACATCCTTCATCTCATAGTCCCATGCCCATATACCCATCATACATATCCGCCATCCCATACTCCCGTGCCCATATACCCGTCATACATATCCTCCATCCCATAGTCCAATGCCCATATACTCATCACACATCCTGCATCCCATAGTCCCGTGCCCATATACCCATTATGACATCATCATCACCATGGTAACCGTTATGACATAAACGTCCCCATTGCAACATATGATGAATCAGTGTCACCATGGCAACCATTGTGACATCATAATGAAGGGCGGGGCTTGATGCACACACACTTTTTCCCCATTATGTAGATAGGGGCAAAATTCTTTGGTGAATTGGAACGCGCGGGGTTAAAATTTCGCCTCACAACATAGCCTAGGACACTCTCGGGGTCCAGACGTGTGACTGTGCCAAATTTTGTGGCTGTAGCTGCGACGGTGTGGATGCCAGTCTCAGACATACACCCACACACACATACACACACACATACATACACACATTGAGCTTTATATATTAGATTAGTTTACATTATGGCACTTAACAGATTTAGATAAAAATTTACTTGGCCTTCAGAACACCCTTTAACCCTTTTTTTTAGGATATTATTATGATCTTGGCACTCCAATCTAAACAGCATACTATGAATACCTAACATTGCGCATATATATTTGTTACTAATTTGGGGTATATAAATTTTGTTTACTTCTTTGTATGCTTGCTCATTTTTGGGGCTAGTCCCAATTTACTGCATAGGGGTTTCCTTGTCGGATTCTTAATCTACATTTAATATAAATTATATTTTAATATTGCAATTACATTAGTCACTGCACATATTGCAATGTTGGTTTATGGCATAATGTATGGTTAATGTTGAAGGAGGAAAATCAAATTAACATAGTACCCAGGCTTACTTTCAATGAACATGTTTGTGTATGCATATTGCATGTGTAAAAAAAGGTATTGTTAATCCACTGTGCCTTTCTTTCATGCACCATGAGTTAAACGTACATCTAGATTTCTGCTAAATTACCACTGTGCACATCATTTTAATGAAATAAATCTACTAAAATCAATTATTCTGTTGATCAGTAGTCTGAAACTAATTGGAAAAAGATAAATGTTGGTGATTATATCCATTAGCTATTGCTAGGTTCAGCTAAAGGATGCTGCATGATAGTAAAATACTACACTAATAAGACTGCTTTACCCAATAAAGAGCTTTAAATGATGGCTATTTTATCCAATAAACTGCTAATAGTATGCTTGCTATGACATATATTTGGGTCTGTACAATATCCAGTGTGTGTACTTTTTCTGCTAGTTAATTCAATTTTAAAGAAATGCAGATATATCTGAGCTGAGATTTTCATCTGCTGCAACACATTAAAGGGGGCTTTACACATAGCGATATCGCTTGCAATATCGCTAAAGCGTCACCGATTTTGTGACGCAGCAGCGATATTGCTAGCGATATCGCTATGTGTGATACTTACCTCCGACCGGCTCCCCCGCTGTCTGTCGCTGATTGCGCAAGATCGCGCAGCTCCATTTCTCGTCGGGCGCTTCCTGCTGGGCTTCCTGCTGGCGCCGACGAGCGACGCGTGGACGCGGGTGGGAAGTAACCGCTGCTGCATCGTTACATCGCTGTGAGATCTGCCGGTGTGGCAGCTCACTAGCGACCATTTAGCGATGCACCAGCGATCCTGACCGGGTCGTATCGTGGTCGGGATCGCTGGTGCATCGCTAAATGTAAAGGGGCCTTAAGGTTACTTTCATTTCATCACTTTGAGATAAGAATGGCCAATGCATTGGGACAGCTTGACTCTTTCTTAAAGAAAAATACTCTATGTGTCAAGAGATCCAGTTCTAATATTGTAAAAAATAATGCCTTGATTGGGGCTATGCCATGACAGCAATTCTTAGAAAGTCTTGTGCTTACATACTGTATATGTTCCATATATATATATATATATATATATATATATATATATTAAATGACACATGGTCTGGTTGTTTGTGTAGTAACATGTGGATACAAAATTTGGCAAATAAAAAAACAAGCAAATCCCTAGTCAAAGCTGTAGCAAAATGCACGTTGGGCATGGTGGAAAATGTGGGTAAGAAGCACACAGTATAACATTGAACTTTAATCCTACAATTTCATTTAGCACATGCCACTTTTCTTGGCACTTTACCTTTGCAACACTATGCAGCACTTGTCACTTTATAATTTTTAGCTACTAACTCATGGTAATCAGTGTCTTTTGCTCACTTGTTCACACCTGTGCAATGTGTATTTCCACTCTGGACCCTGACATTTAAGTGGATTCTTACATACCTATGACTATTACTATTTATGATTAACTTTTTATTATTATTACTATACAATCACCTACCACTGTGTCAGCTTCCAATTTGGGTCCACACTTTATAATTATGTCTTTGTACTTTATTCTTAAATTGCTATCTATTTTGTACTGACCTGATAACTGTCTACATGCACTGTGTGCAGTCGCATAATTCCTGTTGCTGCTTATCATTTATTCACACTTTTACTTCCTGGCTCCCGCAATTTTTCCCTGTTGAGAAATGTATTAATTACTTGTCTTATATGTCTAGTATTCTTAATAAATATTTCATTAGCATTAAATCATGTTTCATTCTGTCAGTCTCTATATTCAATGGTCACACGATAATCATAACTTTGAAACATATTTTAATAAAAGCAAGACAGAAGAAGAATAAACGCCTTCTAAATATTGTGCCGTAGAAGGATGCTATCAATACTATGGATTTCAAGAAGAACAAGCAAATCAATTTTGGAACAAATCAAGTGTCATGGTCTGCCTGGAATTTCTGTTACGGTCCTTCTAGGGTTAATCCTATGTGGCCTCTCTTTGGTTGGGGAGGGCTATAAGTAACCGCACTGGTGCTATGCTCGTAGTCAGTGATACGTTCGTTCTTGGCTGAGTAGCTGACCCTTGTATACCTGTGTATATTACCTGCTTCTGTATGATTGCTCTGTGTATGACCCGGTCTGTTTCCTGTTTGATATTCATCTTCTGATTCTGTATTTTCTGTGTTACTCTTGGTTATACCCCAGCTACGTCCCTGACTTCCTGTCTGCCTGTTCCCCTGGTACTGCGTTGCTCTCTCTGGCTTCTGACTCCCAGCTTGCTTCTTACCAATCTATTTGTGTTAATCGCTTGTTACTGCACTGTACTCTGGTCTGACCTCGGCTTTACTGACTATACTCCTGGCTCTGCTGGGTCACACTATCCCTGCTAGGAGTTTGGGACTTAGCTCCTCCCCCAGTCACTCCCCCAGAGGTCACGTGTTGCAGGTCCTGTTCCTCCTGCAGCATACTTTCAGCCATGTTCACATTCCACTGCAGGAGTCCTCAGGTTTCCCCAGCACGTCTTTGGACACGCGTACAGTCTCTTGTGGTGAGTCTGATACAGTGTCCATCACATCAAGCCAGATGTGTCACTTGAAGCAATGATCACCAAGCTATGAGGTGCCTACTTTGAACACATCGTACACAGAGAGTAATCTTTGAAGACGGCCAACATGGTCAAGGAATAAAGGGAACAAGGTGACAAGGAAGATCAGCAACACGATAGCTTGGTACAATCACAATAATGATGGAGAAGACCCTGGTGGACCTCTCTAGGTTTGCATAAGATCAGTATACCTACAGTCGCCATTGCTCGAACTGAGCTGAAGGCCCTAAATAATAATATGGAATTTAATTCTTCTTGAATATTTAAAAAAAATCAATATTTTAAAAAATGGATATTTTTTGAAATTGCTTCCATGTGGATTCAAGATAATGTCGACCATTGGCTAATCATTGCGGTTTGCGGCTTTGCTGAAGAAGATAGCTGAGCCGAATGATCATTTCTGAGCACTGTAGACTTAATATCACTGCTGCATTCAATCAGCAAAGACCAACACAGTGACAGAATAGCTGTTAAGGCTGGCGGAACGCACCAAATAATAAAATAATAATGAGGTGCGTTCGCAGCCCGGGGTCCACCGTGCAGAGGTGGTAAACTGCTGCTTAGCAATGGCAGATGTATATAGCGGTATACAATAGGTCACATGTGGGTTAACATCACCCGGTGTGAACAGGAGCGGACTCTGCTACATCACAGAGCCACTGTACCGTGGAACATAAATGCTGGAGCCTGTTAAAACACACAGCACTCGGCAAGAGAGCGCTCAGTAAATGGTCACAGAACTCAGCCCCACTAGGACACTAGGTCTGAGTCCTCTAGACCTACTGAGCGTGCGACGTCGCACCTGCGGATGCCTCTAATGGACGCTGACCACCGAGGAGTGCAGACTAAGTGCACCGTGGCATACAGACAAAGCCACCGGTGAATGCTGATGGCAGTCTCTGACTCGGCCTCTACCTGGACCTCAGCCTGGGCACTAGCAGGCTAGGCTACACAACACATGAGTACCAAGGGTAGGGGTTTCTTAATGAGTTATTCACCAGAGACATTCATACATCACTCACTCCTCATAGTCTGGTAATGCAGTCCATGCTAGCGCATGGCCAAGCGGCCATGCAAACCTTTTATAGCAGCCTCCCTTTGGGACCCTCCTGACCCTCCTGATGGTCCAATCCGAGCTGGAGAAGGACCTGAGCATGTGACCTCTGATCTCCAATGAGAGATCGTCCCACGGGCATGCTCAATGGACCGAAAGGAGGATTTAGTCCCTGGAGTAGCTCGTTGCTGACCAGCATGCATTGCTATATCTGGACCAGAGGTGGCAGCAGCAACCAAACCCACAGAGCTGGTCTGAGTAGAGTGCAGTGATTGATAAGTCTGCTGAGAAGTCTCCTCTGTGGCTGGAGAGAAATGGGAGACTGCTGAATGCAAGGCTCGGGATTCCTGCTGTGCAGAGACAGGAACCCGACGCCTAACATTACCCCCCCTCCTAGGGCCCCCTCCCCTCTGAGCCTTGCTACGCTCAAATGCTGCAATGAGAAGCAGAGCGCGGATGCTCTCCACTGGCTCCCAGGTCTGAGCTTCTGGACCATGACCCTTCCAGTCCACTAGATAATATTTTTTGCCCTGTACCACCTTACACCCCACGATGGCGTTCACCTCGTACTCATCCGAGGACAAGCTTGATGTCCCGGTAGATGGCTCCGAAAACCGGGACATGTGAACGGGCTTAAGGAGGGACACGTGGAAGGTGTCAGTGATACCCACGTGTGGAGAAAGGGCTAGACGGTAGACCACAGGGTTAACCTGCTCAAGGACCTTGAAGGGACCAATAAAGCGAGGTGCAAACCTAGAGGACTCAACCCGCAGCCTGACATTACGGGCGGAGAGCCACACTAGGTCGCCAGGAGCAAAGGTTGGAGCGGGGCGCCGATGAGCATCGGCAGAATCCCTCATTCTCTCCTTGGAGGCCTGGATGGCATCCTGTGTGCGGTCCCAAATGTCACGTGCCTCCACCGCCCAGTCTGCCACCCTAGAGTCAGTAGAAGACATGGGCATGGGCACAGGAACCCATGGATTCTGGCCATAATTAAGGAGAAATGGGGTTTATCCAGTGGAATCGGCTACATTCAGCGCAAACTCTGCCCATGGTAGCAAGGACGCCCAGTCATCCTGCCTGGCCGAAACAAAATGCCGCAGGTACGCAACCAGAGTCTGTTTGGCCCTCTCTACTAACCCATTCTTCTCTGGATGGTAAGCTGAAGAGAGATTCAGCTCAACGCTGAGAAGCCGACAAAGCTCTCTCCAGAACCGATCGCTGACAATTTTGTCTGGCATACCATGTAAGCGGAAGACATGTTTTATAAACAACGCCACCAAGGCCCATGCAGACGGTACCCGAGGGAAAGGTACTAGGTGCACCATTTTGGAGAAATGGTCGGTGACTACCCAGATGACGGTGCAGCCGCGAGACTTGGGTAAGCCCACCGTGAAGTCCATTCCGACCATTTCCCAGGGCCTGTCTGCCACCGGCAGAGGGTAAAGTGACCCAGCAGGCAGTTGCCGAGGAGACCGCTTCCTGGCGCAGTAGACTCATGCCCGAATATAGTCTCTGACGTCACGGGCCATATTCGGCCACCAGTACGCTCTCGCCTGGAGCTGAGATGTCCTCTTGGTCCCAAAATTTCCACCCACCCTGGACGAATGAGCCCAAGAGAGAACCTCTGGTCTCAAATTAGATGGCGCAAAAGTCTTGCCCGGGGGCACAGACTCTAGTGAAACTGGGGCCACAGTCCTCAGGCTTTCTGGAGGGACAATTAACCGAGGCTCCTCCTCCTCCTCCTCAGATGACACTACAGAGTGGTAAAGAAGAGCATCGGCCCGAATGTTCTTCTCCCCAGAGAGAAAATGGAGAGTAAAATGGAACCGAGAGAACAGGGACCATCTAGCCTGGCGAGAATTTAGCCGCTGGGTAGTTTGTAAATAAACTAAATTTTTGTGGTCAGTGTAAACTTGGAAGGGATAGCGAGCCCTCTCCAGGAGGTGTCTCTATTCAGAAAAGGCCAACTTCATGGCTAGCAACTCCCTTACCCCAATGGAATAGTTCCTCTCCACCGGTGAGAAGATCTTGAAAAGGAAGAAGCAAGGATGCTTCCGACCTTGAGCATCCTTTTGGAACAGGACTGCTCCAGCACCGACAGATGAGGCATCCACCTCTAAAATAAATGGCTTATCCAAATTGGGTGCACTAGCGAAGTGAGACTTGATGGAGAGGAAGGCCCTGGAGACCTCCTCTGACCACAATTTAGGATTCGCTCCCCTCTTGGTGAGGGCAACCAAAGGAGCTACCAAAGTCGAGAAGTGCGGGATCAATTGGTGGTAGTAGTTAATAAAACCCATAAAGTGCTGCACCGCTTTGAGGGAGTGAGGCTCCTGCTAATCCATCACCGCCTGTAGTTTGGCAGGATCCATGGCCAACCCCTGGGCTGAGATGATATAGCCCAGGAAAGGCAAGGACTCCTGCTCAAACCCACACTTCTCCAACTTAGCATAGAGGGAGTTTGCCTGTAGGAGATCGAAGACTTTGCAAACATCCTTCCGGTGGGAGTCTATATCTGGAGAGTAGATGAGGATATCATCCTGATAGACTACAACCGAGGTGGTGTGCATATCCCAGAAGATGTCATTCACAAAGTCTTGGAAGACAGCAGGAGCATTACAGAGCCTGAAGGGCATCACCAGGTATTCATAATGCCCGTTCCTGGTGATAAAGGCTGTCTTCCATTCGTCTCCCTCACGGATGTGAATCAGGTTGTAAGCACCCTGCAGATCCAGGTTGGTGAAGACCCTCTCTCCCGCAACCTATCAAGAGCTCAGATATCAGGGGCAGAGGGTACTTGTTCTTAATGGTGATGGCGTTAAGACCCCTGTAGTCAATGCATGGCAGTAGTTCTCCATTTTTCTTCTGCACGAAGAAAAACCCCGCCCCTGCAGGTGACACTGACTTCCTAATAAAGCCCCTTGCCAGATTCTCCCGGATGTATTGTGACATAGTCTCCATCTCCAGGAGAGAGAGGATAAACTCGAGTCCAGGGAGGCTCAGCACCAGGCAAGAGGTCAATAGGGCAGTAATAGGGGCGATGAGGCGGAAGGGTCTCCGCCACCCTCTTGGAGAACACGTCCGCATAGGAACAATAGTGCTTGGGAAGAGAGGAAAGATCTGTGGGCACCTCAGTAGTAGCAACCTGAATGCACTCCCTCTGACATCTAGCAACACAGGATTTACTCCATCCCAGAATTCTCCCTGAGTACCACTCTATATGAGGGGAGTGAGGGCCTAAGAGGACCTCATCAATTCCTTCGGGAATGACAAGCAGGGAGTTGATCTCCTGATGGAAAGGAGACATGGATAACGTAAAAGGGATGGTCTGATGGGTTATCTGCGATGGTAGTGTCGACCCATTTATCACCCGAATGGTCACAGGCTTGGCGAGCATAACTAGTGGAATTGCGTGCCGTCAGGCGAAGGTAGAAGACATGAAGTTGCCCTCCGCCCTGGAATCCATGCAAAGCTCTACCATATTGGTGGATGGGCCAATGTTAATTGTCCCCTTAAATGTCAGTTTAGAAGAAGGCACCGCTGCGTCTAGTGAACCAGGACACTAAACGAGGATGTTCTTCCAAACGTCGAGAACATCTGGAGGCGAGATGTCCTGACTGCCGGCAGATGTAACAAACCATGCGTGCACGAGAGGTCTGGGACTTAGAACCCGCTCACGACACCTCCATGGCCTCATGTGGTTGGGACACCTGGCCAGGAGATTCCAGAGGTTCGGCGAAGGTGGGAGCCAGCCGAAACATCCGCTTACACTGGGCTCGCTCCAACCCCCGTTCGTTAAAACGAAGGTCAATGCGAGTGGAGACTGTTATAAGCTCCTCCAGTAAATCTCTCTGGCGGCCAGGGCATCCTTCACATGATCAGCTAGGCCCCTCCAAAACACCAGAATGAGGACTTTATCCGGCCACTCCAACTCAGACGCTAGAGTACGGAAGTGGATGGCAAAATGGCTGACCATGGACGAACCCTGTGTGGATGCCAGAAGTTGGAGCGCCGTATCGTGGGTGACTCGAGGTCCCAAAAAGACCTCTTTCAGAGTGCTCAGAAACTGCAGAGCACTCTGCACCAGACGATCGTCACGCTCCCACAACGGTGTGGCCCACTCCAATGCCATGTCCGACATAAGTGATATTATGAATCCCACCTTGGCCCGCTCTGAGGGAAAACGTGCTGCCAGGAGCTCAAGGTGCATTGCACACTGGCTCATGAATCCCCTATGAAACTTGCTATCACCAGAAAACTTATCTGGCAGCAGGAGGCGGGATAATGCCGGAACAGGGATGACAGTGGACAAAGTTGCTGCCGCCATTCTAGCAGCCTGAGCAGCAATTGCGGTAACATCCACGGCTGTGGTTGTGCACTCAAGAGCCTCCAACCTACCCTCCAGCTGCTGAATGTACCGCTGCAGTCGCTGTTCATCTGCCATTACTAGCCAGACCCTGGTGCTAGTATAATATTAGGGCTGGCAGAATGCACCAAATAATAAAATAATAATAAGATGCGTTCGCAGCCCGGGGTCAACCATGCAGAGGTGGTAAACTGCTGTTTAGCAATCCCAGATGTATATAGCATTATACAATAGGTTACACGCGGGTTAACGTCACCCGGTGTGAACAGGAGTGGACTCTGTTACGTCACAGTTAGGGATGAGCTTTCCGATATTGAAATATCGGAAATCGGCCCGATATTTGCGATATCGGAATTCCGATTTCCGATTCCGATATTTTTTTCATGTCGGAAATCGGAAATCCCATAATCCTTCAGCCTCTGAGCGCTCCGTGGAGCCAATCAGGAGCTGAAGAATTGCTGACAACATTGTGTAACTACCCTAAGCTTGGTAGGAGGCATCCAAACTTGCTAGCTAGGGGCTGCGCTGCGATTGGCTGGCTGGATGGTGTGATCAGGCAGTATAAAAGGCTGCGCCTGCCATTTTAGCCTCACTCTGCTGTGAAAGCAGATAGGGATAGGTTGCTGTTGGAGATAGGGAGAGATCTCGGATCTAATAGCGATACAAATTGTTTTTCAGCGACTGTAGCAGCCCCTGTGTGTTACAGAAGCAGTCTTTTACCTCACTGACCCCGCTCAGTTTCATTTTTTGTGCTGTGCATGCTCTCAGTGAGGTGCTTAGTGAGACAGTGCAGAGCACATTCACTGCAGCTGCTGCAGCTCCTCTTGCTGCAGCACTGTGTGGTGTGTGTCTCACTGCCTTTTCTTTTCATCCCCTAAATCCCCTTCCCCTATTTTTTCCTAAAAGTTAAACGCTATATAGGGATTGTGCTGTGAGGGACCCAAACAACCACTGTGGCTGGTGCCACTCAGCACCTGGCCCAGTCCTGGAGAATCCTTTTTTTTTGGTATCACAGCCGTGTCATTTACTGCGCTGTGACATCCGACCGTAACGTGTACACCAATACCACAAACACACGTTACTCTTTGTGTAGGCCACACTAGATTCAAATAAAGTGTAGCAGACACACCATCATAATACAGTGCCATTAGTGTTTCTTAAACCTGTTTGTAGTCCTACAGGAATAAGCACACTAATTCCTAATAATTACTTTCTTGCCATTCTGAATCCATCGATAGAGATGAAGAAGGCAGGGAGTAAGGGATGTCCCCGCGGCGGCCGTGGAAGAGGTGCATCAGCAGCTAGACATGGTGCACATCCAGAGCAAGCAGCAGGCCCAAGTCACTCAGCACCTACTTTCACCCGTTCGCAGCTTGTTAGGAGCGCAGGGCCATAGACTGATAAGAGAGGATCAAGTAGAAACCGTTGTTGGTTGGATGGCAGCTGAGGAATCCACCTCAATGAGCACAGCATCCTCCCAGGACCTCTCCACCACATCGGGTCAGGCCACTGAAGAGCAGCACCCATCTGCTTCTTCACCGCCCACTAAATTGCCCAGACATTCAGAGGGCCAGGAGCCAACCTTAATCCTCTTCTCAGAATCTGTTGGCTTGGAATCTGTGTGCCATCCAGACAGCACTCCTGCAGCTGAAGAAGAGGTAGTGTGGAGGGTGGGCCAGTGCCCACAGTGACCAGACCCCAGTCAGCAGATGATGATGAAACTCAGCTGCCAGTTTCTGCTGACGAAAGTGTACTGGATGACGAGGTCCTTGACCCATCATGGCATGCTGAGGGGCAGCAAGCAAATGGGGATAGCTCAGAGGAAGAGCTTGCAGGTGTGGCGCAGCGTGGCCATCCACGTGGGAGAGGAAGAAGGAAAAATTGGTTGTCGGCTCCCTCAACTTCAGCACCCGTTAGGAACAGGGCTCTTTTAAGGAACACAAGGGGTGCGCCCAAGAGTTGTGGCGCATTGGCTTTTTTCTACCAAGTTGCAGATGACGTTACAGTAGTCAGATGCAAGCTTTGTCGACAAACTGTGTGGAGAGGGAAGAACGTCAGCAACCTTAATACCACCAATATGTTGACGCATGTCAGGAAGAGGCACCTTGTGGAGTGGCAGCATCACATCTAAGATGATTCGCCACCTGCAGCTGGTTCCCCACCTTCCACCTCTTCAGCCACAGCGGCCATCTCTTACTCCAGCTTGCAAACAGCTGCTCCCGCATCCTCGCCAGAATGCCAGGGTGCATCTGCAGGCAGTGTTGTGCGGCGGCACACTGTCTGTACTTTGTCAGCATCAGCATCCCAATCACTGGCATCCTCACACTCCCAATCCAGTGTGCAGCCATCTGTCACACAGGTGTGGGAGAAAAGGCGTCCGTACTCGGCAAACCACCCACGAGCACAGGGCATGAATTCTCGCATTGCCAAACTGCTTGCAGTGGAAATGCTACCATTCTGGCTTGCAATCCCACAATTCAGCGTTCCCAGCCGCTTCTACTTCAGCAGGCAAGCCGTCCCCGCCCTGCAACAGCATGTGGAGCGTAAAATTAAGCATGCGCTACAAAATGCAGTTAGTAGCAAGGTCCACCTGACCACCGACGCGTGGACCAGTCAGCATGGCCAGGGATGCTACATTTCAATCACCGCCCATTGGGTAAATGTAGTTGAGCCTGGAACTGAAGTAGACAGTGCAAGTGCGCGGGTCCTGCCAACTCCACGGATTGCAGGCCTCTCCTCCGTACAAATTGACTCCTACTCATACTCCTCGTCAGACTCGCCTGCACCCAGACGTACCACAACAACTGATTTCAGCACTGCATCGGCCAAACATCAACAGGCCGTGTTGAAATTGGTTTATCTGGGTGATGTTAGCCACACCGCAACGGAGCTGTGGAACACGCTGAAGGAGCAGAGCGACATGTGGCTTGCACCACTCAACCTCCAGCCAGGTATGGTGGTGTGTGACAATGGCCAAAACCTGGTTGCAGCTCTGGGCCTAGGTGGTCTGACTCACATTCCATGCCTTGCCCATGTCCTAAACTTGGTAGCACAGAGTTTCCTTAGGAACTATCCTGACCTTGAGGAGTTGCTGCACAAAGTCAGATACGAGTGCTCTCATTTGCGGTGTTCAAGCATGGCTGCATCACGCCTTTCAGCCATGCAGCGCAGATTGGGCCTGCCCGAGCACCGCATCATTGTTGACCTCCCCACCAGGTGGAATTCGACTTTGCAAATACTGCGGAGGTTGTGTGAGCAGCAACCTGCAATTATGGAGTTGCAGCTGCAGCAGGCGCAAAGTTGGCGACACACATCTCAGCCCTCCCACCTTACAACCACAGAGTGGGCATCCATGAAGGACATATGCACCATTTTGAAGTGCTTCGAGGACTCCACTCTGATGGTGAGCGCGGATGCTGCCCTACTCAGCCTGACTATTCCCCTTATATGCCTTATAGAATCATTACTTAAAGGACTAAGGGATGAGGTTTCTCTGGAGGAGGAGGAGTATGATAAGACACTTGGACCAACCAGGCAATCTTCATCGGCCCGGTTGGTACAAAACTCTGTGGGTGCTTTACAAAGGTCCAGGCAGGACACAGCAAGCGAGGAGGATGAGGAGGACTATGAGGATGAGCCAGAGGAGGAAAGTACACAGCGCTCTACTAGTAGTCACCAGGTAGAGCGTGGATGGGGTGATGCAGAGCAGCCAGAGCACATTCCTCCAGCTGGTGACAGCGATGCATGGCCAGTTGGCAGTCTTCAGCACATGAGTGACTTCATGCTGCAGTGTCTGAGAAATGACCCACGTGTGGCTCGTATTCTCCACACAAATGACTACTGGGTGGCCACCCTCTTAGATCCACGTTACCGGGATAGCCTTCAAAGCCTAATTACACCATTGAACCGGGCGCATAAAATGCAGGAGTACCATGCACTGGTTAATTCACTCATGTACTCTTTTCCACCGCATAGCAGTGATGCGCGTGCACTAGCAGGCACCTCATTGCGTCCTGGGCCCAGCGGAATCCGTTCAGAAGCCGCTGGCAGAAGCAATACATCTACTACTGACAGGTTCAGTATACCCAACCTGTTCCAATGGTTTCTGAATCCGCAAACAGTTCGGGCACCATCAGCACAGACAGTGCAACGCACTAGGAGGCAACGTTACCGTGACATGGTGGCACAATACCTCTCCACCCCTGTCAGTGTGCTTCAGGATGGATCTGCCCCCTTCAAGTTTTGGGTCTCCAAGTTGGATACATGGCCCAAACTTAGCCAGTATGCCTTGGAGGACCTTGCTTGTCCTGGTGCCAGTGTGATTTCTGAACGTGTCTTTAGAGCAGCTGGCAATGTGCTAACGGACCAACGTACCAGACTATCCGCTGCAAATGTGGACCGGCTTACATTCCTAAAAATGAACCAGGCCTGGATTTCTGGTGACTTTTGCTGCCCTGGGCCAGAGTAGACAGGTTACATGCATGGTTGGTAGCAGTATGCATGCTCTGTCATGTGCCTGTGTTGCACACAGCATCATCTGTTATGCCAGTGCTCTGGCCTCTACTACCAACATCTAGCTCCTGGTTCTGTGACTGACTCTTTCACCTCATACTGTTTTCCATGGGCTCTAGTACCTCCAGCTAGTGCCCACTTCCATGACTGCTGATTTCACAGCATGCCGTGTTTCTGGGCTCTAGTACCGCCAGCTAGTGTCCATTTCCGTGACTGCCACTTTCACAGCATGCTGTGTTTCTGGGCAACAATAACGCCAGCTGTACCTCGTTAGGCCAAAGTGGAAAAAAAGGACGACAGATGCCAAACACCTATAGGCAGAAGCACAAGAGGCGGGATCCAGCCACGCCAGCTGTTTCCTGGCAGTGAAGTGCAGACACAGGTGCCTCCCCAGAGGGGTAAACAGAGTTCCAGCATCACCAGCTGCTTCTCGGGAGTGTCCAAGGGCACGGGTACCTCCTGCTCCAAACCGTGTTTCGACAACGCTCGCCGTTACACGGTTGTGTCTGCCACACTGTTCCACGCCCCCGCCGTACATCATTCCGGCTCAGTTTGCTGTTATCCGTGGTGTCAGCAGTGTAGGAGCCCCCTACGTGGACTCCGGGACCTGGCGCTCAAGGCTGGTCTCGACAGTGCCAGTAGGCCCTCCTCCTCCCCTGCTGCGACTGCGGAGTAAAGAAGACTGTGTCCGGGTTGCGGGGGCAAATGTGGCTCTTGTACCTTCTGCCGAGAAGACTTTACTCCGGTAGAAGACCCAAGACAGGAAGACAGATGCAGAAGACCCAAGACAAGAAGACAGATGGAGATGTCCCCGGACTCCTGTCTTTTTGCTCTTGAACTTGCATCTTTGTGTGGTTTTTTTGGGCTTCTCGGCAGTGCTTTTGGCTTATGTCACTAGTACATTGTGGTATCCGGGCTACAGTAATGTCAGCTGTTGCCCAGTACAGCCACTGGCACTTTTACCTTTTGCTGCTTATCTGGGTTCCAGTAACGTTAGCTGGTTCTCAGTAGAGTCAATGGCTTAGGTCCCTCCTTTGTGGTATCCGAGTTCCAGTAACGTCTGCTGGTCCTTGGTAGTGCATTCTGGCACAGGTTACCTCCTGCTTAGTTATCGGCCTCCGGTAACGTCAGCTGGTGCCCGTTAGTTCCATTGGCTCTTATGCTGATTTCTGCTGCCTATACGGGTTCCAGACTCACCAGCTGGTTCTCTCAAGTTCCTGTGCCTACTGTTACTTCTGCGTATTTCCTCTGGGTTTGGGAAATTCTGCGACCAGCCAATAGCAGGATAACCATAGACAGAGGTTTAGGAAGTAGTAGGAGCAGATGTACATGAACCAAAAGCAGAATATCAATATGCAGAATTACTAAATAACAGTAATATGATCAGCAGAGGAAGACTAAGCATGGTTTAAAGGGAGTGTATCCGTTCCTCCAAGTGGTGCTCCTGGAAACTCCCTGCAAATCAAGGTGAGCTGAACACGGACACATGTCAGTCAAAGGGCATATTGACACCACCACCGGCAGTTTTAATTTAATAATGTAAAATCACTAACCCTAACTATCCCTAACCCCTAACCCTTACCCTAACCCTTACCCTACTAACCATAAACCCTAACCCAACCCCAACTAATCCTAACCCAAAGAAAAAACACCGCTGTTAAGAAGATGTTTTCCTGCTACAGCTTTCGCTTTGTGCATTTTTCTAGCGATTTTTTTGCTCCTCTGCCTCTGCAAACTCCTTCCCCATTATCCTGAGATGTTTCCCCTCCATTTTATCCATTATATAGCACTGTAGTGGTCATTTTGTAATTCCGATTTTTTTCTCCCATTGACTTGCATTGATATCGGAAGTCGTAAATTCCGATATCCGATATTTTTTCAATATCGGAAATCGGAATTCCGATACGATATCGGGCAATATCGCTCATCCCTACTTGCCGCGTCTTGTTGTTTTAGTTACTGGCCTGCGGGTCGCGTCACACAGGACGGGTCATCGTGACATTAGGGCATTTGATACAAGACAACTTAGTGGTAAATATTTCATCATATGAGTTGTCCACTGTTGATTATGACATTTTATCTAAAGTATTGTCTTTTTGCCCGACCAACACACCTGATTGGTTTGAGATCGAATGTGATTTATTTGCTTTCTTCAGAAGGTTGCGTTTAACATCATATTTTTTTGACAAACAGGGAGCCTCTAATAATCATGATGAATGTGATTCTTCTGGGTATACTCTTCAAGGAGTGGGTCTGTATAACAAAAGTAATTTTTTACCTCCTGCTAAGAATAGTTTTGTTGAGTCATATATTCAGCTGGTTGAACGAGATATCATGCAACTTAAGAGAAATTACACTGTGTGCAGAATTATTAGGCAAAAGAGTATTTTGCTCACATCATCCTTTTTATACATGTTGTCCTACTGCAAGCTGTATAGGCTTGAAAGCCAACTGCCAGTTATGTAACTCAGGTGATTTGCATCTCTGTAATGAGGAGGGGTGTGGTCTAGTGACATCAACACCCTATATATGGTGTGCTTAATGATTAGGCAACTTCCTTTCCTTTGGCAAAATGGGTCAGAAGAAAGATTTGACAGACTCTGAAAAGTCAAAAATTGTGAGATGTCTTGCAGAGGGATGCAGCAGTCTTGAAATTGCCAAACTTTTGAAGCTTGATCACCGAACAATCAAGCATTTCATGGCAAATAGCCAACAGGGTCGCAACAAGCGTGTTGATAAAAAAAGGCGCAAAATAACTGCCCATGAATTGAGGAAAATTAAGCGTCAAGCTGCCAAGATGCCATTTGCCACCAGTTTTGCCATATTTCAGAGCTGCAACGTTACTGGACTATCAAAAAGCACAACGTGTGCCATACTCAGGGACATGGCAAAGGTAAGGAAGGCTAAAAAATGACCACCTTTAAACAAGAAACATAAGATAAAACGTCAAGACTGGGCAAAGAAATATCTTACTGATTTTGTAAGGTTTTAAGGACTGATGAAATGAGAGTGACTCTTGATGGGCCAGAGAGATGGGCCCGAGGCTGGATCAGTAAAGGGCAGAGAGCTCCACTCTGACTCAGACACCAGCAAGATGGAGGTGGAGTACTGGTATGGGCTGGTATCATCAAAGATAAACTTGTGGGACCTTTTCGGGTGGAGGATGGAGTGAAACTCAACTCCCAGACCTACTGCCAGTTTCTGGAAGACACCTTCTTCAAGCAGTGGTACTGGAAGAAGTCGGTATCGTTCAAGAAAAACATGATTTTCATGCAGGACAATGCTCCATCACATGCATCCAAATACTCAACAGCGTGGCTGGCCAGTAAAGGTCTAAAAGAAGAAAAAATAATGACATGGCGCCCTTGTTCACCTGATCTGAACCCCATAGAGAACTTGTGGTCCCTCATAAAATATAAGATCTACAAGGAGGGAAAACAGTACACCTCTCGGAACAGTGAGGATAGGGTCATGGATTTGACTCCAGATGTAATACGTCAGAAGCGTGATAAAACTAATGACAAACGGATACCCTTTGTATCAACATTTTGCCCTATTAGTAATAGGATTGGTGGTGTTTTGAATAGGCATTGGGACCTCTTACACAAAGGTCTGCCGGAGGTCCCTGTGTTTGCTAAAAGACCTATTCTGTCCTATAGGCGCGGGGGTAACTTAAGTGACAAACTGGTTTGGGCCGATGTGGGTCCGGGTAAAATTCCCCGACAGTTGACACTGGGTCCACCTAAGTCCGGCAATTTTCCATGTTTAGGTTGCGCATGTTGCAGTAATATGATCAAGGGAGACAGTTTTAACCATCCACAGACTGGTAGGAGATTCACTATTAAGGAACGATGTACGTGCTCTTCTAGCTTTGTAATTTATGTAATCACATGCCCTTGTGGGTTAATGTATGTGGGTGAGACCATTATGGAAATACGGGCACCGATTAGCAAACACAAAAGTACTATTAGGACTAAACTCCTAGTGTTACCAATACCAAAGCATTTTATTAAGTGTAGACATTCCATGAATCAGTTGAGATTTAGGGTGATAGATGGGGTCCCGATGTCAAGACGAGGTGGTGATAGGATCAAATTGTTGAAAAAAAAGGAATTAAAGTGGATTTCAACTTTCGAAACGCTACAGCCGAAAACCTTAATCTTGAATATAATTTACAGATTTTTATGAAATAACCCACTGAGCTCTTGACGGCATTTTCTTTCGTTTTTGAAAATATATGTGTTTTTTAATTTTATTTTGTTTTTCTTGTTTTTTTAGGATTGGTGTTTGGAGTGCTGCCATATGTTGGCTACTATATAATTTTTCAGGTATTAAATGCTTGGTTTTGTTGGCGTCACATGATTTTCTGTTGTGACTGCTTCTGACAGCGATCGTTTTTGTCTACTCTGCTGTTATTGTGCGGGGGTTTTTGGTATAGGTCACCCTGGTGGAGCTATTGTGTATGCGCTCCTGTATGCGCTCCTGTTGGGTTTAATAACTACTGCGGTTTTTCATAAGGTGCGATCTATCCTGGTGAGATCTAGCGATCACATGACATTATGGTATTATTTACTTTGCCCGCTGTGTAGCTATAGCGTGTGCGCTCTTTGCGCTTTCAATGGAGGCTCCAATGAACAGTTTTTAGCATAGCACCATTGCGCATGCGTTTGGGCCGAGATTTTTCAAGTTAACTCGAGATTTTTCGAGTTATTGTGAGATTTTGCCCCGTGAGGTCATTTACTCTGGGGATTTGTGCTGCTGCTGCCAAGATTGGGGGAGAGAGATCTTGCTGCGCAAGATAGCGCTTCCAGGTGAGCAGCAGTAGTAAAGTTGCTTTTGATAGGCTGACGGTTTTGGTGCTAGTTTTACAACTTGTACACATTGGTCATTTGGATTATTTGACCTCATCATGTGTTAGAACGTCGGTGATTGGTCGAAAGATCACCATGGGGATCCTGATGCCATTATTTGATTGATACATATACATTTGTGGCTTGAAATAATGTTGTTTATATGAGTCCGTTTGTATTGTAATTAGTGTTGAGCGATACCGTTCGATACCCAAAAATATCGTATCGGATGGTATCGCCCGATACGAAAAAAATATCGGGTATTGCCGATTCCGATACCGGAAGTCCCATTCAAGTCAATGGGACTTCCGGTATCGGAATTAAAAAAAGCCCTTCATTTCCTTGTTGGCTAATTCTACATAATTGAAAACAAATAAGAATCATGTAGAATGTTTTGTGGGAGGTGGAGGAGACATTAAAAGCCTAGTAGTTTATTCAAATCACATGGCACAGCATTAATTCCAATTTTTTTTTTCAGTACGTTCGGAGTTAAAAAGATATTGACTATATTAACCTTTTTTATATTTTGTCAGATATGTATGTTTCACAACTTCCATGCTCTTCACGTTCTTTTGTACTTCTCCCACACTTTCTCCTTCATGATCCGCAGCAGTAGCATTTTTTTCATCAACTTTTTCTTCACCTTATTCATCTTCTTCTTCTTCATCTTCTTCCCATTAATTTTTTTTTCCATTCTTCATATTCTTCTTATTCAGCTATTATCAATTTTAATGTGCTATTTCTTCATCTTCTTCCTATTCTTCTTTGTCTTCATTTTCTTATGGTGACAGGCATTCCTGTAGTACTTATCTATAAAAGTTATAAGATTACACCTTACGTTCTGCCTGTCACTAAAGATTTACAACAGGATTTGTCCGCGTTCAGTTTGGCCTGCAGCAGCAGGCATTTTCCAGGGGCACCACGAGGAGGAACGGACTCACCCCCATTTACTGCTTAGTCTTCTTCTGCTTATAATTTTGATTTCTTCTATGCTGATTTTTAGTCTTATGCTTAATGTTTTTCTGCTTTCTGTTCTTCTGCTTTTGCTTCTTCTGCTTCTTGTTCTTCTGTCTTTTGTTCTGTATCTTGGTGGTTGTCTTCATGTTCTTTGTCCTCTTGGTCTTATTATTTAGGGTCATATTTCTGGTCTTCTTTGGTGTGGTCTTCAGGGTCGTCGTCATCAGGGTCGTCGTCATGGAGATCAATAAGGATTACCAAAGACAATTTCAAAAAGCTTGATCTTGGAAATGTAGCAGAAGGTACAAGAAGGCTGAGAAACTGGCAAGTACCAGCAGCCAGTTCTGGCACCCGGATGGGTAGCAGAAGGAACAAGAGCCAATGGCACTACCGAGGACCAACCGACGGTGCTGGACCACGGTTACTAAGCAGAAGGTACCTGTGCTAAAAAGCACTACCAAGGACCAGCTGACGGTGCTGGACCTCGGATACCGAGATGGAGGCACCTAGGCCAAAGGCTGTGGTGAGAACCAGCAGACAGTGCTGGCACCCGGATGGGTAGCAGAAGGAACAAGAGCCAATGGCACTTCTGAGGACCAACTGACGGTGCTGGACCACGGTTACTAAGCAGAAGGTACCTGTGCTAAAAAGCACTACCAAGGACCAGCTGACGGTGATGGACCTCGGATACCGAGATGGAGGCACCTAGGCCAAAGGCTGTGGCGAGAACCAGCAGACAGTGCTGGCACCCGGATGGGTAGCAGAAGGAACAAGAGCCAATGGCACTACCGAGGACCAACTGACGGTGCTGGACCACAGTTACTAAGCAGAAGGTACCTGTGCTAAAAAGCACTACCAAGGACCAGCTGACGGTGCTGGACTTCGGATACCGAGATGGAGGCACCTAGGCCAAAGGCTCTGGCGAGAACCAGCAGACAGTGCTGGAACCCGGGTGGGTAGCAGAAGGTACCCATTCAAAGCAAAGTAGCCAGGCCGCAAGCCGGCCGCAGTTACCAAAACCCACAGTCCTACAGGGGGTCCATGTCCCATTGGCACTACGGATCCAGCCTTCAGTGCCAGTTCCCGCAGCCCACATAGGAGTCACCTAAACTGCAGGCACTGTAGAGTCGGCTAACCCGGCCGCAAGACGACAGGACAACGGATTGGTGGCATAGTGACCTTGACACTACCCGGAAACAGCAGGCGTGCTGAAAACAGGCTGGGCAACAGGGAGTACCCATGCCAAAGACACTGCCGAGAACCATCTGACGGTGCTGGAACCCAGATGGGTAGCAAAAGCTACAAGAGCCAATGGCACTACCGAGTCCCTGTGCCAAAGACACTGCCGAGCACCAACTGGCGTTGTTGGAGCCCAGGGACAATCATGGTGTAGGCCGAGGCCTACTTGGTGGTAGTTTTAGATTGTTTGTAGGCTACAACAGACTGTCAGCGTGCTCCAATTAGGCATCTGTCTCCACTCTGTTTCCAGGATTTCACGTGACCACCAACACCGCCAGTTTATGCGTACAGCAGCTGTCTGCCCAATCCACACGTGTTCCTGTGTTACTGGGATTCTGTAATGTCAGCAGATCTTCTGATGTGTGTCTGCCACTGTCTCCTGCTCTGTCCACATTCCCACCGCTTGCAGTGGGAAGGTGGACAGCGCAGGAGACAGTGGCGGACACATATTGGGGGATCTGCTGATGTTACAGAACCCCAGTAACACAGGAACACGTGTGGAATGCGTGGACGGCAACTGTGAGCAGGAACTGGCGGTGTTGGAGGTCAGGGGAAATACTAGAGACAGAGTGGAGACAGAGGCCAAATCAGAGAATGTTTAAATCTGAAGTAGTTACAATTTGGAGGCAGCAGCAGTTTGCCCTCCACACAGCAGGGGATCAGCTGACGTTACCGAACCCCACTTTCACATGAACAAGTGTGTTTTTCTGTGTGGACAGCACTTCCAAGCACCAACTGGCGTTGTTGGAGCCCAGGGACAATCATGGTGCAGGCCGAGGCTTACTAGGAGCCAGGTGTAAAGCTGAGGTATTTTGACTTTGGAGGGAGCAGGACACTTTGCCCTCCACACAGCAGGGGATCAGCCAATGTTACCGACCCCCACTTTCACATGAACGAGTGTGTTTTTCTGTGTGGACAGCACTTCCGAGCACCAACTAGCGTTGTTGGAACCCAGGGACAATCATGGTGCAGGCCGAGGCCTACTAGGAGCCAGGTGTAAAGCTGAGGTATTTTGACTTTGGAGGGAGCAGGACACTTTGCCCTCCACACAGCAGGGGATCAGCTGACGTTACCGAACCCCACTTTCACATGAACGAGTGTGTTTTTCTGTGTGGACAGCACTTCCGAGCAACAACTGACGATGTTGAAGCCCAGGGATAGTCATTTTGTAGGCTGAGGCCTACTTGGAGGCAGTTTAAGATAAGACGTTGCTTGAATTTGGAGGCAGCAGCAGTTTGCCCTCCACACAGCAGGGGATCAGCTGACATTACTGACCCCCACTTTCACATGAACGAGTGTGTTTTTCTGTGTGGACAGCACTTCCGAGCACCAACTTGCATTGTTGGAGCCCAGGGAGAACCAGGGTGCAGGCCGAGGCCTACTTGGTGGCAGTTTTAGATTGTTTGTAGGCTACAACAGACTGTCAACATGCTCCAATTAGGCATCTGTCTCCATTCTGTTTCCAGGATTTCACGTGACCACCAACACCGCCAGTTTATGCATACAGTAGCCGTCTGCCCAATCCACACGTGTTCCTGTGTTACTGGTGTTCTGTAATGTCAGCAGATCCCCTGATGTTTGTCTGCCAATGTCTCCTGCTCTGTCCACATTCCCACCATTTGCAGTGGGAAGGTGGACAGCGCAGGAGACAGTGCCGGACACACATTGGGGGATCAGCTCACGTTACAGAACACCAGGAACACAGGAACAAGTGTGGAATGCGTGGACGGCAACTGTGAGCAGGAACTGGCAGTGTTGGAGGTCAGGGGAAATACTAGAGACAGAGTGGAGACAGAGGCCAAATCAGAGAATGTTTAAATCTGAAGTAGTTACAATTTGGAGGCAGCAGCAGTTTGCCCTCCACACAGCAGGGGATCAGCTGACGTTACCGAACCCCACATTCACATGAACGAGTGTGTTTTTCTGTGTGGACAGCACTTCCGAGCACCAACTGGCGTTGTTGGAACCCAGGGACAATCATGGTGCAGGCCGAGGACTAGTAGGAGCCAGGTGTAAAGCTGAGGTATTTTGACTTTGGAGGGAGCAGGACACTTTGCCCTCCACACAGCAGGGGATCAGCCGACGTTACCGAACCCCACTTTCACATGAACGAGTGTGTTTTTCTGTGTGGACAGCACTTCCGAGCACCAACTAGCGTTGTTGGAACCCAGGGACAATCATGGTGCAGGTCGAGGCATACTAGGAGCCAGGTGTAAAGCTGAGGTATTTTGACTTTGGAGGGAGCAGGACACTTTGCCCTCCACACAGCAGGGGATCAGCTGACGTTACCGAACCCCACTTTCACATGAACGAGTGTGTTTTTCTGTGTGGACAGCACTTCCGAGCAACAACTAGCGTTGTTGGAGCCCAGGGAGAACCAGGGTGCAGGCCGAGGCCTACTTGGTGGCAGTTTTAGATTGTTTGTAGGCTACAACAGACTGTCAACGTGCTCCAACTAGGCATCTGTCTCCACTCTGTTTCCAGGATTTTACGTGACCACCAACACCGCCAGTTTATGCGTACAGCAGCCGTCTGCCCAATCCACACGTGTTCCTGTGTTACTGGGATTCTGTAATGTCAGCAGATCCCCTGATGTGTGTCTGCCACTGTCTCCTGCTCTGTCCACATTCCCACCGCTTGCAGTGGGAAGGTGGACAGCGCAGGAGACAGTGGCAGACACATATTGGGGGATCTGCTGACGTTACAGAACCCCAGTAACACAGGAACACGTGTGGAATGCGTGGACGGCAACTGTGAGCAGGAACTGGCGGTGTTGGAGGTCAGGGGAAATACTAGAGACAGAGTGGAGACAGAGGCCAAATCAGAGAATGTTTAAATCTGAAGTAGTTACAATTTGGAGGCAGCAGCAGTTTGCCCTCCACACAGCAGGGGATCAGCTGACGTTACCGAACCCCACTTTCACATGAACGAGTGTGTTTTTCTGTGTGGACAGCACTTCCGAGCACCAACTGGCGGTGTCGGAGCCCAGGGAAAATTAGGTAGTAGGCCGAGGCCTACTTGGAGCCAGGTGTAAATCTGAGGTTGTTTGACTGTGGAGGGAGCAGGATACTTTGCCATACACACAGCAGGGGATCAGCTGACGTTACCGAACCCCACTTACACATGAGCGAGTGTTTTGTCTGTGCGGACAGCACTTCCGAGCACCAACTGGCGTTGTCGGAGCCCAGGGAAAATCAGGTAGTAGGCCGAGGCCTACTTGGTGGCAGTTTGCGATTGTTTCTAGACTACTACTAACTGTCAACGTACTCCAATTAGGCCTCTGTCTTCACTCTGTTTCGAGTATTTCCTCTGGCTTCAAACCATGCCAGTTGCTGCTCTGAAATGCCGTCTGCACAACCCACACTTGTTCCTGTGTTACTGGGGTTCTGTAACAGCAGCTTCTCCCTAGAGGTGAGTCAGGCAATGTCTCCTGCTCTGTCCACATTTCCACTACAAGTAGTGGGAATGTAGACAAAGCAGGAGACATTGCCGTGCTCAACTCTGGAGATGAGCAGATGTTACAGGACCCAGGTACCACAGGAACAAGTGTGGATTGTGCAGACGGCACTTGAGAGCAGAAACAGGCGGTGTTGTAGGCCGGAGGAAATACTCAAAACAGAGTGGAGACAGAGGGCAAATGAGAGAACATATTAAATCAGAGGTAGTCAGAAGTTGTAGGCAGAAGGAGAGTTTGCCGTACACACAGCAGGGGATCAGCTGACGTTACCGAACCCCACTTACACATGAGCGAGTGTTTTGTCTGTGCGGACAGCACTTCTGAGCACCAACTGGCGGTGTCGGAGCCCAGGGAAAATCAGGTAGTAGGCCGAGGCCTACTTGGAGCCAGGTGTAAATCTGAGGTTGTTTGACTGTGGAGGGAGCAGGACACTTTGCCATATACACAGCAGGGGATCAGCTGACGTTACCGAGCCCCACTTACACATGAGCGAGTGTTTTGTCTGTGTGGACAGCACTTCTGAGCAACAACGGGCGTTGCTGTAGCCCAGGAAATAAAGTTCAGGTCATAGAAACATGAACACAACAGGAGACCTGGATCCTGTTGCCAGCCAATTATTTATTCTGGAAGAGGACTGGCAAATTCAGGTGAGATCCAGGCCTTGTTCATTTTCAGAAAAGTAAGCCGGTCAACATTATCGGCGGATAGTCGCGTGCAACGGTCTGTTACCACACCACCTGCAGCACTAAAGACACGTTCCGATAATACACTGGCAGCAGGGCAAGCCAGCACCTCCAATGCATACTGGCTAAGCTCTGGCCATGTATCCAGCTTAGAGACCCAATACTTGAACGGGGAAGAGCCGTCTGGGAGAACACTAACAGGGCACGACAAGTAGTCTGTCACCATCTGACGGAAACGTTGCCTCCTGCTGACTGGAGCCGTCTGTGATGGTGTAGCCGTTTGTGGTGGTCCCACAAAACTTTTCCACATTTGGGCCATACTGGCCTTGCCTTGTCCTGCGGCACTGCCTCTGCTACCTCTTTGTGCAGAGCTTCCTACACTGCCTCTACCCACATGGCTGCTTTGAAAAGCACTACCAGCAACACTTGTGGGGGGAATGGAGAACATGATGGCCTGCACAAGTGTTTCTTGGTACTCCCGCATTTTTCGCTCCCGGTTCAACTGTGGTATGAGGCTTTGTAAGTTGTCCCGGTAGCGAGGATCTAGGAGGGTGTACACCCAATAATCAGCCGTGTGGAGAATGTTGGCGATGCGGCGGTCATTTAACAAGCACTGCAGCATGAAATCAACTATGTGCTGCAGACTGCCAACTGGACCGGAAACGCTGTCCCCAGCTTGAGGCAGCATCTCTGCCTGCTCAGCATCACCCCACCCTCGCTGTACACACTGACTACTAGAGCCTTGTGTACCTCCCTCCTCTGGAGAGATGTGTTCCTCCTCCCCCATTGACTCCTCGTCATCCTCCTCACTAAGTGTCCCCTGCCTGGGCCTTTGTGTGGAAGCACGTTGCGCAGACTTGCCAGAAGCAGATGGCATTTCTGACTGCTCATCCTCGACCTCTTCAAAAACCTCCTCACTTAGTGCTTGTAAGGTTTTTTGAAGCAGACAGATGAGGGGGACAGTCATGCTGATTAGTGCATCATCTGCACTGGCCATCCGCGTGGAGTCATCGAAGGCATGCAAAACTTGGCAGATGTCCCTCATAGTGGCCCACTCAGTGGTGGTGAAGTGTGTCCGGCGCACAGTGCGACTTGTTTGCGCCTGATGCAGCTGGTACTCCATTACTGCTGCCTGCTGCTCACACAACCGCTCCAACATATGTAACGTTGAAATCCACCTGGTGGGGAGGTCACATATGATGCGATGTTGAGGCAGGCGGAATCGGCGTTGCAGAGATGCAATGCGCGATCTTGCCATGCTGGAACGCCGCAAGTGAGCACACTCTAGGCGAACCTTGTGCAGCAGTGCATCAAGATCCGGATAGTCCCTCAGAAAGCTCTGCACGACCAAACTGAGCACGTGTGCCAGACATGGTATGTGAGTGAGGTTGCCTAGGCCCAGAGCTGCCACTAGATTTCGGCCATTGTCACTCACTACCAAACCTGGCTGGAGATTCGCTGGCACAAACCACACATCGCTCTCCTGCTTGATGGCATTCCAGAGCTCCTGTGCTATGTGGCTCCGATTCCCCAAATAAATTAATTTAAGGACGGCCTGTTGACGTTTGGCCACACCTGTGCTCATATCTGGCCTAACAGGCTCACGCAGTGCTGATTCTGAGGAACTAGAGTAGGAGGAGGACTCAATATGTACAGACTGCATTCCTGCAATCCTTGGAGTTGGCAGAATACGTACAGAGCCACTCTCCAGATCTGTACCCGGCTCCACAACATTGACCCAATGGGCAGTGAGGGAAAGGTTTCGTCCCTGTCCATGGCTACTGGTCCACGCATCGGTGGTCAGGTGGACCTTGCTACTGACGGCATTTAGTAGCGCATTTTTAATTTTTCCCTCCACATGCTTTTGCAGGGCAGGGACAGCTTGCTTGCTGAAATAAAAGCGGCTGGGCAAATTGTATTGTGGAACTGCCAATGACATAAAGTTCCGGAAGGTGTCAGTCTCCACCAGTCTGAATGACAGCATCTCAAGGGCCAGTAGTTTGGCAATGCCGGCATTCAGAGCCAGTGCTCGGGGATGGTTTGCCGAGTATGGCCGCTTTTTCTCCCATGCCTGTGCTACTGATTGCTGGTGAGTGGCCTGGGAGTGTGCTGATGACTGCGAACGTGGTTCAGTGGGTGGAATTTCACTGGGTCTCTGGACAACAGTGGCAGTGGTTCTTCCATGGCGTTCCAGTGAGGAAGCCGAACCAGCTGTGTGTGAGCTGGAGGAAGAGGCCCCAACAGGAGCTGAAGAGGTGGTAGGTGCTGCTGAAGGTTGGCCTACATCTTCAGTGTGTCTGTGTAACTCCACCTCGTGCTTGGTACGCACATGTTTCCACATATTTGTGGTATTGAGGTTGGTCACATTTTTCCCTCGTTTCACTTTCTGATGACACAGCTTGCATTTGACAAAGCAAATGTCATCTGCAACTGTGTCAAAAAAAGACCACGCACTGCAAGTCCTGGGAGCGCCCGTTTTGTGTTTTGGAAGAGGATTGCTCCTCACGGGTGCCAAAGTGGAGGCTACAGGCAACCAAGTCTGCACCCGCCCTCTCCCTCCTCTTTTGGCCGTTCGGGGAATCTCTTCCTCAGAGCTGCTCCCACCACCTTCCTGTGGCTGACGCCATGATGGGTCAAGGACCTCATCATCTCCACTCCCCTCTTCAAGCACCGGCTGGTCCTGGGTTGTCTCGCCAGCACCGTACGCACCAGAAATTGGCAACTGAGTCTCATCATCATCAGATGAGCACTGAGGTGTGCTGACAATAGGCACTGGCCCACCCGCCTCTTCAGATTCAGAGGGACAAAGCAGTTGCGCATCACTGCATACTCCCTCTTCTTCACGCTCTAGAATGCTGCTTGGCTGGCCACCTCTTTCCAAGCCAACAGATTCTGAGAACAGAAAAAAAGATTGAGATGGCTCCTGTCCAGGGCTCTCAGACTGCCTGGGCAATTTGGCAGGTGGTGAAGAGACAGATGGTTGCTCTTCAGTGCTCTGGCCTTGGGAGGATGCGGAAGTCATTGAAGTGGATGCGTTAGCTGCCATCCATCCGACAACGGCTTCAATTTGTTCGTCACGCAGCAGTGGGGTACGGCGAGGTCCTACAAAGCTGCGCATGAAGGACTGTTGCCTGGTAAAAGTGGGGGATGCCGGGTCACTGGTGGCCGCAGCAGACACCAAATCCCCACGTCCTCTCCCTGCTGAATCCCCCTGTCCTCTCCCTGCTGAAACTCCACTGCCACGACCACGTGCCTTAGTCCCTGCCTTCTTCATCTTGGTAGACTGATAAAGAAGGCAGAAAAGTAAAAAAGGGGTGGCTTAGTGTTCTTATTCCTGAACACCTGCTAACCAGTATAAGAAACACTAATTTGGCTAAGAGTGTGTGTACTACACTTTAATATGATCTAATGTGGCCTAGACAACTGTAAAGTGGAGTGTTTGGTGAACTTTATTTCCTTTTTTTTTTGGGGGGGGGAGGAAAGGATGTGACCAAAGTTTGAAAGCTATAGTATCACAAACTTTTTGGAGCGATTACAATGCAGGAAGCTAACCTACAATGCAATTGATGAGGCTCCAAAAAATAGGGTGATACTAGCCTGGCTGGCCCTGAAGGGCACAAGCCAGCAAAAAGGCTCCTCTATATAATCCTATATAGTGTTTGCAACCAACCAATGACAATGGATGCGGTTGGAAGCACACTAATATAGGAGCAAAAATCTGGCTAAATTAGCTGCAAAAAAAGGACTATGTATGAGGCAGTGATGCACGCTGAGCGGACTACAGCTAGCGGTGGCTGTAGAACACACTGCAACGTGAGCTGCACTCACACACAGAGAGTCCTATCAGACAGCCAAAAACAGTGCAGAGAAATGGGCTATAGCACTGAAAGGCTGCTGAAAGGCTCCGCTGTCCACTCCTTTAGTGTTTGCAACCAACGTATATGGATACGTATGGAAGCACACTATACAGGAGAAAAAAAAAGCAGCAATAAAAGAAAAATGTGTATGAGGCAGAGACACACGCTGGGCGGCCTACAAGCAGACGTGCCTGCAGGACACACTACACAGCGTGGGTCTGCACTCACACAGCCCTTGCAGACAGCTGTGAAAACAGCGCTGCTAGGGAAAAGCAAGCTACAGTGGTGGATTATGTAGCCTGGGTTAAGCACTATATGTTTTGTGGAATCGCTATTTCTAACTGTCCCTCACAGTCTTCAACAGCAGCCTGTCCCTAACTGAATTCACAGCAGAGTGACCAGAAATGGCGGCTGCAGCGGTTTTTATAGTGCATCATGACATCATTTCAGCAGCCAATCACAGCCATGCCAGTAGTTAACATGCCTACATGCCTAAGAGGATGTGCCCACATTTCTGAGGATCCCCATTGGCTGAATCAAATCGAGCGGGCTCCTAGCATTATGGGAACTTCCGATTCTGGTATTCGATATGAAAAAAGTATCGGAACTAAGTATCGGAATTCCGATACAGCTAATATCGGCCGATACCCGATACTTGCGGTATCGGAATGCTCAACACTAATTGTAATGTATTGTTTTTTATATATGTCCTATTATAAAATGTGATATTTCTATTTATGATTCTGTGATTGATATTTATGCGCATATTTATGTATTTTTTTTGTGATTGTCTTATGAGGGCGGTTGTTTGTCATTGGTTGGTTTATCCACATTATATAACGCCGCCATATTTGCTGTTTTTTATACTTGAAAAAGACCATGTTTTGGTCAAAACATGTATGTTTCTTCAATGGCAGAATAAACTTTTGTAAGTAATCTTTCACCCGGAATGGATGCTGCTCCTCTACATTATTTGTTAAAACGCAAGTAGAGTCCCTCTAGATACTGCTGAAAGGGAAATGTTTAAGCAGTTCTTACAGCAGTAATCTCCCCATTCCACAATTTCTCTGGTTTGCCAATCCATTATAGGATTATATTTCACCAATCAAGGTAAAACTAGTACAATTGGAGTGGGGAGACCCTCCAGGACGTAACAAGGAATTACCTCATAATGCAAAGACCTCACCTTCAGACTTATGTTATGAACAATCTGCGTCAAAGCTCTCTGAGCAAGTGGTGCTGTCAATGGTGCAAACAGGAAAGGGCTTAGCTAAGGTAGAGCAAATAAGCCCACGAGTTCTAGCAAACTCAGTATCAGCAATGCTGACTCCAGCTCCACTATCTGCAAATAAGTAAATACTCTCAGTCCTGCTCTCTAGCACCACCTCTACTATCAGGACAACCCAAGAATTACAGGTTGATGACGAGCATACCCCTTGATCATCACTTCATTTGGTAAGACATGAGCTGTGAGGTCTTATAAAGATAGGTGTGTGCCTTTACAAATCAAGTCCTATCAGCTTAATTAACCCCTTCACCCCCAAGGGTGGTTTGCACGTTCACGACCGGGGCCAATTTTTACAATTCTGACCACTGTCCCTTTATGAGGTCATAACTCTGGAACGCTTCCATGGATCCCGGTGATTCTGACATGTTTTCTCGTGACATATTGTACTTCATGATAGTGGTAAAATTTAATTCAAATAACTTGCATTTATTTGTTAAAAAAATGGAAATTTGGTGAAAATTTTGAAAATTTCGCAATTTTCCAAATTTGAATTTTTATGCCCTTAAATCACAGAGATACGGCACACAAAAAACTTGATAAGTAACATTTCCCACATGTTTCCTTTACATCAGCAAAATTTTGGAACCAAAATTTTTTTTGTTAGGAAGTTATAAGGGTTAAAAATTGACCAGCGATTTCTCATTTTTGCAACACCATTTTATTTTTACGGACCATATCACATTTGAAGCCACTTTGAGGGGTCTATATGATAGAAAATACCCAAAATTGACACCATTCTAAAAGTTGCACCCCTTAAGGTGCTCAAAACCACATTCAAGAAGTTTATTAACCCTTTAGGTGTGTCAGGAATTTTTTGAATATTTAAAAAAAAATGAAAATCTAACTTTTTTTCACAAAAAAAATAATTCAGGTTCAATTTTTTTTATTTTACCAAGGGTAGCAGGACAAATTGGATTGCAAAAGTTATTGTACAATTTGTCCTGAGTACGCTGATACCTGATATGTGGGGGGAACCACTGTTTCGGCGCATGGCAGAGCTCAGAAGGGAATGAGTGCCGTTTGACTTTTTCAATGCAAAATTCGCTGGAATTCAGATCGGACGCCCTGTCACGTTTGGAGAGCGCCTAATGTACCTAAACAGTGGAAACCCCCCACAAGTGACCCCATTTTGGAAACTAGACCCCCCAAGGAACTTATCTAGATATGTGGTGAGAACTTTGAACCCACAAGGGCTTCACAGAAGTTTATAACGTACAGCGGTACAATTAAAAAATCATATTTTTTCCACAAAAATGATCTTTTCACCCCCAATTTTTATTTTTCCAAGGATAACAGGACCCTAAAAGTTATTGTGCAATTTGTCCTGAGTATGCTGATATCCCACATGTGGGGGTAAACCACTATTTGGGCGCATGGCAGAGCTCGGAAGGGAAGCAGCGCCATTTGACGTTTTTGGCTGGATTTGAGATCGGACACAATGTCGCGATTGGAAAACCCCTGATGTACCAAAACAGTGGAAACCCCTGACAAATGACAGCATTTTGGAAACTAGACTGCCCAAGCAACTTATCTAGATGTGTGGTGAGAACTTTGAACCCCCAAGGGCTTCACAGAAGTTTATAACATACAGCCATGCAATTAAAAAAATATTATTTTTTCCACAAAAATGATCTTTTCACCCTCAATTCTTATTTTTCCAAGGGTAACAGGACCATAAAAGTTATTGTGCAATTTGTGTTGAGTACGCTGATACCCCACATGTGGGGGTAAACCACTATTTGGGTGCATGGCAGAGCTCGGAAGGGAAGCAACGCCATTTGACGTTTTTGGTTGGAATTGAGATCGGACACCATGTCGCGATTGGAAAACCCCTGATGTACCAAAACAGTGGAAACCCCCCACAAATTACACCATTTTGGAAACTAGACCCCCCAAGGAACTTATCTAGATGTGTGGTGAGCACTTTGAACCCCCAGTGCTTCACAGAAGTTTATAACACCCGGGCGTGAAAATAAAAAATTTGTATTTTTTCCACATACTGTATATGATCTTTTAGTCACCAATTTTTTTTATTTTCCCAAGGGTACCAGGAGAAATTGGACCCCAAAAGTTGTTGTCCAATTTGTGCTGAGTATGCTGAAACCTCATATGTGGGAGAAAACTACTGTATGGGCACATGTCGGGGCTCGGAAGGGAAGTAGTGATGTTTTGGAATGCAGACTTTGATGGAATGGTCTGCGGGTGTCATGTTGCCTTTGGCGAGCCCCTAATGTACCAAAACAGTGGAAACCCCCCACAAATGACCCCATTTTGGAAAATAGACCCTGTAAGGAACTTATCTAGATGTGTGGTGAGCACTTTGAACCCGCAAGGGCTTCACAGAAGTTTATAATGCCCGGGCATGAAAATAAAAAAATCATATTTTTTCCACTAACATGATCAATTAGTCCCCAATTTTTTTATTTTCCCAAGGGTAAAAGGAGAAATTGGACCTCAAAAGTTGTTGTCCAATTTGTCCTGAGTGCACTGATACCCCATATGTGGGAGAAAACTATTGTATGGGCACACGTCGGGGCTCGGAAGGGAAGTAGTGACATTTTGGAATGCAGACTTTGTTGGAATGGTCTGCGGGTGTCATGTGCGTTTGGAGAGCCCCTGATGTACCTAAACTATTGAAACTCCCCACAAGTGTCCCTATTTTGAACACTAGACCCCCCAGAGAACTTATCTAGATGTGTGGTGAGCACTTTGAACCCCCAAGTGCTTCACAGAAGTTTATAACGCCCAGCATGAAAATAAAAAAATCATTTTTTTCCACAAAAATGATATTTTTGCCCCCAATTTTTTATTTTCCTAAGGGTAAAAGGAGAAATTGGACACCAAAAATTGTCTTGCAATTTGTCCTTAGTAGGCTGATACCCTACATGTGGGGGTAAAACACTGTTTGGGCGCATGGCAGAGCTTGGAAGGGAAGGAGCACCATTTGACTTTTTCAACTCAGAATTGGCTGGAATTGAGATCAGACACCATGTTGCATTTGGAGAGCACCTCATGTGCCCAAACAGTGGAAACCCCCAATTCTAACTCCAACCCTAACCCCAACACACCCCTAACCCTAATCTCAGCCCTAACCCTAGCCCTAACCCTAAACCTAGCCCTAACCCTAGCCCTAGCCCTAGCCCTAACCCTAACCCTAGCCCTGGCCCTAACCCTAGCCCTAACCCTAACCCTAATGGGAAAATGGAAATAAATACATTTTCTTTTAGTTTTATTATTTTTCCCTAACTAAGGGGGTGATAACGGGGGGTTTGATTTACTATTTATAGCGGGTTTTTATGTTTGGCAGCTGTCATACGCTAAAAGACGCGTTTTATTGTAAAAATAATTTTTGCATCACCACATATTGAGAGCTATAATTTTTCTGTATTTTGACCCACTGAGTCATGTGAGATCTTATTTTTTGCGAGACGAGTTGACGTTTTTATTGGTACCATTTCCGGGCATGTGACATTTTTTGATAGCTTTTTATTCCTATTTTTTGGACGCAGAATGAACAAAAACCAGCGTTTCATGAATTTCTTTTGGGGGGGTGCGTTTACATCGTTCCGCGTGTGGTAAAATTGATAAAGTGGTTTTATTCTTCGGGTCAGTATGGTTACAGCGATACCTCATTTAGGTCGTTTTTTTATGTTTTGTCGGTTTTATGCAATGAAAACTATTTTAGATAAAAAATAATTATTTTTGCATTGCTTTATTCTGCGAGCTATAACTTTTATATTTTTTCGCTGATGATGCTGTGTGGTGGCTCGTTTTTTGCGGGACAAGATGACGTTTTCAGCGGTACCATGGATATTTATATGCATCTTTTTGATCGTGCGTTTTTGCACTTTTTGTTTGGCAGTATGATAATAAATCATTATTTTTTGCTTTGTTTTTTATTTTGATTTTTTAAGGGGTTCGCTAAAGGGGTTAACTAATGGGATAGTTTTATAGGGCGGGTCGTTATGGACGCGGCGATACCAAATATGTGTACTTTTATTGCTTTGTTTTTTTTTTTATTTCCAAAAAATGGATTTATTGGGGGAATATTTTTTTTTTTTCTAATTTATTTGGCGATTTTTTAAAAATTATTTTAACACTTTTTTTAACTATATTACATAGTCCCAGGTGGGACATCACTGTCCTGTGACAGATCGTTGATCTGTTACATCACACATCACTGTGACAGATCAGCGATCTGTCACAGGCACTGCTGCAGGCTTCCTCATGCCTGCGCTTTGCAGGCACTGAGGAAGTCAGCTCCCTGCAGGCCCCCGAAGGCCCCGTCGCCATCTTGGATTCGGGGGGCCTGCTGGGAAGGAGCCCCCCACAGCAGCGCTGCACATTGCGCTGCTGTGGGGGGCTCAGGGAAGCACGGAAGGAGCCCCCTCCCTGCCGATGCTTCCCTTTAACCCCCGGTACACCGCAATCATGTTTGATCGCGGTGTGCAGGGGGTTAACGTGTCGGGGGCGGTCCGTGACTGCCCCAGACACATTGTGCCGGGTGTCAGCTATGATAATCAGCTGACACCCGGCCGCGATCAGCGGCTCTCACCACGTGGACGCCGCTGATCGTGCTAGACGTATTATCCCGTCCATGGGCATAGGGGCCCGGGTCCCATGGACGGGATAGTACGTCTGATGTCAGAAAGGGGTACACAGCTGGACTCCAATGAATGAGTAGAACATCTCAAGGAGGATCACAAGGAAATGGACAGCATGTGACTTAAATTAGAGTGTGCGTAAAGGCTTTGAATACTTATGACCATGTGATGTTTCAGTTTTTCTTTTTTAATAAATTTGTGAAAATGTCTACATTTTGTTTTGTTTTCAGTCAAAATGGGGTGCAGAGTGTACATTAAAGGGAAAAAATGAACTTTTTTTAATTTACCAAATGGCTGCAATAAAACAAAGAGTGAAAAATTTAAAGGGGTCTGAATACTTTCCATACCCACTGTATGTTGAGGTTTGGGTTGGGGTTAGGGCTGTGTTAGGGTTGGGGAATTTCCACTGTTTAGGTAAATCAGGTGGTCTCCAAAAATGACATGGCACCCGCCTTTGATTCCAGCCAATTTTGAGTTCAAAAAGTCAAAATATTTTCCCTCCCTTCTGAGCTCTGCCATGCACCCAAACAGTAGCTTTCCCCCACATACTGGGTATCGGCGTACTCAGGAGAAATTGCACAACAAACTTTGTGGCCCATTTTCTCCTGATATCCTTGTGAAAATAAAAAAATGTTTGGTTCCAAAGTAAATTGTTAGTGAAATTTTAATCATTTTAATCAGAATGAGCCTGTCCACACTTTCTGTAAGAAAAATGTACATTTTTTTCCTTCCACATTGCTTTAGTTCTCATGAAGCACCTGAAGGGTTAATAATCTTCTTGATTGTAGTTTTTCACACCTTGAGGGGTGTAGTTTTTAGAGTAGTGTCTCTTTTGGGTATTTTCCATCATATTGACCCCCCAAACTCACTTCAAATGTAAGGTGGTCCCTAAAATATTTGTTTTGTAAACTTTTTTGGAAAAATGATACATCACTGATCAAATTTTAACCCTTATGAAGACCTAGCAAAAAAAAATTTGTTTCCAAAATTGTGCTGATGTAAATTAGACATGTGGGAAATATTATTTATTAACTATTTTGCATGGGTATGACTCTCTGATTTAAGGGCACAAAAATAATTTTTTGCCAAATTTTAGTTTTTTTTCCATAAATAAATGCAAGTCATATCAAAAAATTTTTCCATTAACATGAAGTACAATATATCATGAAATAACTGTTTCAGAATCAGTGGGATCTGTTGAAGCATTTCAGAATTATAACCTCATAAGGTGAAATTGGTCAGAATTGCAAAAATTGGCTTGGTCATTAAGTACCAAATTGGCTCTGTCACTAAAGGGTTATGCTTAATGTGTGTTTATAGTACAGGTCTACTTTGGGTCTATTTTCATAAGCATTGACTGGTTTGGAAATATAGGCAAGCAATATCTTACATGGATTCTGACATTGCTTATATATTATTAAACTTACGGTAGTTTAAATTTTAAATGAAGATTTTTTTATAACGCAATCTATGTAATTGACTAAATGCTGAAATAAAAAAATAAATTTGCTTTTCTTAGCACTGAAAAATATAATTCCTAATAGACATCAGGCAAGGAAACACCAACTCAATAATGCCCTTAAATCTTTACATTAGCTAATTCAAGAATTAATTGGGTTCGTTAGGCAATTTTAGGAACATCTGTGATCTTTTATTCTAATCAGTCTACTCATACTACTAATTACTAACAAGAAAGTATATTTTAACTTAATGACATACAATTCTACCTTTACTGGAACATTTTAAAAAATGACCTTAACCTCTGCAGCATATTAATATTCATGGGCCGAAAAGACTATATTTACATGATTAAACTCTAAAATGTTCTTTCAAGTGAAATGATAAAAAAGGAAAGTTGCCACTTCTTTCGCGGTCATTAATTTAATGATTGTTAAACGGTAATGAGTTTTGATGTAGATGAATTGTGATATTTTTTAAAGAAACTGATTAAAGCTGATGGATAGCATGCGATCATGCTCCAATAATTGCTGTATGCAGAGCTCCAAACGAGTACTGTGCATTAGGAATGACTAGCAGTAGAGATCAGTGATTCTACCAAAGTTTGAAATCAGCACATTTGCTCAAAATCTTAAAGAAACTGATTAAAGCCATTGGATAGCATTCTGTCTTCTTCCACGTATGATGCTGTGTGGAGTCCAGCATACAGCTTAACCTTTCATCCACTCCCAGAAACAAGACTGTATGGGTGCTTAAGCCTATTATTTATTGGGATGATATGGACAACAATGGGAGATGATAACAGATGGTATAGTAGAGTAGATGAGATCAGGGGTTGTTGTACACAGTTATGGATGATTCAACAGATTGTTGTACAAAATGTGGATGATTCAGGTAAAAACTATAAGAGACAGATATAATGCAGCATGTCAGTACAGGTAGGTAATATACAGCAATACAAGGTATTATCACAACAGTAACAAAGATACAGGATGCTGTTATCATGCATTACATAAGAGCTGAGCAATATAACATACACAGCAGCAAAAGGGAAAGAAATATCTAACAACTATTGGCTGCCAGCTTTACACTCACTGAATGGAGGATGCATAACTATCATGCAGTGTACTAGCATTACAGGAGCTAAACATCCATTGCAAACATCATGAGAAATGCATTATGTCCAGCTAACAGAGATGCATAGCATAATAATTGCATTATCTTACCGGAATCCGCTTGTTATAAGCAATGGTTTTGCAAAGACCTGAGCAGGTGCAAGCTACTCAAGAGACGGCTGGAAAATGGTTACTTGTTGTTGGCCAAGGCAGGAAGAAGGGGCGGTTCTGAACAGTTAACCATTCAGGGAACAGAAAATTCCAAACACATGAATAAAAAGAGAAGGGCAACTTATGACACCTACTGGTGATAGCTAGATCAGCGCTTAAAATATATCTAGCTCCACAGAGTGGGCAGAACACTCCCCGCTTGGCATCAACAGATGCCACAATTTGGCTATTTTGGTTGAGGGGGGTAAATGCATGCTTGCAGTGATGCCATCCTTTACAGGATCCCTGGCTTGCAGGTGATGCTGACTTGTAGGACTGGACCACATGAAGTAGACAGGCTATGGCTCGAACAAGTGACTTCCAGGTTGAGAACCTGCTGAACCAATGAGATTCCAGGTAATGGCTTGAAATCCCTGTATACAGAGCAGACACTTGAGGGTGGAGCTCTTCGTCAGCGTCTGGATCCACTAGTTCGAACGTCGATGTTGGGCATCGAATGGTACAAGGAAGATGGGCCTGTGAACCATGTAATATTCTTAAGTTGAGTTGGAGCAATGGATCTAGTCACATGGTCCACAGGATTGAGGTGAGTAGGCACATAGTGCCACTGATTAGGGCAGGTGGATCTTCTTATCATCAGTACCCGGTTGCTGGCATAGACATAAAATCATCAAGTTTCGTTGCAGATGTATCCTAGTACCACCTTGCTGTCAGTGTAGAACTCTGCATCTTTGATCTCCAGATTCATAGCATCCGAGATAAGCTCGGCCAACTCGACTGCGAGGACAGCAGCATAGATTTCCAGTCTGGGTATCGTGTGTTCACGGAGTGGTGCCAGTTTAGTCCGGCTCATCACAAACCCGATGAGGCTCTGTTCGTCCATGTCTATGGCTTTGAGGTATGCTACTACTGCGATCGCTATGACTGATGCATCACAGAAGATACAAAGTCTTCGTGTCTTGACTTCTGTGGATGGCACTGGATCATACGGTCGTTTCACACGAAGGTCAGTCAAGGCCCCTAGAGAACTCCTTCACTCTTCCCACAGGTCTGCCTTTTCTGTTGGAAGTGGATCATCCCAATCTGACATGTCTTGGGTGAAGTCTCTTAGCATCATTTTCCCTTGGATAGTTACTGGAGCTATGAATCCCAGGGGGTCGTATAGACTATTCACAAAAGAGAGTACTACTCAGCGCGTGAAGGGTTTCTCCTCTTTGCTGATCTGGAAGGTGAAGGCATCTGTCTTCAGATCCCAAAGCAACCCAAGGCTCCGCTGCATGGGAAGGGAGTCAACGCTTAGGTCTAGGTCCTTTATCACTGGAATAGTCTTGAGGGGGAAAGGCTTCCATCAACTCTCGGCTGTTGGGGGAAATCTTGTGTAACCTTAGGTTAGACTGGGTGAGCATTTCTTGATCCCTTTTCAGTAGACTGATTGCAACCTCATTTGTCGGTGTGGACTTCAAACAATCATCTACGTAGAAGTAATTTTCTATGAAGGATCTGACATCTGACCCATACTTTTCTTTGCCCTCTTTGGTGGAATTTCGGAGGCCATAGATAGTAACTGCTGGGGAAGGGCTGTTTCCGAAGATGTGCACCCTCATCCGGTATTCTGTGATGTCTTTGTCCGGATTGTTGTCATGGTACCAAAAGAACCTCAAGCAGTTTCTGTGTCCCTCTTTGACCAGAAAACAGTGGAACATCTGTTGCATGTCAGCCATAAATGCCACCGTATATCTGCGGAAAGAGAATAGTACCTCCAGAAGTCTGTTGTTGAGGTCTGGACTCGACAGTAGGACGTCATTCAGCGAAACATCTTCGCATTTGGCGCTTGAGTCGGATACAACTTGTATCTGACCTGGCTTCTTAGGATTGCAGAGCTAGAAATGAACCCGGTCTAAAGGAGCGCACACACTGAAAGGGTGTTAGAAGTAAAACCCTTCCAGTGTGTGTGCTTAGGCAGGTAATACTTAATGGGGAGTTTACATTATCACTCTGCATTTCCCCTGGCAAATCCATTTCCTGTGTGAACACTGTTGAGAAAAAAGTATTTAAAACATTTGCTTTTCCCACATCGCTCTCTATGATTTCACCCTCATTGTTCTTTAAAGGGCCGACACCATCAATTTTAATCTTTTTACTGTTTATATAATTAAAGAATAGTTTGGGGTTTGTTTTACTTTCCTTACCAATGAGTCTCCCAGTTTCCAGTTTTGCTAAATGTATTTGCTTTTCACACATTTTATTTTTTTCTCTATAACTTTTTAATGCTTCTTCATTGCCTTCTTGTTTTAGCTTCCTAAATGCTTTGTTCTTGTTATTTATTGCCCTTTTTACATCCTTATTTAGCCACATTGGTGTTCTCCTGTTCCTAGCCCTTTTATTTCTGTACGGTAAGGCTAGCTCGCAGTGGGTGTGTAAAACTGATTTAAATATTTCCCATTTATTTTCTGTGCTCCTATTTTTGAGGACATAATCCCAATCAATTCGGCGAAGGTCCTCTCTAAGCTGATCAAACTTTGCTTTCCTGAAATTCAGCGTTTTTGTAACCCCCTTCCAGGGCACCTTACTGAAGGACAAGTGGATATGTATTATATCGTGGTCACTGTTCCCTAGGTGCCCATCGACTCGTACTTCTGTTATTCTATCTGGCCTGTTGCTTAAAATTAAGTCCAGAAGGGCTGTCCCTCTAGTTGGGCCCTGCACAAGTTGTGACATAATTATCCTTGGTCACTGACAGAAATTGGTTTCCTTTCTGAGATACGCAGGTTTCAGTTTCCCAGTCTATGTCGGGGTAGTTGAAGTCCCCCATAATAATCACCTCATTGTGATTTGCTGCTTTGTCTATTTGTTTCAATAATACATTTTCAGTGGTTTCTGTTGTATATGTTGGCTTATAACAAACCCCTATAAGGATTTTATTACTTTTCTCTCCTTGTATCTCCACCCATAGAGACTCCACCTCTTCATTTCCCTCTTGTATATCTTCTCTTAGTGTGGGCTTTAAAGTGGACTTTATATATAGACAGACTCCACCCCCTTTCCTTTTTTTACGATCCCTCCTAAGCAAATCATATCCTTTCAAGTTAGCCGCCCAGTCATAGCTGTCGTTTAACCATGTCTCAGTTATTCCTACTATGTCGTATTTTTCCTCATACATTACCAACTCCAGATCTTCAATCTTATTGGTCAGGCTTCTTGCGTTGGTCAGCATGCAGGAAAGAAGTTTTGCTTCATTTTTCTTAGCTTCCTTCTAAGTACCCTGTCTCGGGTCCTCTTTACCACATCTAGTATCCTTGATCAGTTTGTCCTTCTGCTGCATGTTCTTGTCTGCTGTTTTTCCTCCCATCCCCTCTTCTTCTAGTTTAAAGCCTTCCTGATAAGTGTGGCAAGTCTTCTGGCGAATGTGTGTTTCCCAGGTTTTGTGAGGTGTATCCCATCTCTTGCGAGAAGTCCATCGTAGAGGTAATTCACGCCATGGTCCAAGAATCCAAATCCTTGCTGCCTGCACCACCGTCGTAACCAGTTGTTCACCTCTAGTATCCTATTCCAGCTTCTGATGCCATGGCCATCGACTGGGAGGATTGATGAGAAATCAACCTGTACTTTCTGTTCCTATATTTTCTTCCCCAGAATTTCAAAGTCTTCGCAGATATTTGGTAGGTCATTTCTTGCCGTGTCGTTTGTGCCTACATGTATCAATAGGAAAGGGTAGTCGTCCTTGGATTTGAGGATAGTTGGTATCCTGTTGGCCACATTTTGTCCGAGGGTGTCTGCTTTTACGGACCCCCTTCAGTTTGCGTATCGGCAGAGTCTGGGGGTGGACGATGCTGTAGCGTATCTACTACAAACAGTACATTCCTTTTTGGACAATGATAGAACCACTGTGCGTGCCATGTTCTTCGATTTCTCCAGTGCATTCAACACCTTACAGCCACTATTATTACGTAAAAAGCTGGTTGAAATGGCGGTTGATGAGGGACTAGTGAATTGGATCATTGATTATCTGTCGGACAGGCCACAGTTTGTGAGGTTGGGGGCGGCCGTATCGGATAGTGTGCGGAGTAGTGTTGGAGCCCCTCAGGGAACGGTGCTGTCGCCATTCCTTTTTACGTTATACACAGCTGATTTTCAGTATAAATCAGACCTTTGTCACCTTCAGAAGTACTCTGATGACTCAGTGATAGTCGGAGGTATTGAGAGAGACCGGGGGGAGGAGGAATACAGAAGGGTGGTTTTGGACTTTGTTGACTGGTGCCAGGCTAACCATTTAGAACTCAACGTAAAGAAAACCAGGGAGCTGGTGTTGAGTTATGGAAGGTGCATGAAGGATTGCTTACCTATCACTATTGATGGTCAGGATGTGGAGATGGTGGAGAATTTCAAATATTTGGGGGTTCACCTGGACAGCAAGCTTGATTGGAGGTGCCATATGGAGAAGGTTTGCAAGAAAGGGATGAGTAGACTTTACTTCCTAAGGAAGTTAAGGTCGTTTAATGTGTGTAGCAAAATGCTTGAAATGTTCTACCAATCCATTGTGGCGAGTGCAATCTTTGATGCAATTATATGCTGGGGTAGTAGTGTGCGCACAGCTGACGCGAATAAGCTGAATAAACTTATCAAGAAGGCTAGTGCGGCGGTGGGTCTACAACTCAGGACTTTCGAGGAGGTATTAGAGGATAGAATTACTAAGAAATGCAAGGCTATAATGAGCAACAATACACACCCGCTCTATGAACTGTTTGCGAAGCAAAAGAGCACATTCAGCAAGCGTCTACTCCAACTAATGTGTAAAAAGGAAAGATATAGAAAATCGTTTGTTCCGACAGCTGTGGGGATGTTTAACAAATGTATAAGTGTAAAGCATCCCAAGACTAAATGAAGTTCAAAGTGTATGGGGGGGAATTGGTGAGTTACAAGTACCAGTCTATCCGCATCTGCTGTCCATATAGACTTATTTTGTAAAGTGTGTATTGTTCTTGTAATGTTCTTGATCTTTGTTCTGCTGCTGTAATACTGTAATTTCCTCCGGGATCAATAAAGTTTATCTAATCTAATCTAATCTAATCTAATCTAATCCTTGATTTTTGCTCCTGGAAGGTAGCATACTTCTCGTCCGGTTTTGTCCGGCCTGCAGATATTTGCCTCCGTGCCTCTTAGTAGTGAGTCGCCCACAACTACCACACTTCTTTTCTTTCCGGATGCACTGCTTGTTGCTCGTGAGTGTTTTTGAGTGTCATTTGTTTCCGCTTTTGTTGACAGAGTAACTTTTGTTAATAGTGTGTCTTCTCTTGTAGATACGGTATCATCCTGAGCTGTGCGATTTTCGTTCTCCAGCATGAGGGCTTCATATTGGTTGCTAAGCTGTGTGGGTGGTGATGACCACTTGATCCGTTTGCTTCTTTTCGTCACATGGCTCCACTTTTCAGCCTCTGTATGTGCTCTGAAGCTGTTCTCACTTTCCAAATCCTGAATGGTTGCTTCTGCTTCATCCAAGAAGTCCTCATGTTCTTTAATTACCTTCAATGTTGCTATTCTTTTTTCCAGTCCCTGCACCTTTTCCTCTAAGAGGGCAACAAGTTTGCACTTCTGACAGGAAAAGTTGAGCTTTTGGGCCGGAAGATCCGTAAACATGTAGCATGTGTTGCAGGTGACCATGTGGATTTTCTTGTCTTCCATATTGCTGATGCAGGCTATGATGGGTGGAAACCCGCGAGCAGTTTTGCGATGTCCTCAAACAGTGAGACCCAGCAATTCTCAGCGATCGATCAGCTTAAGGCGTCTCTTCTCCTCTTCCCAGAATTCACTGGAAATATGCAGATGAGCTTCCTGCTTCTCCAATCCCTGGTTTTGCAATGTCCTCAAACAGCGAGGCTCGGCAATTCCCAGCGATCGATCAGCTTAAGGTGACTCTTCTCCTCTTCCCAGAATGCACCGGAAATATGCAGATGAGCTTCCTGCTTCTCCAATCTCTACAGAGCAGTCTGGATGATAGCAGTCCCATACAGTCTATGCAATCGCGGCCTGCGGTTCTGTTTTTACTGTTCTGCCTTCTTCCACGTATGACACTGTGTGGAGTCCAGCATACGGCTTAACCTTTCATCCACTCCCAGAAACAAGACTGTATGGGTGCTTAAGTCTATTATTTATTGGGATGATATGGACAACAATGAAAGATGATAACAGATGGTATAGTAGAGTAGATGAGATCAGGGGTTGTTGTACGCAGTTATGGATGATTCAACAGATTGTTGTACAAAATGTGGATGATTCAGGTAAAAACTATAAGAGACAGATATAATGCAGCATTTCAGTACTGGTAGGTAATATACAGCAATACAAGGTGTTATCACAACAGTAACAAAGATGCAGGATGCTGTTATCATGCATTATATAAGAGCTGAGCAATATAACATACACAGCAGCGAAAGGGGAAAAAATATCTAACAACTAATGGCTGCCAGCTTTACACTCACTGAACGGAGGATGCATAACTATCATGCAGTGTACTAGCATTACAGTAGCTGAACATGCATTGGAAACATCATGAGGAATGCATTATGGCCAGCTAACAGAGATGCATAGCAAAATAATTGCATTATCTTACCGGAATCCGCTTGTTATAAGCAATGGGTTTGCAAAGAGCTGAGCAGGTGCAAGCTACTCAGGAGACGGCTGGAAAAAATGGTTACATGTTGTTGGCCAAGGCAGGAAGAAGGGGCGGTTCTGAACAGTTAACCATTCGGGGACCAGAAAATTCCAAACACATGAATAAAAAGAGAAGGGCAACTTATGACACCTACTGGCGATAGCTAGAACAGCACTTTAAAAATATCTAGCTGCACAGAATGGGCAGAACAGAGAGTGTGATAATGCTCCAACAGATGGAAAAATAGAAGTACTTTAACACAACTATCTACCTTACAAAATATGTGAATCATAAAGAAAACATTTTTTAACACACACTTAAATATTGTGAGAGTCTATTATTAGAGCCATACACACGTCACCTGAATGCAGAAATCTATTTCAGACAATTTCTTTGGGACCAAAATCTGCACTTACCAAGCTATATTTGTTCCGTCCAGGTCTGTAAAGACTATTTTTTTTAATCTTTTAAAAGAGGTCACATTTTAGTTTTTGAATACCTACTCTAATTCTTCAATTTCGCAACAGCACATTTCATGACCATATGGCATGCTGTTGTTGCGTGGTCATGTTTGTGAACCTGTCTGTAGCTAGCTCGCAACACAGCATATTTGAAAAATGTTGCTTACAGTTGAAATCAGAAGTTTATATACACTATATAAAAAGACACATGCATGTTTTTCTCAATATTTGACATGAAATCTGAATAAATCTTTCCCATTTTAGGTCAATTAGAATTACCATAACTATTAATATTAGCACAAAAATCAGAAGAATGAGAATGTTTTATGGCATTTTCATTACTAACTGCACAGTCAAAAGTTTACATACACTTCATTAGTATTTGGTACCATTGCACTTAAGCTGAATTACTTGGGTCAGACATTTGGGATATCCTTCCACAAGCTTCTAACAATAGTTGGTTGGAATTTGGGCCTATTCCTCCTGACAAAACTGGTGTATCTTCTCCAGGTTTGTAATTCGCCTCGCTCGCACCTGCCTTTACAGTGTTGCCCATACATTTTCAATAGGATTAAGATCAGGACTTTGTGATGGCCACTCCAAAACAATGACTTTGTTATCCTTAAGCCACTTTTTTTTACCATTTTGGCAGTATACTTCCGGTCATTGCCCATTTGGAAGACCAATATCCTCCCAAGCTTTAACTTCAAGGCTGATGTCTTGAGAGTTGCTTCAGTATTGCCACATACTCTTCTTTTCTCATGATGCCATCTATTTTGTGAAGTGCACAGGTCCCTCCTGCAGCAAAACAAGCCCACAACATAATGCTGCCACCAACGTGTTTCACATTTGAGATGGTGTTCTTAGGCTTCCAAGCTTCTCCCCTTTTTCTCCAAACGTAATGATGGTCATTATGTCCAAAAAGTAACATTTTAGTTTCACAGACCACGGGACATGTTTTCAAAAATTAAGGTCCATGTTCCTGTGTGCATTTGAAAACATTAATCTGGCTTTTTTATGATTCCTTTGGAATAATGGCTTCTTCCTGGCAGAGTGGCCATTCAGCCCATCTTGATAAAGTACTCATTTCGCTGTGGATATTGACACAATCTTACCAGCTTCCACCATCATTTTAACAACGTTTTTTGCTTTTGTCATTGGGTTGATATGCACATGTCTGACCAAAACATGTTCATCTCTGGGACACAGAACACGTCTTCTTACTGAGTGGTATGATTGCTTGACATTCCCATCTTATTTGTACTTGCTTTAATTGTTTGTACAGATGAACGAGGCACCATCAAGTATCTTGAAATTGTACACAAGAATGAGCCATGGCTTGTGCAATTCCACAATTCTCTTCCTGATATCTTGGCTGATTTCTTGAGACTTTCCCATGATATTGTACAAAGAAGCAGTGTGTTTCATGTGTGCATTAAAATACATCCACAAATGTGTCTCTAATTAATTAAAAAGTTGCCTAAAAACCAGAAGCTTCCACACATGACATCATCATATGAGCAGTCCAGAATTGTTTACAGGCATAGTAACCTTAGTGTATGTAAACTTTTGACTTTGCAGTAAGTAATAAAAATGCCTTAAAACATTCTCTCTTTCTCATTATTCTGGCATTTGGCAAATATTAATAATTATAGTAATCCTAATTGACCTAAAACGGAAAAGGTTTATTCTGATTTCATGTCAGATATTGACAAAAACATGTATATGTGTCTTTTTATGTTGTGTATGTAAACTTATGGTTTCAACTATATGTTGCAGGTTTGTTGAAGGGAGGAGTATGAAATGATAGCACAGTGGCTCAGTGGTTATAACTGTAGGTATTGACTGTGAGTAACTGTAATGCAGCAGTTATCTTGGTTGTGGCATTACTGTAATTGGCTGGCCATATGACAACATCAGGGACTATAAATGGACAGGCTCTGTGACACTTTGTGTTTAAGGAAGAGAGTGTGTTGGAATATGTTTGGTGCAACAACTCCATTCCTGTCTAGGACTGATAGGTTGGTAGATTTGCATGCTGTTTATAAATTTAGAACAAAAAACTCCCAGAGGCTCACACAGTGAGAATATGTGACTGTATTTCCTGTTTTTCCTGTGTCTGTGATTGAGAGAAGCAGCCTGCTGTAGATGCTGCACAGATAGAGACACACACAAATGATTTATTCCTGATTTATTAAGCTTATCATATATTGCTCCTGTTTGTTCCTGAATAAAGAAGCTCTGTTGCCACACACCTTGAGAGTATCCTGAATAATCCGCTACAACAGGTTATGGGCCCAGAGTTACACAGTATCAGGATCCTGACAGCGCCGGCGAACAGCCTCCGCAAAGCAGGGACTCACCCGCACTGTAGGGACCCCTGGGGATCAGGACAGCCAGAAAGTATAGGTGCACAGGACCTGAGTGATGAAGCTTAGCAAGCCGGCACGGGACCTATGGTCACGTGACTGCAAGGGGGCGGGGCTTAGCGTCCTGCTTTCAGAGAAGACAGAAAACTCTGAGTCAGGCAAAACGGAGTTCATACACAGTACGGACAGCGAGGTACAGGAGGGATAAACAGACGGGAGGTCAGACAAAGCCAAAGGTCATACACAAGAGGGCGACGTGGTACCAAGGGGATGAGCAGAGAGAAGTTGGGTCACAAGCTGAGAGTCATACACGAGAGGTAGCGCAGTACAAGAGGGACCGGCAGAACTCGTAACAGGGACAGAACCGGATCAAAACCAAACAAGCAAGCAAGATATCAGGCACAAGGCACACGTACCCACAAGGTCAACTAACTCAGCCGAGGGCAGGAGTATAACTGACACCGGACCTAGGTCCAGTGAGCATTAAATAGCCGCCCTCTGCCAGGGAGAGGCGGAACAATTAACCCCCAGTCAGACCAGGATGGGCCAAAGCGAAACCCCGTCCTGGATAATGACTGTACCCTCCTCTCAATGGGGGCCACTGGACCCCCAGGTCTCTCAGGGTACTTGGGGTGAAAGACCCAGACCAACCGATCCGCATGAACCGATCGAGCAGGAACCCACGAACGTTCTTCAGGACCGTAGCCTTTCCAATGTACCAGATATTGAAGGGCAAGATCGGACCAACCTGGAGTTGACAATTCGTTCCACCTCGTACTCCGACTGCCCGTCTACCAAAACTGGTGTTGGGGAAGCTGATGATCCCTCCCCAGTGGACCTCACAGATTTCAAAAGGGCCTTATGAAAAACATTTGGGATCCGCCGAGATGGCGGGAGACGCAACCGAAAAGCCACCGGGTTAACTGCCTCGGTAATTTCATAAGGACCGATAAACTTGGGTCCAAGCTTCGCAGAGGGGACCTTGAGTCTTATATTCTTGGTGGACAACCATACCTTTTCCCCAATCTGAAACACTGGTCCCGCGGATCGTTTTTTGTCCGCAAAAAATTTAAATTTGTCCTGGGCCTTCGTAATGTTACTCTGGACCTCTTGTCATACCTCCTCCAACCACTGGATCGTCTCATCCGCCCCAGGACACCCAGATTTCAAACGGGAAAATACTCCAAAATGAGGATGGAACCCATAATTGCAGAAAAAGGGAGATGTGCCCGTAGACTGGTTAACACGGTTGTTAAATGCAAACTCAGCCACCGGTAACACAGAACACCAATCATCTTGTCGGTCTGAGGTCAAGCAACGCAGAATTTGCTCCAGCGACTGATTGGTTCGCTCGGTCTGCCCATTAGTCTCTGGATGATAAGCGGATGAAAAGGACAGACCAATACCCAACCTTTTACAAAAAGCCCTCCAAAGTCAGGAAACAAATTGCACTCCTCTATCAGACACCACATTCAAGGGTACCCCATGCAACCGCACCACATGCTCAACAAACAATCTGGACAATGTTTCCTCATTAGGTAGAGCTGCCAAAGGTACAAAATGTGCCTGCTTACTAAACCTGTCCACCACAACCCAGACGACGGTATTACCCTTGGAGGTGTGGAAGGTTGGTGATGAAATCCATTGACAAATGCGTCCATGGTCTCTCAGGAATTGGCAGTGGTACCAATTCCCCGGCCGGCCGGTTATGGGGGGTTTTTGCACGGGCACAAACATCACAAGCAGACACATATTCCCCAACATCAGAGGCTAAAGCAGACCACCAGAATACACTAGCAATGGCCTTCCGGGTAGCCAAGATCCCTGGATGTCCACCCAGAACTGAGTCATGGAACTCCCGGAGGACCTTAAGGCGAAGCTGAGCTGGCACAAAAAGTTTGTTCACCGGCTTAGCCGGTGGTGCAAGAGACTGGGCTTCCCGAATCTCTCATTCCAACATATTCGAAATACCTGCCAACACCACCCCAGGCTGAAGAATGGAGGATGGAGGTTCGAGGGGGACACCGGATCTAAACTGCGTGACAAAGCATCCGCTCCGAAAAGTGATCGAGAAGTTGAATAGGGAAAAAAAAAGTGACCATCTAGCCTGTCTAGGAGTCAACCTCTTAGCTGACTCAATATAAGCTAGGTTTTTCTGGTCCGTAATTACGGTTATAGGATGGACAGCCCCCTCCAAAAAATGCCTCCATTCTTCAAAGGCCAACTTAACGGCCAGAAGTTCTCGATTTCCCACATCATAGTTTCTCTCCGCAGGAGAGAATTTCTTTGAGAAAAAGGCGCAAGGTCTTAAATTGGTCAAAGTGGCGGGTCCCTGGGACAATACCACCCCCACCCCCACCTCTGAGGCATCTACCTCAACAATAAATGGTTCCGACGGGTCCGGTTGAACAAGAACCGGGGCCGACATGAAACATGTTTTCAAAAACTGAAATGCCACTACCGCTGCGGTTGACCAATTCTTGATATAGGCCCCCTTTTGAGTCATGTCTGTGAGGGGTTTAACCACCTGTGAGAACCCTTTTATAAATTTGTGATAGTAATTGGCGAATCCTAGGAAACGCTGCAGAGCCTTCAAATCACAAGGTTTAACCCACTCGACAATTGCCTGCACCTTATTAGGATCCATGCAATACCCTTCAGCAGACACGATGAATCCCAGAAACGACAGTTCCTGAACAAAAACAAACATTTTTCCAGTTTAGCAAAGAGACAGTTCTCCCGGAGTCTTTGGAGAACTGCCCAAACATGACCAATGTGAGTCTGTTTATCAGGAGAATAGATCAATATGTCATCCAAATTTACCACCGAAAAACGTCCAATAAAATCAGAGAACACGTGATTTATGAAGTTTTGGAAGACTGCTGGAGCATTGGTCAAGCCGAAAGGCATGACCAGATTTTCAAACAACCCTTCAGTAGTGAGAAAAGCGGTTTTCCATTCATCTCCGTCTCAGACTCGGATAAGGCTATATGCTCCCTGTAGATCTAATTTTGAAAACCACTTAGCTCCGGACAATTGGTTGTATAAATCAGGAATAAGTGGAAGGGGATACGTATTCCTCACAGTTATCTTATTTAACTCACGAAAATCGAGGCATGGGCGCAAACCACCGTCTTTTTTCTTTCCAAAAAAGAACCCCGCCGCCACAGGAGAAACAGATGGACGAATGTGTTCTTTAAGGAGGCTCTTGGAAATATACTCCTTCATCGCAGCCCGTTCAGGACCTGAAAGGTTATACAAGCGGGCCTTGAGCAATTTAGCACCTGAAACCAGGTCAATGGCACAATCAAATGGGCGGTGTGTTGGTAAAACCTCAGCCTCTTTTTCGGAGAAAACGTCCGTATAGTCTATCAGGCACTCCGGAATACCTTCCAGACCCACGGACGACACAGACACAGTATCAAGACATTTCTCAGAACAATAGGGACCCCATTTAACAATGTCCTGACATTCCCAATTAATTACAGGATTATGCAATTGTAGCCAGGGGAACCCCAACATCAGTCCCGCTGGCAGGTTGTCCATCATAAAACATGGAGAAACTCTTCAGTAAGAAACATAATGTCATTCTTTACCAGTGGTGTTTTGTCAATAGCCACAATGTGAATAGGAGTCTCCAACATAACTGTCCCTAACATACACCTGCATACCAAATCAGAGTCAATAAAGTTCAATGCTGATCTGCAATCCACGAAGGCAGAAGTGGATGTGGAGACACTCCCACAACAAAGTTCCACTTGCAACAACATTTTAGAGAAGGCAGAAAAAGGTACCTGAGAGCCTGGGTGACCTCCACGACAATCACCCGGGCTCAGTCGCTTGGTTAGTGGACGGGAGGGGCAAACCTTTCTCCAATGTCCAGAATCGCCACAGTGAAAACAGCCTTTTCCCATGCGCCGTTGTCTCCTTTCATTTTCTTTGAGGTCGATGGCTCCCATCTCCATGATCTCCAATATAGGACTGGCTTCCCTTCCTTGGGAGAATAACGGTCTTTCACTTGGCATCACTCCCCTCACCCGTAGTCGGCGATCCATTCAGATGGCCTGTGTCATAACCTCCTCTAGGGAATCAGGCGGAGGGTGGTGAGCCAAGGCATCTTTCAGATATTCAGACAGGCCTCTACCGAACAAACCCCAGAGGGCAGCATCATTCCAACAGACCTCAGCAGCCCAGCATCTGAATTCTGAACAAAACCACTCGGCTGAGTGCTTCCCCTGGCAAACACTCATCACCATGTCCTCAGCCATACGCATACGATCAGGTTCATCATAAATATGCCCCAGAGCCTCAAAAAATGCATCTGCCATCATACACTCAGGGGCCGTGGTCGGAAGGGAGAAAGCCCAAGCTTGTGGGGCTCCCCTTAACAGAGACATAATGACACCCACTCTGTGACTTTCATCCCCAGAAGAGTGTGGTCTTAAGGAAAAAAAAGCTTACAGCCCTCCTTGAAAGCTCTGAACTCTTTTTTATCTCCAGAAAAGGTATCCGGTAACTTCACTGGAGACTCAGGGGAAACTAATGTAATATCCCGAGCCCCCGATGAAAAAACCCCTTGCACAGTGTCAGCGATCAGCTGCTGAGACTGAGCCAGGACTCGTTGTTCTCCAAGGAGTTTCTGAGATATCTGGGTCAGGTGTTTAACCTGCTCAGAAAGAGCGTGCATAGGATCCATCACATACACAGAAGAAAGGGAGCAGAGAAAAAAAATGGTATCGGTCAGTTATAATATCAGGATCCTGACAGCGCCGGCGTACAGCCTCCGCAGAGCAGGGACTCACCCGCACTGTAGGGACCCCTGGGGATCAGGACAGCCAGAAAGTATAGGTGCACAGAACCTGAGTGATGAAGCTTAGCAAGCCCGCACGGGACCTCCGGTCACGTAACTGCAAGGGGGCGGGGCTTAGCGTCCTGCTTTCAGAGAAGACAGAAAACTCAGAGTCAGGCAAAACGGAGTTCATACACAGTATGGACAGCGAGGTACAGGAGGGATAAAAAGACGGGAGGTCAGACAAAGCCAAATGTCATACACAAGAGGGCGACGTGGTACCAAGAGGATGAGCAGAGAGAAATCGGGTCACAAGCAGAGAGTCATACACGAGAGGTAGCGCACTACAAGTGCGACAGGCAGAACTCGTAACAGGGACAGAACCGGATCAAAACCAAACAAGCAAGCAAGATATCAGGCACAAGGCACACGTACGCACAAGGTCAACTAACTCAGCCGAGGGCAGGAGTATAACTGACACCGGACCTAGGTCCAGTGAGCATTAAATAGCCGCCCTCTGCCAGGGAGATGCGGAACAATTAACCCCAAGTCAGACCAGGATGGGCCAAAGTGAAACCCCGTCCTGGATCATGACACACAGAACTCCAGAGTATCACAGCAACTGAAGCCAAGAGCAAAAGCAACACAGAGCAACAGAGAAGATGTCCACTAGCAGCAATCCTGTTAAGTTCTCAGTACCAAGCCTCATTAACCAGAATTACCAGTCCTGAAAATTCAAGGTGAAGATGCTGCTCATAAGAGACAGGTACATAGAAATATAATCAGGAACAAGTGCCTCATCCATTACCAGATGATTGGCTAGAGAAAGATCAGAAAGCACAAAGCACAATCACGCCCAGTGTAGATGATAATCAGATTATGACACATATGCAAGTGTGCAACTGCAAATAGATGTGGGATGAGTTACAGAAAGTTCATGAAAGATCAAATCTCAGCAGTAAGCTTTGTCACATGAGAAAGCTGTGTCAGTCTAAGCTAAGTGATGGAAAGAATATGCAAGACAATATAATTCAATAGGGGTATTGGAGAAGAAATTAAAGATTTTCATGTTGCTGCACTTTTATTAAGTGGTCTTCCAGAGAGTAATGTGTTGTGAATTCGCTTTCTGGCCTACCTCTGGTCATTAGTGAAGGTAGTGGAGCTGGTTATATTGATAGAGGGGTCGCGAGTTCTCTTCCCGGGCTCCCTCTGGTGGTTACTGGAGGTAATGGAGCTCATCTAATTAACAGAGGCCTGCCACCTGATAATGAGGAGGATGACTGGAGATCTGGAGTTTCTGACTGGATATAAGACACTCCCTCTAACCCTGCTGGTGATTTTTCCTGCCTCCTGAGGTCTTAGTTTCCAGCTCAGTCCCTGCATGCTCAAGCTAAGTGTTCTTTTGCTATTGTTCACATTTTATTTGGTTTTGTCTATTTCAGTTTTGTGTGGTCAGCCAGCCCCGACTGGGGCTGTGCTGAATTTCCATCCTTATGTTACTGTTTGTGCCAGTTTATTTTTGTCCCTTATTAAATTGGCCTCTTTTTGCTCTGCTTTCAGAATATACCAGAGTGCTGATATGTGGGCAAAGTCTAGAGACTTCAGTATTTTTTCTATCAGACATGTTGGGCATTTTTTTTGCAGGGCTTTTTGCGTTATTGCAGACAGAGTCTTTCCTTTCCTGTCCTGTCTAGTTAGTGTGGGCCCCATCGTTTGCTCAGTCTATTTGTCTACCTGCATTTGTGTTTTCATCTTGTCTCACCGACAATATATGTTTGGGGCTATCTATTCCTTTGGGGTCTGCTCTGGGGCAGTTTAGATTTCACAATTCTTGCTTTAGGCTTCTTTAGTTCTCAGGCTATGTTGAGGCGTCTAGGATCATCATATGTACGCTCCACGGCTACTGCTAGCTGTGTAGATAGGATCTGGGGTCTGCAATACGCTTAGTTACCAACCTCTCTGGTTTTCTGTGGCTTAGCTTGGTCTTGCTTTCCTCGGTGACTCAATCATAACAGTTATGACACACTTGTGATGCACTAGAGGCACGGCCAGATGATGAGCTGATACTAGAGTATGTTAAAGGCAAACTTGTGGATGAATTCAAGAGAAAAGGGCATCACGTAAGCAGCAATAATGAATCCAGAGCAGAAACAGCATAATTAAAGACACAGGATTTCCCTAAATATAAGAGCAATCAAAGAGAAACCCGTGAATGTTTTATCTGTAAAAAGACTGGCCACCTTAAAGAAAATTGCAGAATTTGGAAAGCAAGAATTAGTCAGATTAAAAAGTAGAACAGTCATCAAAGGGTTGAATCAGCTGTAAAGGAAGATTCTGTATGTGTTGAAGCTGCATTTAATACCAGTACAGGCCCAACTGCAAAGGTGTAAAGATTCTGGTGCAAGCAGTCATATCACAAATAACAAGGATTTATTCACTGACTTTTATGAAAGCAAATCAGAAAAGGTCATGTAAGCTAATGGTCACTGTATAATTTCAGAAGGAGTAGGAGACAGCTACCTCCACTGTTATGAATGAGTCACCGAAGAGGATGGCAGAAACAGGCTAAGCCACCAGAAGACCAGAGAGGTTGGTAACTAAGGGAATTGCAGACCCCTGATCCTAGCCACACAACTAGCAGTAACCGTTGAGCATTCCTACCATGCCCTAGACGCTTCGCCATAGCCAGAGGACTAACTAACCCTAAGGACAGAAAGATGAAATCTAAACTGCCCCGGAGCAGATCCCCAAAGGAATCAACAGCCCCAAACATATATTATCGGTGAGACAAGATGAGACACAAACACAGGCAGAGAACAGACTGAGCAAACGGTGGGGCCCAAGCTGTCTAGACATGACAGGACAGAAAAGATACTGTCTGCAATCATGCACAAAACCCTGACAAAGTCCAACACTTCTGATATAAAAAAAACCTGAGGTCACACAACCTCACCCCCACTAGATTAGCACTCTGGTATAAACTGGCAGCAAAGCAAAAAGATATTAACATAACAGGGGACTTAACAAGCTGCAACATATGAAGCAGGGCCCAGCGCTGCCCCCAGCAGGGAGCACACTGAACCCTAGCAGCAAAGCAGAAAGCAAAAAAGACACAACCAGATAAGATGCAAAGGATTAGCAAAAGAATCATTTAGCTGAACCATGCAGATCAGGCAGGGGACAAAAGAACTACAAATGCACACAAAGGAAATCACCAGCAACCTCAAAGAGCAGCCAGCTCAATTATATGCTCCCAGCCAGTAATCCCAGGTTCCCAATTATTGTCGTCAGGTGGAGAACTTCCATCCACCTGGCCAGCTCCACTACTCTCAGTAACCACCAGAGGGAGCAGAGGGAGCTTCGGCTCAGAACTGCGAGCAAGGGAGTTCACAACAAAAACCCCCTTGATGAGGGGTCACCGAACCCTCATCCACACAACCAGGCCGATCAGGATGGGCCCGGTGAAAGGCAAGAATCAGTCTCTTGGCATGGATGTCAGAAGCAGAGACCAAAGAATTATCCTCCTGGCCATAACCCTTCCATTTGACCAAATACTGGAGTCTCTGTCTAGCCAAACGAGAGTCCAATATTTTCTCTACCTCATATTCCACATTGCCTTTAACCAATACAGTGTCAGGAGGTGCCGCCATAGGAACTACTGGCTCAACAAACCTTTTCAACAGAGATTTATGAAACACGTTTTGGATCTTAAACGTAACTGGAAGAGCCAATCGAAAAGAAACTGAACTATTATCTCAGGCCCAGTGTAGATTACACCTCAATATAATAGGCTGAAATTGGATGGTGTTAAAATGTCTATATAGGACTGGGGAGAATTTGAATCTCCCTACAGACTTGAGGACACTGAACTATTATCTCATGCCCAGTGTAGATTACACCTCAATATAACCAGCTGAAAATGGATGGTGTATGAAATGTCTGTGTAGGACTGGGGAGAATTTGAATCTCCCTACAGACATGAGGACACTGAACTATTATCTCAGGCCCATTATAAATTACACCTCAATATAACAGGCTGAAATTGGATGGTGTATGAAATGTCTGTATAGGACTGGGGAGAATTTGAATCTCCCTACAGACTTGAGGACACTGAACTATTATCTCAGGCCCAGTGTAGATTACACCTCAATATAACTGGCTGAAATTGGATGGTGTATAAAATGTCTATATAGGACAGGGGAGAATTTGAATCTCCCTACAGACTTGAGGACACTGAACTATTATCTCAGGCCCAGTATAGATTACACCTCAATATAACAGGCTGAAATTGGATGGTGTATAAAATGTCTATATAGGACTGGGGAGAATTTGAATCTCCCTACAGACTTGAGGACACTGAACTATTATCTCAAGCCCAGTGTAGATTACACCTCAATATAACAGGCTGAAATTGGATGGTGTATAAAATGTCTAGATAGGACTGGGGAGAATTTGAATCTCCCTACAGACTTGAGGACACTGAACTATTATCTCAGGCCCAGTGTAGATTACACCTCAATATAACCGGCTGATATTGGATGGTGTATAAAATGTCTATATAGGACTGGGGAGAATTTGAATCTCCCTACAGACATGAGGACACTGAACTATTTTCTCAGGCCCAGTGCAGATTACACCTCATTATAACAGGCTGAAATTGGATGGTGTATAAAATGTCTGTATTGGAATGGGGAGAATTTGAATCTCCCTACAGACTTGAGGACACTGAACTATTATCTCAGACCCAGTGTAGATTAAACCTCAATATAACAGGCTGAAATTGGATGGTGTATAAAATGTCTATATAGGACTGGGGAGAATTTGAATCTCCCTAGAGATTTTAGCAAGCTGACAATGATGCTCTCAGTCCCAAGTATGGCAGCAGGCAGCCTAATAAGCAGGACTGCTGCACACAAAAGTGTGGAAAAATGAATGCTTGGTAACTGGGCCAAAAAGAGGAAGAAAAGTATTTTTGCTTTTAAAAAAGCAGTTTGCACAGCAGTGTGAAAACAGCGATGCAGCTATCAGGGAGCCTTATAAGGCAGCCTAATAACCAACAGAGCTGAATGCACCAAAATATAGCCTCCTCTTGCACTGCACACTAACTGGTGTGTTGTACAGGCAAAATTGCTAGCAGCAGAAGCAGTTTTTTGTATCTTCTTCCCTGCCTAACGCTCTCCCTTCGGAATCATCAGCAACAGCAGCTCTCCCTATTCTGAGATCAGCAGAAGTAAGATGGCGGTCGGCGTGCATGCCTTTTTATAGCCCCTGTGACGCCACACAAAGCAAGCCAATCACTTGCATGCTCTTCTCAAAGATGGCGGTGACCGCTGCCTATGTCATCGCGTTGCCCACAGTGTGCGTCCTCCATCATTGGCTGAAAAAGGGCGCTGTAAGCATCTTTTGAAACGCGACTTTGGCGCCATAGTTGCCGACCTCGTGGCCGAGCTCACGCTATGGTCGGGTTTCATTTCATGAAACCCGACTTTTGCGAAAGTCGGCAACTTTTGAAATTGACCGACCCGTTTCGCTCAACTCTAGTAACTATTATTATGAAGTAAATTAAGGTTGACAAGCTTCAGTAATAAGAATTGATGATTTTGAAATGGGCACTGTAGGTGTGTTTACTGTTCTCCACTCCCTGCCTACTTTGCTTCACCATTGACTTGCATTGGGTTTCGTGTTTCAGTCGGCTTCCGACTTTTCCCTATAGTTGGCCGATTTTGTTCCACCCGATTTTTGCGAAAGTCGGGTTTCATGAAACCCGACTCGACCCTTAAAAGGCAAAGTCGCTCATCTCTAGTAACTAACTATGGTTAGTTATAACAAATTATAATAATCATATCTATATATAAAGCTAAGTGTATATCCCCGCCCACTCTGCATAACCACACTTTAATATCCCACATCATCCCGTCAAAGCCACCGGACTACTACCCCTAATATCCCACATCATTCCATCACAGCTGCCAGACTAGTACTCCTAATATCCCACATCATCCCATCAGCCAGAGCCACCGGACTACTACCCCTAATATCCCACATCATCCCATCAGCCAGAGCCACCGGACTACACCCCCTAATATCCCACATCGCCCCATCAGCCAGAGCCACCAGACTACTACCCCTAATAGATAAACTCAAAAAGAGAGGAAGTACCAGACAAAAGTAAAATCTTGAAAATTTGAATGATCACAATTAAAATAGATCAAATACACCAAAATATAAATATAAAACCAGGTGGAGTGTGTTCCCTGCGACTACACTGACGCCCCTTGGAAGAAGCGATAACAGCGAAAGGCGCGTCAGGGTTCCTCTCCTTTCCACTATCATCAGGTATATATTCTACTGCTGATAGCGATTTACCAAGCCTATTCATATGGGCCCTTACTTGCATTCTTGCAGCACTTTGGCACTTGGGCTTTATCTAATGGGACATTTCCCTGGGCTTACAGGCTTATCTCAGTATGGCATCTCAATTCAGCACGGCACACTTTATAGGATATTACTAATTATGATTATGAGAATTTAGATTACAGCACAGTGCACTTTATATGGCATCTTTTATATGTTTTATTATTTGTAATATACCAGTCTCAGTCCACTAATCTTTGTATCCATATGGATTTACTATATTGTACTGAGTGGCTTTTTGTCTCTGGTTTTCAATAACATAATTCTTGTGCTGCTATATGTACCTGACTCACTTGATTATATTTGGTAGTCGCAGGGAGCACACTCTGCCTGGTTCTATATTTATATTTTGGTGTATATGATCTATTTTATTTGTGATCAATAAATATTTCAGTATTTTACTTTTGTCTGAAACTTCCTCTCTTTTTGGGTTTATCTATTTCCTCATTTTGAAGTTGACATTTAATTTTAGTCTTTCTTTTGGATATCTACTACCCCTAATATCCTACATCATCACAACAGTCTAGGGTCAGAACTAGAGCACTGAGTGGAATGGACCTAACTTCCATACCGGGGATCCCTTTAAGAGAGGCTTGGCGTCAGAACCAGAGCGCTGAGTGGATTTGCCCTGACTTCAATAGCAATGAACCCTTTGATAGAAGCCTGGGGTGAGAATCAGAGCACTGAGGGATTTACCCTAACTTCCATACTGGAGATCTCTTTAACATCAGTATCAATGATCCCTTTAAGAGATCCTGGGGTCAGAACCACAGCGCTGAGTGGAAAGGTCCTAACTTCCATACCGGGGAAACCTTTAAGAGAGGCCTGGGGTCAAACCAAAGCATTGGATGGATTTGCCCTGACTTCCATACCAATGATCCCTTTAATAGAAACCTGGGGTCAGAATCAGAGCACTGAGGGATTTGCCTTAACTTCCATATCGGAGATGCCTTTCAGAGCCTATGAGATGGAGGATGTGTGATGGGTATATGGGCACGGGAGGAGGGGACTCCTTTCTGTCATGTGTTCTGTTTTCTGGGGGGCAGACAATGGCTGGGAGCTTATGTTTCCGGGGATGCTAGATTTCTCCCACCCGGTCACTGTCTGCTGAAGTGTTGTCGTGGAGTGAGAAAACTGTTGCTCAAAGCAACCAATCACAGTTCAGCTTCTTTTAAACAGCTTTGGTGAAATGAAAGATGCTTAGTGATTGGTTGCAAGGAGAACTGTTGTTCATAGCAACTAATCACATCTCAGCTTCTTTTAAACAGCTCTGGTGAAATGAAAGATGCTTTGTGATTGGTTGGTGATACACACACACACATGCATTCAATTTTATATATATATATATAGATTATCCTGGAAAGAATGTTTCATTTCCAGTCAAATCCATTTTCACTGTGGTTTTCTATGTTTTAATGTCAGTCCATAAAAGTGGCATAATTCTTGGACAGCATTGCTTTTAGCACCAACCTAGGATTCAGGAATGTTTCCAGGGGTTTCCACATGGTGTTGCCATGCCATTTCAACACTGTTTCCATCGATTTCAGCAATTTCTACACCCTTACAGACTTTCGGGGTTCGGAAGGCAACCGGAAAAAATGCTTTTTGAGCACAACTCCCATCTGTGGACGCCAGGCACCCAGACCATCCTGATGGAGTCGGTTTCTAACCATTTGTGCAGACACATGCACATTTGTGGCCTGCTGGAGGTCATATTGAAGGGCTCTGGCAGTGCTCCTCCTGTTCCTCCTTGCACAAAGGTGAAGGTAGCGATCCTGCTGCTGGCTTATTGCCCTCCTATGGCCCTCTCCACATTTCCTGGTGTACTGGTCTGTCTCCTGGTTGCGCCACCAGCCTCTGGACACTACGCTGACAGACACAGCAAACCTTCTTGCCAGAGCTCGCATTGATGTGCCATCCTGGATGAGCTGCACTACCTGAGCCACTTGTGTGGGCTGTAAAGTCCATCTCATGCTACCACGAGAGTGAAAGCACAACCAACATTCAAAAGTGACCAAACATCACCCAGAAAGCATTGTTAATGAGATGTGGTCTGTGATCCCCACCTGCAGAATCACTCATTTATTGAGGATGTCTTGATAATTGCCAATATTTTCCATCTGTTGTCTATTCCATTTGCACAACAGAATGTGAAATTGATTGTCAATCAGTATTGCTTCCTAAGTGGACAGTTTGATTTCACAGAAGATTAATTTACTTGGAGTTATATTCTGTTGTTTAAGTGTTCCCTTTATTTTTTGAGCAGTTGTATGGTAGTAAGTATGTAGACTTGTGTATAAGTGACATTCTTATCTAAGTATAACTAAGAATACAGTAAATGTGCATTACTATGCACTACATATATGAGCAATGTATAGCACTGTCTTGGCAATATTTGGATCTATGAAAGCCCAATCTCAGCAGAATTGTTTTAAGTGGTTAATCTTTGCAACATTGAAAAATGCATTACAAAAAGTCAGCCATTACCGTGTTTTAGTCATTTCTCTGAAGACCATAGAATTTAGAATTCGGTGCTTTTAATTTGCATGTTTAATAGCCAACCATCTGTTTAAAGAGAAAGCTTTGTCTGACACTTCTACAAAGTGAAAGGGCCCATTTATTAGGCATTTTTGCTATGCATGCATGATGGTGCAGTCAATTAATTGTATAGTTTAAAACCTTTAAACTGTCATTTACTAATACGCTTTTTTTAATGAAATGAACAATGCTTTTGTAGATATTGGCAAGGATACACACAAACTCTATGTGACTAGTTCCTTCCCTGCACATATTAGAATAATTTGAAAATTATATTCTTTAATGCAATATTATTCCTTTTAAGTTTCCAACCTGTGACATTTAAAGTTCTATAGATGCATCTAGTTTAGCCTGAAGTACCAAAATAAAGTGTGCTATTTTTATTCCTTTTCTTTCTACTTATCATAATGTTGTTTTAACTGTATGAAGAGCTCTTTTACATTTTCTAATGTTTTATAGTTAATATACTGTATGTATCGTGCAAATACATTAACATTTAATTTTCTTTAATTTATATCTGAGAAAAAAAGTAATTTCAGCATTTTTTAATTTGCTTAGTAATGATCTTTATAAATTATTCATGATAAATAAAGATGAGCGGATCTTTCAGAGAAAAATTGAGTTTGAGATGAATCTACTGAAATTTATGAATATGACATTTCACACTCCTATTCTATATTCATCAGTCGCACGCTTCTCAAAAATTTGCTGAAACAATCAGTTTACATAATTCACCTCAGTCTATTGGGCAGGGGCTATCATCATCTCTATATATGAAACTGAATGTGTGTGTGTGTGTGTGTGTGTATCACCAACCAATCACGAAGCATCTTTCATTTCAACAGAGCTGTTCAAAAGAAGCTGAGCTATGATTGGTTGCTATGAGCAACAGTTTTCCTTGCAACCAATCACTAAGCATCTCTCATTTCACCAGAGCTGGATAAAAGAAGCTGAGCTGTGATTGGTTGCTATGAGCAAGTTTTCCCACTTGACAACACCTCAGCAGACACTGACATGGTGGGAGAAATCTAGCATCCCTGGGAACATAAGCTCCCAGCCATTGTCTGCCCCCCAAAAAGGAGCACAGAGCACATGACAGAAATGAATCCCCCCCTCATGTGCCCATATACACATCACACATCCTCCATCATATAGACACATCTTCCCTCTTAAAGGGATCATTGGTATGGAAGTCAGAGCAAATCCATCCAGCGCTTTGGTTTGGACCCCAGGCCTCTCTTGAAGTGATCTCTGGTATGGAAGTTAGGACCGTTCCACTCAGCTCTGTGGTTCTGACCCCATTTCCTCTTAAAGGGATCATTGGTATGGAATTTAGGGCAAATCCACTCTGCACTTTGGAACTGACACCAGACCTTTCTTAAAGGGATCACCGGTATGGAAGTCAGTGCAAAGGCCTTCAAATGCTCTGGTACTGACCCCAGGCTCTCTTAAAGGGATCTCCTGTATGGAAGTTAGGGCAAATCCCTCAGCGCTCTGATTCTGACCCCAGGGTTCTATTAAAGGGATCATTGGTATGCAAGTCAGGGCAAATCCACTCAGCGCTCTGGTTCAGATCCCAGGCTCTCTTAAAGGGATCCCCGGTATGGAAGTTAGGGTAAATCAACTCAGCACTCTGGTTCTGACCCAAGACCCCTCTTAAAGGGATCCCTGGTATGGAAGTGAGTGCAAATCCACTCTGCGCTTTGGTACTGACCCCAGGCCTCTCTTAAAGGGATCTCTCTGGTATGGAAGTTATGGTAAATCCCTCAGCGCTCTTATTCTCACCCCAGGCTTCTATTAAAGGGATCATTTGTATGGAAGTCAGGGCAAATCCACTCAGCGGTTTGGTTCTGATGCCAGGTCTCTCTTAAAGGGATCCCCGGTATGGAAGTTAGGACCGTTCCACTAAGCACCATGGTTCTGATGCCAGGCCTCTCTTAAAGGGATCCCCAGTATGGAAGTTAGGGCCATTCTGTTATGAATGGGTCACCGAGGAGGATAGCAGGACCAGGCTAAGCCACCAGAAAACCAGAGAGGTTGGTCACTAAGCAGATTGCAGACCCCTGATCCTATCCACACAACTAGCAGTAGCCGTGGAGCGTACCTGCGATGCCCTAGACACCTCAGCATAGCCGGAGAACTAACTCAGCCTAAAGCAAGAAAGTTGAAATCTAAACTCCCCTGAAGCAGACCCCAAAGGAATAGACAACCCCCAAACATATATTGTCGGTGAGACAAGATAGAATCATAGAATCGTAGAGTTGGAAGGGACCTCCTGGGCCATCTGGTCCAACCCCCTGCTCAAAGCAGGATTCGCTAAATCATCCCAGTCAGATGTCTGTCCAGCCTCTGTTTGAAGACTTCCATTGAAGGAGAACTCACCACTTCTCGTGGCAGTTTGTTCCACTCATTGATCACTCTAACTGTCAAAAAGTTTTTTCTAATATCTAATCTGTGTCTCCTCCCATTCAGTTTCATCCCATTGGTTCTAGTCTTTCCTTGTGCAAATGAGAATAAAGTTGATCCTTCTACAATATGACAGCCCTTTTGATATTTGTAGACAGCTATTAAGTCTCCTCTCAGTCTTCTCTTTTGCAATCTAAACATTCCCAAATCCTGCAACCTTTCCTCATAAGACAGGGTTTGCAGACCGGTCACCATTCTGGTCGCGATTTTCTGAACTTGCTCCAGTATGTTGATGTCTTTTTTAAAATGTGGTGCCCAAAACTGAACACAATATTCCAGATGAGGTCTGACCAAAGAGGAGTAGAGGGAAATAATGACTTCACGTAATCTAGACTGTATGCTTCTGTTAATACATCCTAGAATTGCATTCGCCTTTTTTGCTGCTGCATCACACTGTTGACTCATATTCAGTCTGTGATCTATTAGTATACCCAAGTCTTTTTCACATGTGCTGTTTCTTAGCCCTATTTCTCCCATTCTGTATATTCTTTTTTCATTTTTATTGCCCAGATGTAGTACTTTGCATTTTTCCCTGTTAAAAACCATTCTGTAAGTTGCTGCCCACTTCTCCAGTATATTTATATCTTTTTGAATCCTCTCTCTCTCTTCTCTAGTATTAACTATTGTTACGGTGTGGGAACAAATGGAGGAACCTGGAAGTGGACCCTCTGGGTCACGGCTCCAGAGCCCCTGGGGGCAAGCTGACCAGGTGGAACCACCCCCTATACAGGGAGCGATAGGAGCAGGCCCACGAGGGATGGAACCGTAACAGCCGGAGCCAAAGGGACGACCAGGGCTAGGAATCAGAGAGTCAGTGACGAGGAGATACAGAGCCCAGATGTATGGAGGGACTGTAGGAACTAAGGAAAATAGAGGCAAGCAGAACCGGGGGCACTAGAGGCAGATGGAGGCTGGTGACTGCGGGCGAGAGAGGAAGGTGAGCATTATACGGACAAAACACAGAGCGGCCGGACAGATAGCAGAGTGTAACAGACCAGAGAGGCACAAAGGACAAGGCAGAGACACCGGGCAAGGCTGGAGGACATGGAGCAGAGAAGCTACCAGAGGCAGCGCAGACAGGACGAAAGGATAGCACAGAGGATACAGGGACCTGAGGGTGGCGGAAATGCTTGAGCAGGAACAGCGTCACCGCAGAAGATAATCAGGCGTCTTACCTGACAAGACGCCTTGCTGAAATAGCCGGTGGGCGCCGCCATGTTGGGGAAGGAGCCACTGCGTCACTGCTCCCAGAGGTCCGAGCGCCAAGGGGGTAGACAGGCGCAGGCACGCAGGAATGATGACGGGGAGCCCAGATGTCTGGAGCAGGGGCGCGACGTGCAGCAGGAGCGTGCTGAGAGGCACGCGGAAGAGCAGCAGGACTGCGCTGGTAGGTATGGCAGGCCGGGGGCATGACAGTTATCCCTCTTAGCTTTGTCTCATCAGCAAATTTAATCAGTTTACCCTCAATTCCTTCATCTAAATCGTTGATAAAGATGTTGAACAATACAGGGCCCAGGACAGAGCCCTGTGGTACCCCACTTGAGACATTCTTCCAACTGGATGTGCAGCCACTTACGACCACTCTTTGGGTCCGATCACTAAGCCAGTTATGAATCCACCTAACAGTTGCCTTGTCCATTCCATACTTAGTCATTTTTTCAATAAGGATTGTATGAGATACTTTGTCAAATGCTTTGCTGAAGTCAAGATATACTATATCTACAGCATTTCCTTGATCCACCCAATCAGTGATTCCGTCTTAGAAGGAAATTAAGTTAGTCTGACATGACTTGTTAGTTACAAACCCATGCTGACTCTGTTTAATCACTTCATTCTTATCCAGGTACTGACATACATGTTGTTTAATAATTTGTTGAAAGATCTTTCCTGGTATAGAAGTTAGACTCACCGGCCTATAGTTGCCTGGGTCCACCTTCTTCCCCTTTTTGAAGATAGGAACAACATTTGCTCTTCTCCAGTCTTCTGGGACTTCTCCTGTTCTCCAAGAATTTTCAAAGATAATGGAGAGGGGTTCAAAAATTTCTTCTGCTATCTCCTTCAGTACTCTGGGGTGTAATTCATCTGGACCTGGAGACTTGAAATAATTTAGGTTAGCTAAGTGTTTTCTCACTATCTTTCTGTTTATAGATATCCAGGATTCTTCTATTCCCTTAATAGGACAGTGAAGAACAGTTGATGTTACATTTCCTTTCTGAGAGAAAACAGATGCAAAATAGGAATTTAAAAGTTTGGCCTTCTCAACATCCTGTCTTACCATTTCATCATTTTCATCCTGTAAAAATCCTATAGCATCTTTGACTTTTCTTTTACTTTTGACATATCCCTAAAATCCTTTATTATTGCTTTTGACATCTCTTGCAAGCCTCAAATCATTGTCAGCTTTAGATAATCTGATTTGTGCCCTGCAGGTTCTGCAGACAGCAATATATTCTTCTTTAGATATGCCTCCCTCTTTCCATTTTATAAACATTTTTTTCTTCCTTTTAGCATGTGCTTAAGTTCTGTGTTCATCCATCCTGGTTTCCTTAAATGCTTCCTATTCTTCCCTCTTTTCAGAATTGTTAACAATTGTGCTTTGAGAATTTCATTTTTCAAGATTTCCCATCCTTCCTGGACATTTTTGTCTTTAAGGATATCCAGCCATTGGATCCCTCCAATCCTCTTTCTGAAAACACAAACGCAGGCAGAAAAATAGACTGAGCAAATGATGGGGCCCCAACTGACTAGACAGGACAGGAAAGGAAAGACAATGTGCAATCACGCAAACACCCTGAAAAATCCAACATGTCTGATGCACAAAAAACACTGAATTCACACGACTTCGCCCCCACTATATCAGCACTCTGATATATACTGAAAACAAAGCAAAAAGAGACCAATATGATAGGGGACAGAACAAACTGACACAAGCAGTAACATATGGGCGGTGATCCAGCATAGCCCGAGCAGGAGCAAGCTGACCCACACAAATCAGAGATAGACAAAACCAGATCAAATACAAAAAGATTAGCAAATGAACCACTTAGCTGAACCATGCAGAAACAGAGCAGGAGACATCAGACATCAGACCTCAGAAGGCACAGGAAGAAAATCACCAGCAGGGATCGAAGGAAGTCAGCTGTCTTAAATACACCAGTCAGAAACCCCAGATCTCCAATCGTCATCATCATTATCAGGTGGCAAGCCTCTGTCAATCTGATCAGCTCCACTACCTCCAGTAACCACCAGAGGGAGCCCAGAAAGAGAACTTGCAACACCTCTGTCAATCTGACCAGCTCCACTACCTTCAGTAACCACCAGAGGGAGTCCAGAAAGAGAATTCACAACACAATTCCACTCACTGTTCTGGTTCTGACACCAAGCTCTCTTAATGGGATCCCCGGTATGGAAGTCAAGGCTATTGCCTTCAAATTCTCTGGTACTGACCCCAGGCTCTCTTAAAGGGATCTCCTGTATGGAAGTTAGGGCAAATCCCTCAGCGCTCTGATTCTGACCCCAGGGTTTTATTAAAGGGATCAGTGGTATGCAAGTCAGGTCAGGGCAAATCCACTCAGCGCTCTGGTTCTGACCCAAGACCCCTCTTAAAGTCATCTTCGTTATGGAAGTTATGGTAAATCCCTCAGTGCTCTGATTCTCACCCTAGGCTTTTATTAAAGGGATCATTGGTACGGAAGTCAGGGCAAATCCACTCAGCGCTCTGGTTCTGACACCAGTCCTCTCTTAAAGGGATCCCTGGTATGGAAGTTAGGACCGCTCCACTTAGTGCTCTGGTTCTAACTCCAGACTGATGGGACAATGTGCGATATTAGAGGTAGTAGTCTTGTGGCTCTGGCTGACGGGATGATGTGGGATATTAATGGTAGTTGTCCGGTGGCTCTGGCTGACGGGACGATATGGGATATTAGAAGTAGTAGTCCGGTGGCTCTGGCTGATGGGACGATGGGGGATATTAGGGATTGTTTTCCGGTAGCTCTGGCTGACGGGATAATGTGGGATATTATAGTGAATGTGGCTATGTGGAGTGGGCGGGGCTCTACACTCAGCATTTTATATATATATATATATATATAATCATTATAATTTTATAACTAACCATAGTTAGTTACTATGTCCGGGCAGCGGCAGGCTCTTCAGCTAGTCTCTATATATAAAACTGAATGTGTGTGTGTATCGTCAACCAATCATGAAGCATCTTTCATTTCAACAGAGCTGTTCAAAAGAAGCTGAGCTATGATTGGTTGCTATGAGCAACAGTTTTCCTTGCAACCATTTACTAAGCATCTCTCATTTCACCAGAGCTGGTTAAAAGAAGCTGAGCTGTGATTGGTTGCTATGAGCAAGTTTTCCCACTTGACAACACCTCACTCAGCAGACACTGACATGGTGGGAGAAATCTAGCATCACCGGGAACATAAGCTCCCAACAATTGTCTGCCCCCCAAAAAGGAACACAGAGCACATGACAGAAATGAATCCCCCCTCCTGTGCCCATATACACATCACACATCCTCCATCATATAAACACATCTTCCCTCTTAAAGGGATCATTGGTATGGAAGTCAGAGCAAATCCATCCAGCGCTTTGGTTTTGACCCCAGGCCTCGCTTAAAGGGATCTCCGGTATGGAAGTTAGGACCGTTCTACTCAGCTCTGTGGTTCTGACTCCAATTTCTCTTAAAGGGGTCATTGGTATGGAATTTAGGGCAAATCCACTCTGTGCTTCGGTACTGACCCCAGGCCTTTCTTAAAGGGATCTCCGGTATGGAAGTCAGGGCAATTGCCTTCAAATGCTCTGGTACTGACCCTAGGCTCTCTTAAAGGGATCTCCTGTATGGAAGTTAGGGCAAATCCCTCAGTGCTCTGATTCTGACCCCAGGGTTCTATTAAAGGGATCATTGGTATGTAAGTCAGGGCAAATCCACTCAGCGCTCTGGTTCTGATCTCAGGCTCTCTTAAAGGGATCCCCGGTATGGAAGCTAGGACAATTCCACTTAGCGTTCTAGTTCTGACCCCAGGCTCTCTTAAAGGGATCTCTGGTATGGAAGTCAGAGCAATTGCCTTCAAATCTTCTGGTACTGACCCCAGGCTTTCTTAAAGGTATCTCCTGTATGGAAGTGAGGGCAAATCCCTCAGTGCTCTGATTCTGACCCCAGGGTTCTATTAAAGGGATCATTGGTAAGCAAGTCAGGTCAGGGCAAATCCACTCAGCCCTCTGGTTCTGACCCAAGGTCCCTCTTAAAGGGATCGCCGGTATGGAAGTTAGGGTAAATCCACTCAGCGCTCTGGTTCTGACCCAAGGCCCCTCTTAAAAGGATCACCATTATGGAAGTTAGGGCAAATCCACTCAGCGCTCTGGTTCTGACCCAGGGCCCCTTTTAAAGGGATCCCCAGTATGGAAGCGAGGGCAAATCCACTCTGCGCTTTGATACTGACCCCAGGCCTCTCTAAAAGGGATCTCCGGTATGGAAGTTAGGACCACTCCGCTTAGCTCTCTGGTTCTGACCCCAGGCTGACAGGATGATGTGGGATATTAGGGATAGTAGTCCGGTAACTCTGGCTGACGGGATGATGTGGGATATTAGTGGTAGTTGTCCAGTGGCTCTGGCTGACGGAATGATGTGGGAAATTAGGGGTAGTAGTCCGGTGGCTCTGGCTGACAGGGTGATGTGGGATATTATGAGTAGTAGTCCGGTGGCTCTGGCTGACGGGACGATGTGGGATATTATGCAAAGTAGTCTGGTGGCTCTGGCTGATTGGATGATGTGGGATATTAGGGGTAGTAGTCCGGTGGCTCTGGCTGATGGGACAATGTGGGATATTAGGGGTTGTTGTCCGGTGGCTCAGGCTGATGGGATGATGTGGGGTATTATAGTGAATGTGGCTATATAGAGTGGGAGGGGCACTTTACACTCAGCTTTATATATATATATATATATATATATATATATATATATATATATATATAATCATTATAATTTGTTATAACTAACCGTAGTTAGCTACTATGCCCGGGCAGCGCCGGGCTCTTCAGCTAGTCTATATATATAAAAATGAGTGCTTGTGTGTGTCACAAAGATTGCCATGGCGAAGATGATGTCATAAAGGTTGCCATGACAAAGATGATGTCATAATGGTTGCCATGCGATGAAGATATCACAATAGGTAGCAATGGTGACAGTTATGTCATAATGGTTGCCATGGTGATGATGATGTCACCGGTTTTTTAATGGCAATGATGATGTCAGAAAGGTTGCACTAGTAAAGATTATGTCATAATGGGAATATGGACATGGAGCTATGGGATAGAGGATGTGTGATGGCTATATTTTTATTTACCTACCAAACTGTGTGCATTGGTTAAAATATTATTTCTATCCTGCTTCATTGCTGTAATTCTCTAACATAAAATGTGTATAAAAAGAGAGTTTTTGGTCTAGGTCCACATTGCTGGCTAATGAAGAAACATCAAATGCCAAAGATTGAATAAGATAGCATTTTTATTTCTTTTTCTACGCATTCCAAAGTGTAACCCTCTTCTTTTAAGGAAATCAAAATCATATATCTTCAGGACACTAATACTGACTTATGGGAGAAATTCTGTTTAATTTGTGGTCAATTTATGTCTTAATACAATTCCTCTAAACCAGTGTTCCCCAACTCCAGTCCTCAAGAGCCACCAACAGGTCATGTTTTCAGGATTTCCCTTAAAATTGCAGAGGTGAGATCTGCTCACCTGCACAGACAATATTTCCACCATCTGGGCGATACTAAGGAAATCCTTAAAACCTGACCTGTTGGTGGCTCTTGAGGACTGGAGTTGGGGAACACTGCTCTAATGAATCTATTGTTAGGATTGTCGGAATGCACCAATTAAGAAATTATAATAAGGTGCGTTCGCAACAGTAATGTGATGGAAAAACTGCAGCTAGCAAAATAGCGGAGCAAGGCTGTGAGAATACACTTAACCCCTTCATGACCCAGCCTATTTTGACCTTAATGACCTGGCCATTTTTTGCAATTCTGACCAGTGTCCCTTTATGAGGTAATAACTCAGGAACGCTTCAACGGATCCTACCAATTCTGAGAATGTTTTTTCGTGACATATTGGGCTTCATGTTAGTGGTAAATTTAGGTCGATAATTTTTGTGTTTATTTGTGAAAAAATCAGAAATTTGGCGAAAATTTCGCAATTTTCAAATTTTGAATTGTTATTCTGTTAAACCAGAGAGGCATCTGACACAAAATAGTTACTAAATAAGATTTCCTACATGTCTACTTTATATCAGCACAATTTTGGAAACAAATTTTTTTTTTTGTTAGGAAGTTATAAGGGTTAAAAGTTGACCAGCGATTTCTCATTTTTACAACAAAATTTACAAAACCATTTTTTTTAGGGACCACCTCACTTTTGAAGTCACTTTGAGGGGTCTATATGGCAGAAAATACCCAAAAGTGACACCATTCTAAAAACTGCACCCCTCAAGCTACTCAAAACTACATTCTAGAAGATTATTAACCCTTCAGGTGCTTCACAGGAACTAAAGCAACGTGGAAGGAAAAAATGGACATTTTAATTTTTCCAACACAAATTTTCTTTTAGCATCATTTTTTTCATTTTCACATGGGCAACAGGATCCTAAAATTTGTTGGGCAATTTCTCCTGAGTACACCGATACCTTATATGTGGTCATAAACCACTGTTTGGGTGCACGGCAGGGTTCAGAAGGGAAGGAGCACATTCGACTTTTTGAATGGAAAATAAGCTGGAATATTTAGCGCTTGCCATGTCGCATTTGGAGAGCCCCGGTGCTCCTAAACATTGGAGCTCCCCAACAAGTGACCCCATTTTGGAAACTAGACCCCCCCAAGGAACTTATCTAGATGCATAGTGATCACTTTGAACCCCCAGGTGCTTCACAAATTGATCCGTAAAAAAAAAGTACTTTTTTTTCACAAAAATTATCTTTTACCCTCGGTTTTTTCATTTTCACATGGGCAACAGGATAAAATGGATCCTAAAATTTGTTGGGCAATTTCTTCTGAGCACACCAATACCTCATACAGTCATGGCCAAAAGTATTGACACCCCTGCAATTCTGTCAGATAATGCTCAGTTTCTTCCTGAAAATGATTGCAAACACAAATTCTTTGGTATTATTATCTTCATTTAATTTGTCTTAAATGAAAAAACACAAAAGAGAATGAAGCAAAAAGCAAAACATTGATCATTTCACACAAAACTCCCAAAATGGGCCAGACAAAAGTATTGGCACCCTCAGTCTAATACTTGGTTGCACAACCTTTAGCCAAAATAACTGCGACCAACCACTTCCGGTAACCATCAATGAGTTTCTTACAATGCTCTGCTGGAATTTTAGACCATTCTTCTTTGGCAAACTGCTCCAGGTCCCTGATATTTGAAGGGTGCCTTCTGCAAACTGCCATTTTTAGATCTCTCCACAGGTGTTCTATGGGATTCTGGTCTGGACTCATTGCTGGCCACCTTAGAAGTCTCCAGTGCTTTCTCTCAAACCATTTTCTAGTGCTTTTTGAAGTGTGTTTTGGATCATTGTCCTGCTGGAAGACCCATGACCTCTGAGGGAGACCCAGCTTTCTCACAGTGGGCCCTACATTAAGCTGCAAAATTTGTTGGTAGTCTTCAGACTTCATAATGCCATGCACATGGTCAAGCAGTCCAGTGTCAGAGGCAGCAAAGCAACCCCAAAACATCAGGGAACCTCCGCCATGTTTGACTGTAGGGACCGTGTTCTTTTCTTTGAATGCCTCTTTTTTTCTCCTGTAAACTCTGTGTTGATGCCTTTGCCCAAAAAGCTCTACTTTTGTCTCATCTGACCAGAGAACATTCTTCCAAAATGTTTTAGGCTTTTTCAGGTAAGTTTTGGCAAACTCCAGCCTGGCTTTTTTATGTCTCGGGGTAAGAAGTGGGATCTTCCTGGGTCTCCTACCATACAGTCCCTTTTCATTCAGACACCGACGGATAGTACGGGTTGACACTGTTGTACCCTCGGACTGCAGGGCAGCTTGAACTTGTTTGGATGTTAGTCGAGGTTCTTTATCCAACATCCGCACAATCTTGCGTTGAAATCTCTTGTCAATTTTTCTTTTCCGTCCACATCTAGGGAGGTTAGCCACAGTGCCATGGGCTTTAAATTCTTGATGACACTGCACACGGTAGACACAGGAACATTCTGGTCTTTGGAGATGGACTTGTAGCCTTGAGATTGCTCATGCTTCCTCACAATTTGGTTTCTCAAGTCCTCAGACAGTTATTTGGTCTTCTTTCTTTTCTCCATGCTCAATCTGGTACACACAAGGACACAGGACAGAGGTTGAGTCAACTTTAATCCATGTCAACTGGCTGCAAGTGTGATTTAATTATTGCCAACACCTGTTAGGTGCCACAGGTAAGTTACAGGTGCTGTTAATTACACAAATTAGAGAAGTATCACATGATTTTTCGAACAGTGCCAATACTTTTGTCCACCCTCTTTTTTATGTTTGGTGTGGAATTATATTCAATTTGGCTTTAGGACAATTTTTTTTGTGTTTTTTCATTTAAGACAAATTAAATGAAGATAATAATACCAAAGAATTTGTGTTTGCAATCATTTTCATGAAGAAACTGAGTATTATCTGACAGAATTGCAGGGGTGTCAATACTTTTGGCCATGACTGTATGTGGTCATAAACCACTGTTTGGGTGCACAGCAGGGCCCGGAAGGGAAGGAGCACCAGTTGACTTCTTGAATGGAAAATTAGCTCCAATCACTAGCGGACACCATGTCACGTTTGGAGAGCTCCTGTGTGCCTAAACATTGGAGCTCCCCCACAAGTGACCCCATTTTGGAAACTAGACCCCTTAAGGAACTTATTTAGATGTGTAGTGAGCACTTTGAACCCCCAAGTGCTTCACAAAAGTTTATAACGTAGAGGAGTGAAAATAAAAAATAATTTTTTTTCCTCAAAAATGATTTTTTAGCACGCTATTTTTTATTTTTACAAGGGTAACAGGAGAAATTGGACCACAAAAGTTGTTGTCCAGTTTGTCCTGAGTACGCTGGTACCCCATATGTGAGGGGGAACCACTGTTTGGGTGCAAGACAGGGCTCAGAAGGAAAGGAGCACCATTTGACTTTTTGAAATGAAAATTAGCTCCAATCGTTAGCGGACACCATGTCGTGTTTGGAGATCCCCTGTGTGCCTAAACATTGGAGCTCCCCCACAAATGACCCCATTTTGGAAGCTAGACCCCCTAAGGAACTTGTCTAGATGCATAGTGAGCACTTTGAACCCCCAGGTGCTTCACAGAAGTTTATAACGCAGAGCCGTGAAAATAAAAATTTTTTTTTTTCCTAAAAAAAATATATTTTAGTCCACAATTTATTATTTTCACAAGGGTTACAGGAGAAATTGGACCCCAAAAGTTGTTGTACAGTTTGTCCTGAGTATGCTGGTACCCCATATGTGGGGGGAACCACTGTTTGGGCACACGTCGGGGCTCACATGGAAGTAGTGACATTTTGAAATGCTGACTTTAATGGCATGGTCTGCGGGCGTCATGTTACATTTGCAGAGCCCCTGTGTGCCTAAACAGTAGAAACCCCCCACATGTGATCTAATTTTGGAAACTATACCCCCCAAGGAACTTACCTAGATGCATAGTGAGCACCTTGAACCCCCAAGTGCTTCACAGAAGTTTATAACGCAGAGCCGTGAAAATAAAAAATCATTTTTTTTTCCTCAAAATAAATGATTTTTAGCCTGCAATTTTTTTTCACAAGGGTAACAGGATAAATTGGACCCCAAAAGTTGTTGTACGGTTTGTCCTGAGTACGCTAGTACCCCATATGTGGGGGGGAACCACTGTTTGGGCACACGTCGGGGCTCCAAAGGGAAGTAGTGACATTTTGAAATGCTGACTTTGATGGCATGGTCTGCGGGCGTCATGTTACATTTGCAGAGCTCCTGTGTGCCTAAACAGTGGAAACCCCCACATGTGACCTAATTTTGGAAACTAGACCACCAAAGGAACTTATCTAGATGTGTGGTGAGCACCTTGAACCCCCAAGTGCTTCACAGAAGTTTATAACGCAGAGCCGTGAAAATAAAAAATCTTTTTTTTCCTTAAAAAAAATGATTTTTAGCCCGCAATTTTTTTTTCCACAAGGGTAACAGGATAAATTCGATCCCAAAGGTTGTTGTCCAGTTTGTCCTGAGTACACTGATGCCCCATATATGGGGGATGACCACTGTATGGGCACACGTCAGGGCTCGGAAGGGAAGTAGTGACATTTTGAAATGCTCACTTTGATGGAATGGTCTGCGGGCATCATGTTACATTTGCAGAGCCCTTGATGTACCTAAACTTTGGAAACCCCCCACAAGTGACCCCATTTTGGAAACTAGACCCCATAAGGAACTTGCCTAGATTTGTGGTGAGCACCTTGAACCCCCAAGTGCTTCACAGAAGATAATAACGCAGAGCCATGAAAATAAAAAATCTTTTTTTTTCCACAAAAATAATTTGTTAGCCTCCAATTTTTTATTTTCCCAAGGGTAACAGGAGAAATTAGTCCCCAAAAGTTGTTGTGCAATTTTTTCTGAGTATGCTGATACCCCATATGTTGGGGTAAACCACTGTTTGGGCACACGTCAGGGCTTGGAAGGGAGGGAGCACTGTTTGACTTTTTGAATGCAAAATTGGCTGGAATCAATGGTTGCACCATGTCGCGTTTGGAGACTCCCTGATGTGCCTAAACAGTGGAAACCCCACAATTCTAACTTCAACCCTAACCTCAACACATCCCTAACCACAGCCCTAACTCCAACACATCCCTAACCCCAACCCTAACCATAACCCTGACCCCAACACACCCCTAACCCTAATTCCAACCCTAACCCTAATCCCAACCCTAACCATAACCCTAACCACAAGCCTAACCCTAAATCCAACCCTAACCCTAATTCCAACCCCAACCCTAATTCTAACCCTAACCCTCTTTCCAACCCTAGCCCTCTTTCCAACCCTAACCCTAACCCTCTTTCCAACCCTAACCCTAACCCTTGTTCCAACCCTAACCCTAACCCTCTTTCCAACCCTAACCCTAACCCTCTTTCCAACCCTAACCCTCTCTTCAACCCTAACCCTAATGGAAAAATAAAAATATTTCATTTTATTAGTTGTGCCTACCTATGGGGGTGATAATCGGGGGGGGTTATTTACTTTTTATTTCATTTTGATCACTGTGAGAGTGATCAAAATGAAAGAATGGAATCTGCAGCCAGCAGATTCGGGCGGGCGCACTGCGCATGCGCCTGCTATTTTCCAAAATGGCGGCGCCCACGATCTGGACCCGTGGGACACCGGGAGTGACAGGGGGACTCAGGAGGTTCCGGGGGGGTGACGGGGGATCGGAAGCTGGCGGGGAGCGGAGGGAATGGGAGGGGAGGGCAGATGATGACAGCGGCAGCAGATCGCCGCTGTCATTCAGTGGCGGGGGGGGCGATTACCGTGGGGGGGTCGGATCGGTGTCTCCAGCCATGTCCGATGCTAAAGCAGCATCGGCCATGGCTGGATTGTAATATTTCATCAATTTTCATTGATAAAATATTACTATCGCTCTGATTGGCTGTTTCACTTTTAACAGCCAATCAGAGCGATCGTAGCCACGTGGGGGCAAAGCCACGCCCCCTGTGGTGAATTACAAACCCCCTGTATCTGCGGGTCGGGTGACCTTTCATTGATCCCAGTCACCCGACCCGCAGGGGGGCTTTGAAGTCATGACACAGGGTATGCGTCATGGGTCGGATTGGCACCGACTTTCATGAAGCATACGCTGTGTCACAGGTTGGGAACCGGTTAAAGCACGCTGGGTTAAATGCCACTCTGTGTACAAAGAGAAAAGTAACAAGCTCTGTTACATCACAGGGTGGTACTACGAAGAAAAGCAAAAAGGTCTATACCCTGTTAGACTACACAGGCATATAGAAAAATACTAATTGGGGTCCCTATAACTTAACCCCCAGGGAAGGCTAAGCTGGTGGTTGACCCTGCTCTGAAACACATTGTGCTTTAGCATGCGCGCCTGAGGACACCCAGTGCAGATGCAAAGTTCAAGCTGGAGTTCCCACCCTACACTGTCTGTCTAGACCAACACTAACAGTGTTATTAGTGGCACACGTGCACACAGGGTGGTAAAGTAGCCACCAACACATGAAACACTTACCTACCCAGATCTTGGAACAAATGCACTTCAGGGTGCAGCCAGCCTATAAAGCAAGATGTTAGCGGCACAGGTACAAAATACCAGATCAACAGCAACTCTCCTCCTACCCACCTGTTGCTGCCTTTTTGTCTGCTGCTTAAATTGAATTTTTGGAAACTTTGAGTCTTCTTTAGTGGCTTTGCTAATCAGTTTAGTGTAGGGACTCGTAAGCGTGGGGACCCTTGGTGCGGGTTATGAGCTTACGTATTTATATCAAATAATACCTCACTATTTTTGTATTTTGTGCACTATATATTTAAGGGTTCAGCAAAGCCCAGACATGTCTGGTCTCGCATAAGGGGTGTTCACACTGTGATGCATCGAGAGTGTGCTGGCCAGCCCGCCTAATCGAAAAGTAGGGGCATGACTAATAGGCTGGGAACCAGACACAATGCAGTACAAGTGTGTGAACAATGCCCTATGCGGGCCTTTATTGTGCAATTATATACTGGGCAGTCCCCCCCTCTAGGAATGGGTAGGTGGAGAGTGGCTGTTGATCTGGTATTTTGCACCTGTGTTGCCAACATCTTGCTTTATGGACTGTCTGCACCCTGTAGTGCATTTGTTCCAAGATCTGGGCAGGTAAATGTTGATGTCTTTTGTCTGCTGTTTAAATTAATTTATAAAAGAAGCAAAAACAGCCAAAAATTAGGCACTCAGAGAGACTCAGATACATCCTGTAGTAGATATAAAGCAACGCCTTATATACATTCTGTTCAAATTGTCATATATTGGTATTCCAAAACTCATAAAGGCTATGCACTAAGTGCAAATCCTGCCAAAAATTACATATTGCCTCACTCAAATATTGGGAACAAAGAGTAGTTGAGGTACTTCTAGGGAAGTGGGCTGACCTGTGGACCTGTCTGAAGTAGGAAAGTGAATGTGAGATGTGTAATAAATATACTTGATGTGAACTGGTGTATACATGTGGGAAGACAGCTAGAAACAGTGAAAGATGGTGAAGTACTGGGTTTTGGCCACTAGGGGAAGACAAAGAACAGCAGAAAAAGGAGACATGCAGTACTAAGGTTTGGCCACAAGATGGAGGCAGGGAGCTGTGAGAAAAGGACTTAATAGCAGCTAAGGCTTAAGAAACAGCAAATACATGGTGGGCAGAGTTACAGGTACTTAAGAGGGGAATTCCCAGGGCGGGGAATAAATTGGGAGAGAGAGTTCCAGAAGGGAGCCAGTCCAGGAGGAAGAGTTCAGCAGGGAAGGAGACTGAAGGAGGAAGAGACTGAGAGAGGAAGAACTCCAGGAAGGACTGGAAGGAGAAATGGTCAGGGGGGTGGCCCTGACAGGAGAGCCACAGGACAGCGGAAGCCCGGGGGTACCAGACGGACTGACTCAGACAGGTGAAGCGCTGTGGTGGAAGGCCTAGGGCAGCCACAGTGAAGGAACCGTGAAGCACGTCATTGCAATGGAAAGAGAAGGAGGTGAAAGGTACCCGGGCCTGTGTGTACGGAAGCTATCATGCTGCTGTGGTCTTCGGGAGGACTGCCAATAAAGACGACATGTTAATCGTACATTGGTTTCTGTCTCCAGTCTGTTCGCGGTGCAAAGGAACCACCCCCTAGTCGGCGCACGTACCTACATTTGGCGTAGTAGGCAGGATTATCACTGCCAATATACCAACGTCAGCGGTAAGACTGCGCCAAAGATTTAAAGGACCCAAGCTGAACGAGTTGAAGATTTATCATTGTGGATTACAAAATTGGACTGTAATTGAGATTGCTGACTTTAATCGGAAGAACCCCGAACGAAAAGGACTCTGCAGAAATGGCTGTGGCATTTAAGTGCCTGAAAGATTCGCAGGAGTTTGCTGCCACATTGGACTATCAGGGACAGCTAAGCCGAGCCCTCCCCTGGAACACTGCTGGGAAAGCTGGGTGCCGCTGCTGGAAAGCTGGGTACCCTTGCACGCTAAAGGACTACAGCGGGAGCTGGAAGCTGTCATAAAAGCAGCAAGCTCTCACCCATCCTGAAAACCTGGTGCGGATGGAGTCCACGACATCGGAGCCTGCAGCCTTGGAGCTGGATCACCTGGCATAGGTGCGCCCGTGCTCTCCACCGTTCACGTCAGAGTTAGAGGCAGCACTGGAAGCGGGCCTCGATGGAACCATAGGGCCTGGAGGCTGGTCCTGCCGGACGGCGGGATGAAGAACGAGCGCACTCAAGACGACGGGACCGGAAGTAGCAGAGGAATGGCAGAGCCCTTCCTGTGGGTGCAGGCAGACGACAACGAGCCTGCCCAGCAGGAGGAAGCCGGTGACATGTTGCAGGCTCCGGTCGCTCGGGTGTTCGGGTCGCCGGAGGAGCTGCGGGACGGCCTGAAAGGAGCAGCGGCACCAGGGAAGGTGAGCGTTCCCCCGGCCCAGCCAGCGGCGCCGCAGGCAGTCCCCGCCCCCCCATGTCCCATACCCGAGCCAGGCCCAAGGGCCCCAACACTGGCCCTCAGCCTTCCCCTTTGGCCTCCCCTCGTCCAGCGCCCCCGGCTCCCAACAGATCCGCGGCCCATGCTGGGCCGACAAATTTCCATGTCATCGACCCCAAGCTGCCCCCCTTGGCGGTGCAGAGCGGATCCGCGGCCTGCTCACCAAGGCACGCAGTCACCCCTACCGCGCTCCACTTCTCGGCTGCGGCATATCCATTGAGGCCCACCGCCACTTCGGCCCCGCTCCAGACCGCCGCGGCGGATGGGCCACCAGGCTCCGTGGCCTACTCACTGGTGACCGCGGCCACCTCTGCTCCACTCTCAGCCCCGGCCGTGACCTACTCGCCGGTACCCGCGGTTGCCTTTGCTCCACTTTCGGCCCTGGCTGCGGCCTACTCACCGGTACCCACGGCCGCCTCTGCTCCACGCTCAGTTGCGGCCTACTCACTGGTGCCCGCAGCTGTCTCTGCTCCACTCTTGGCTCCGGCTGCGGTCTACCCACCGGTATCCGTGGCCGACTCTGCCCCACTCTCGGCCCCGGCTGCGGCCTATCCACTGGTGCCTGCGGTCATCTCTGCCCCACTCTCGGTTTCGGCCACGGCCTACTCGCCAGGCTCCGCGGCCTATACCAGGCCTTCTGTCTGGATCGCTGACATCATCGCGCAGAAGAAAGCCAAAGAGCGGGAGGTCTGGGCACTGCTGCACGAAAAGGGGGAGGCCGCCATGTCTGTCCCTCGGTCTACTGGGCAGCTCGTTTACACCAATACCGAGAAGGGCTACGGGTTAATTAGAGATGTCCCCGCGGTTATTATGCCGTGGCAGTAATTGCGTACCCCGAAGGATATGACCCCCCATAAAGGGGGAGGACTCCTGGGCCTTGGGCACACAGGACACTCGTGGCCCAGGGACCACCAGACATCCTGTAGACTCCACGGCTGCGGAGTTCCTTTGCTGCTGGCAAAACATCGGCCATCAGGAGATGGCCCCAGAGCACCACTGATTATGGACTACTGGGACTGCTGTGCACTGTTGCGCAGCACGGGGACTGTTCCACGTCCCCATGGGGTAAATGACCCCGTCTCATCTCGCAGCAGGGATGTGTAGGGGTGCTCTCCACAAGGGAAGGGGGAGCACCACTGTTTAAGAATGTTTGAAATGATTACATCATGGAGAGCATCATAATGATGTATACCTTAGGAAAAATGTTTTAATAGCTAGTAAAAGAGTAAAATGTTGTTTGTGTTGAAAATGGAGATGTTCAACAGGTCCCGGGTACAAAATTGGAGAAAAATGCTTACCATGACTGATCTTAAATGAAGGTACAAGAAAGTGTATAGAGTTGAAACAGACAGCGGTCCCTAAGTCAGATCCTAAGTAGCACAAACACCCCAAACGGAAAGAGGGGAGCATGCGGTGACCTGGTAGGCCGGAGCCTCAGTCATTGTGCCTCAAAATTGAAAATGGTTCTGAAAGTGAGAAAAGTGGGGGGAAGCACCCGTTGAGAACACCAGGCAGTCCTGGCCCAACCCAAGGGGATTGACATAGAGGCATGCGCACTGGCGAGTAGCCGTAAGCTACTCGGAGCATGATTGCTCCCGGTTCGGTTCAGCACCCCGCATATCGCGAGCATCGATCAACAACCGGCAAGACAATAGAAGGTGGGGAATTTTAAGAAGGGCAAATGAACGGGACAAGATTGTCGAGGATGACAATGGTAAAAGGAAGGGGGTGTGTAGGAAAGTGGGCTGACCTGTGGACCTGTCTGAAGTAGGAAAATGAATGTGAGATCTGTCATAAATATACTGGTGAACTGGTGTATACATGTGGGGAGACAGCTAGAAACAGTGAAAGATGGTGAAGCACTGGGTTTTGGCCACTAGGGGGAGACAAAGCAAAGCAGAAAAAGAGATGGTGCAGTAGTAAGGTTTGGCTATAAGATGGAGGCAAGGCACTGTGAGAAAAGGACTTAACAGCAGCTAAGGCTTAAGAAACAGCAAAGTCATGGTGGGCAGAGTTACAGGGACTCAAGAGGGAAATTCCCAGGGAGCGGAATAAATAGGGAGAGAGAGTTCCAGAAGGGAGCCAGTCCAGGAGGAGTAGTTCAGCAGGGAAGGAGACTGAAGGAGGAAGTGACTGAGAGAGGAAGAACTCCAGGAAGGACTGGAAGGAGAAACGGTCAGGGGGTGGCCCTGACAGGAGAGCTGCAGGACAGAGGAAAGCCCAGGGGTACTAGACAGAAAGACTCGGACAGGTGAAGCACTGTGGTGGTAGACCTAGGGCAGCCACAGTGAAGGAACCGCAAGGGATGTCATTACAAAGGAAAGAGAAGGAGGTGAAAGGTACCCGGGCCAGTGTGTACGGAAGCTGTCGTGCTGCGGTGGTTGTCAGGAGGACGGCCAATAAAGAAGACCTGTTGAACGTACATTGATTTCTGTCTCCAGTCTGTTCACAGCGCAAAGGGGCCACCCCCCGGTCGGCACGTGTACCTACATTCTCCTATGCTTATAAAGGCTTTGCACAAAATGGAAATCCAGGAAAAAATATATGTAAGTTCATCCATAGACCCTAGAAGGCAACAACTGGCAGGATTCATTCTAATATAGAATATTAAATATACTTTATGTGCTGCTGTCATCTGGTAGTGTGCAAAAGTTGGGTCTAAGCCAGGGTTTATTCTTTGATAACAGAGTGAGCCTGTCATCACTTTGTGTTGACAGGCAAAATAATCTTTCTGGAGGAGGACAAAAGAGCACCTCACTAGAGTTGTAAAAATCTCAAAAGTAGTGACTAAAGATCAAGGAGGTATAACAAGTGGATGAAAGAATAGTCTGCCTACCTTACAAGGACTGAATGGTCCAGTGTAAGTAAGGTGATCCTATGAAGGAGATTCCTGATCCACCAAAAGATCCATAGAAGTGGCTGCAGCAGAAGATTCTGTGCACTGGAGCAGGGGGGTGGGAGCCAGTGAATGTGTGGATACTGGCGATTAGAGTTGAGCGACTTTGGTCAGATCGGGTTTCAGATGAAACTGGTCCGACTAGGGCAAAAAAAGTCGGAGTTTCGTCCGAAACCCGACCCCAATGCAATTCAATGGGAAATAAAAGTCGGTATTGAGCGGATGACATTCATCCACTCAATGCCGACTTTTATTCCCCATTGACTTGCATTGGGGTTAGGTTTCGGACGAAACTCCGACTTTTTTTGCCCTAGTTGGACCAGTTTCATCTGAAACAAATTTTGTTTCATGAAACCCGATCCGACCGAAGTCGCTCAACTCTACTGGCGATAGACACCAGCGGCACAAAGTGCTGTACACTCCAGGCAGAGGACAAGTGGGGACAGGGGAGCATCCCCCCTGGATAGTGGGGCCCACCTGAACCTCACCAAGAGTGGAAGCGCGCAGCGTGCACCGGCCGAGAGATGCCGCTGACAGTGCCGAGGTGTCGGGGGGTGTGGTCTGGGTGACGTCACCTAGAACAGGGAACTGAACACAGGGGGAACAGAGGCTGGGAGAGACCAATCGCCTACGCGTTTCGAAGGTGCACGGACCTTCTTCGTCAGACAGTGCCGACACCTCGGCACTGTCAGCGGCGTCTCTCGGCCGGTGCTCGTCGCGCGCCTCCACTCTTGGTGAGGTTCAGGTGGGCCCCAATATCCAGGGGGGGACCCTCCCCTGTCCCCACTTGTCCTCTGCCTGGAGTGTACAGCACTCTCTTTGTGCCGCTGGTGTCTATCGCCAGTGTCCACAAATTCACTGGCTCCCACCCCCCTGCTCTAGTGAACAGAATCTTCTGCTCAAGCCACTTCTATGGATCTTTTGGTGGATCAGGAATCTCCTTCATAGGATCATCTTACTTACACTGGACCATTCAATCCTTGTAAGGTAGGCAGACTATTCTTTCATCCACTTGTTATACCTCCTTGATCTTTAGTCACTACTTTTGAGATTTTTACAACTCTAGCTCGGTGCTCTTTTGTCCTCCTCCTGTAAATTCCTTTCTTGACAGCCACCAGCACAGAGGCTGTGTCAGCGCCTGCAGCTCTAGTTTGCAGTAGGTGGAGCACCAGTGTTTACTTTTAGATTTCCAAAAGAATCTTTCTGTTATTACCCACTTATGTCAATAAAAATCTGCACAGATAAATCGATGGTGGCAGGGCAGCACAACACCTCTAAAGCATAGAGGAACAGCTCATTCCAGGTTTCCAGCTTTGAGAACCAATACCTGAAGGTCGCAGAGGAATTAAGACGTATGCTGGTATGGTAGGCCAGGTATTACTTGACCATATTTTAAAACTTTTCTTTCCTTTCCTTTCCTTTGTCAAAAATACCAGGTCATGAGGGAATGGAAGCTGGGAGGGTGTCGGGAAATGGCCCAGATTTTTGACAGTGTACCACTGCATCTTCTGTACCTGATGTGTGCCTCCCTCACCTCTCCTCCCCCAAGAAGCTTACCCCTGCTTTTGGCATTGTCTTATGGGATTTTTTCAACATATATTCCCCAATGACCTTCTGGTATAGCACCATTTTTGAATACCTCTCAACCGCAGGAAGAAGAGATGCAAAGTTCTCATTGTATCGTGGGTCTATAAGGGTGAACAGCCAGTTCTCTTTTCTGGTCAAGAGTCACAGGAAAGGCAGTGGTGCATAAAGTCGGCGATATGTGCCAACCTCCTTACAGCGAACCCTTCCCTGTCTCCACCATGATGACGACTGTTCATCTCCTCCTCCTCCCTCTCTTTCTCCTTATTCCCCTCCTCACCCCATCCACGTAGGAGATAGGGGATAAAGGTTGAAGAATAAAGATGCCTCATCACTTTTACCACACGGAGAATGACATAAAAGATTAAAAAATTCCTGAATTGCTTGTTTTTGTTACTTCTGCCTCACAAAAATCAGGATTGAAAAAGATCAAAAAATGTTACGTGCCCGAAAATGGTACAAATGAAAACATCAACTGGTCCCACAAAAAACAAGCACTGGCATAACTCTTTCAGCAGAAATATAGAAAAATTATAGCTCTTAAAATGTGGTGATGCAAAAATCTTTTTTTGCACAAAAACATCTTTTAATGTATTATAGCAGCTAAACATAAAAAAATATATAAATCTAGCTTCGCTGTAACTGCACTGACCCAAAGAAAAAAATTTGCCTAACCACTTATACCACATGGTGAATGTAGTGAAAAATAAATAAAACCAATTCTTGATGTGCTGTTAATTTGTTCTTTTTGCTTCCCAAAGATTGCAGTAAGGTTCAGTTCACATTATCCTGCACTCTATCATGAGCGCTTACACCAGGGATTCCATTTAAATCTCTGAAATACATGTTTCAGATGCAACTCACTACAGAAGATTCTCTATAATGAGGCAGATGGAGACACTGTGGACTCTGTCTGGCCTATGGTCCGGCGGTGTCAGTCTTTCTAACAGCTCACTAAAGCGTGGTCAACTACAGTGTTGTGCACGTCTGAAAAGAAGGACGTAAAATAGAGTCCAGACAGAGTCCAGAGTGAAGGGATCCTTTGGGGGTTTCATCTGAACCATGGCATTCAAAGATTTAGATGAAAATCCCGATATAAGTGATAAGTGTAGAACACAGGATAATTGTAATCTAAAATCTTATGTAAAATGTTTACAAAAAAAAGATTCAACTCAATAAACAAAAAAAAGACATGTCCCGCTCAGGTCAATGGAAATATAGGGGGCTTCTACATTACTGGAGAACATCATCCATTTTAAGTTTATGCTTAGAACATACAACACTGCCCTTCACCTCTCCAAACAAATCTATTTCAACACCCTCATCACCTCACTGTCCAATAACCCGAAACGTCTCTTTGACACTTTTCATTCTCTACTCAATCCAAGAGTACAGGCCCCAACCACGGAGCTCCGAGCTGACGATCTGGCCAATTACTTCAAAGAAAAAATTGACCAGATTCGACAGGAAATTATCTCCCAATCACCTCATACCATGCAACTGTCCTCCCTCCCCCACTGCATCTAGCTCACTCTCTGATTTTGAACCAGTCACAGAAGAAGAAGTAAGCAGGCTCCTTGCATCTTCTCGCCCAACTACTTGCACCAGTGACCCATTTCCGTCACATCTCCTCCAGTCCCTGTCCCCTGCTGTCACCCCTCACCTAACTAAAATATTTAACCTCTCTCTCTCTTCTGGTATTTTTCCCTCCTCATTTAAGCATGCCATCATACATCCACTACTTAAAAAACCATCCCTCGACCAAAACTGTGCCGCTAACTATAGACCTGTCTCTAATCTTCCCTTCATCTCTAAACTCCTGGAACGTCTGGTCCACTCCCGTCTTATCCGCTATCTCTCAGAAAACTCTGTTCTCGACCCTCTCCAATCCGGTTTCCACTCTTTACACTCCACTGAAACTGCCCTCACCAAAGTCTCTAATGATCTGCTAACAGCTAAATCAAATGGTCATTACTCCATGCTAATTCTCTTGGATCTCTCTGCAGCATTCGACACTGTGGATCATCAGCTCCTCCTCACTATGCTCCGTTCCATTGGCCTCAAGGACACCGTTCTCTCCTGGTTCTCCTCCTATCTCTCCGACCGCTCCTTTACTGTATCTTTTGCCGGTTCCTCCTCCTCTCACCTTCCCCTTACTGTTGGGGTCCCCCAAGGATCGGTTCTAGGCCCCATCCTCTTCTCCTTGTACACTGCCCCTATTGGTCAAACAATCAGTAGATTTGGTTTCCAGTACCATCTCTATGCAGATGACACCCAATTATACGCTTCTTCTCCTGACATCACGCCAGCCTTTCTAGAAAACACCGGCGATTGTCTAAACGCTGTGTCTAACATCATGTCCTCACTATATCTGAAACTGAACCTGTCAAAGACTGAACTCCTGGTGTTTCCTCCCTCTACTAATGTACCTATACCTGACATTGTCATTTCTGTGTGTGGTTCCACTATTACTCCCCAGCAACAGGCCCGCTGTCTTGGGGTCATACTTGATTCCGAGATTTCCTTTGCCCCCCACATTCGATCAGTGGCTCGCTCTTGTCATCTGCACCTCAAAAGCATTTCTAGAATTTGACCTTTTTTTACTTTGGACTCTGCAAAAACTCTTACTGTTTCTCTTATTCATTCTCGTCTGGACTATTGTAACTCTCTTCTAATCGGTCTCCCTCTTACCAAACTCTCCCCTCTCCAATCTGTCTTGAATGCTGCAGCCAGGATCATATTCCTCACCAATCGTTACACTGATGCCTCTACCTTGTGCCAGTCATTACACTGGCTACCCATCCACTCCCGAATTCAGTATAAACTTATTACCCTCACCCACAAAGCCCTCCATGGCTCAGCACCACCCTACATCTCCTCCCTTGTTTCAGTATATCACCCTACCCGCGCCCTCCGTTCTGCTGATGACCTGAGGTTAGCATCCTCAATAGTCAGAACCTCCCACTCCCGTCTCCAAGACTTTACACGTGCCGCGCCAATTCTTTGGAATGTACTTCCCAGGTCAATACGATTAGTCCCCAATCCCCAAAATTGTAAGTGTGCCCTGAAAACGCATTTATTCAGACTGGCCTATCGCCTCAACACATTAACCTAATCTATCCCTGTGTGGCACAGCCAAAAGTTTTACCATAACCAGATTTCCCGCATCATGTTCCCACATGCTTTATGCATCCATTAGCCCTCTGTGTCTGTACTGTTACACACTTAACATTATGGCTGGTCCACACAATTAGGGCAACTGTTACCACGCACCTTTCGTGTCTACCTCTTTCCTCATAGACTGTAAGCTTGCGAGCAGAGCCCTCTTTCCTCTTGGTATTTGTTATAATCTACTGTATGTGATTATTGCTATGCTGTAATGTCTATTGTCTGTACAAATCCCCTCTGAAATGTAAAGTGCTGAGGAATATGTCGGCGCTATAGAAATAAAATTTATTATTATTATTATTATTATTATTACTGGTAACAGAAAGGTTTTGAAAAAATAAAATGGCTCCTCATCCCCCAAAAGAAATCCAGCAAATTCTGAGCTTCCAAATCCTAATGTTGACTTCTCTTTTGAGCTTCACAGTGTGCGTAAACTGTCATTAGCATCCACATGTTTAGCATTTCTGTAGTGATGAGATTCCACTTAATTTACAGTGTCAATATTTCCAAAAGCATGGTCTGGGCACTACATTGTACAGGCACTACAATGTGTCGGCACAGCAATGCACTGGGCACTACAATAGCAGATTTGTCATTTTCACTTCGCATCATCCATTGCTGATTGTTTCTGCCAAAATTTGCAGAACATATGTAGATAAATTCCCAAAGAGTTTAATTTTCAAAATGTGGTCACTTGAGGGTGAATTTTCTTCCTCTGCCACTTAAGGGTTCCATGTATGGAGTCTGGAAACTATTCTACAAATATTTGTTCTCCAAGATATAAAATAGTGCTCCTTCCCTCCCAAGTTTCTCTGTGTGGCTAAGTGTTACTATACAGCCATATATGGGATATTTCCAAGTTCAACTGAAATTGTGTAACTTTTTTATGTTTTTACCCATGTGAAAAAGAAAACCAAAAATTTTTGTGTTAAAAATGCAATTATTTATTCTTCACCACCCAATAGTATACAATTCTGTGACACACATGTGGAGTCAATATGATCACTGCACCCCTAGATAAATTCATTGAGAAGTATAGCTTGTACAATTGGGTCACTTATGGGGGGTATTCTGCTGTTCTGGCACCCCAGAAATGACGCATCCTTAAGTTATGGCAAATCTGGCACTTAGGCTCACTCTTCCCACATACCGTGGAACAGTGGCAAGTGTGCTGATATTTTGGGGGGTTTGATGTCACCTTTATATTGTCAGGTGACATCACGCACAGTGGTTAGTAATAGAGACGCATCTACAAGACATCTCCGTTATTAACCCCATTGTCATATTGTATAAAAAAACACACACCCAGAATAAAGTCCAGTGTCTTTTCTCACTGTGCCAACAGTGATCTCACCGAGTAGAGTTGAGTGACTTTGGTCGGATCGGGTTTCATGAAACAAAATTTGTTTCAGATGTAACTGCTCCAACTAGGGCAAAAAATTCAGAGTTTCGTCCGAAACCCGACCCCAATGCAAGTCAATGGGGAATAAAAGTCGGCATTGAGTGGATGAATGTCATCCGCTCAATGCCGACTTTTATTTCCCATTGACTTGCATTGGGGTCGGGTTTAGGACGAAACGCCGACTTTTTTTTGCCCTAGTCGGACCAGTTTCATCTGAAACAAATTTTGTTTCATGAAACCCGATCCGACCAAAGTCGCTCAACTCTATCACCGAGGTCACTGCAGTTCAGGGGCCCAGCTGGAAACATAGTCTCAGTGCCCGTGGTAACCTCGATGACATCACCACTAGTCTGTTAAAGAGAGAATAACAGCCAAACTACTCAAAGTTACCAAAAATGCATTTCTAGTATTTTGAAAAAATGTATCAGTGACCAATATAGCCACCCTTCTTTTAAATAACATCCATAAGCCTTCCATCCATGGAGTCTGTCAGCTTCATGATGTGTTGACGATCAACTTTTTTGGCAGCACCAATCACAGCCTCCCAGACATTGTTCAGAGAGGTGTGCTGTTTTCCTTCACTGTGAAGATAAATTCACCCCAGGCATTTTTCAACATTTTTTTCTACAGCAAAACCTGATCTTTTGGCACGAAAGAAGCTGCAAAAAAAGCATGTTTATCTTGTTTTTTCTTGTACATTTTGCTGTGTTTTTGTGGGGGGGTTTTGCTCCGGTTTAGTATGCTAGATTTGTCTCTTGTGCATGCTGTTAAAGTTTAGTATTGAAAAAATGTCCTTGTCACGGCACCGCCAGACTCAGGGCCTGCTGTCCTGGCCTCGGCCAGTAGGAGGCGCCGGACTATCACATCACCGTCAGACTCAGGGCCTGCTGTCCCGGCCTCGACCACTAGGAGGCGCCGGACTGTCCTATCACCGTCTGACCCGTGGCCTGCAGTCTCGGCCTTGGTCTCTGGGAGGCGTTGTACTTCTACCCCGAGTGATGGCGGCGATAGTCATGAGGCTCCTGCGCAGGCGTCCGCTGGACGCAGGCTTCGCTCCTCGGTCAGTCATGAAGGGGCTGGTGCATTACCATCCAACCTGGTCCTGGGGGCGGTCCGGATGACATCATCAGCCCACGGGCCTGTAAGGGATGACCTGATCCCTCAAATACCTTGGGACTGCTCTTGCAGGCCGCCGGATATATTCTTGGTTCCCCTGCGTGTTACTGTGTGAATTACTGTTGACTGACTCTGACTTTTGCCTGGACTTCTGACCCTTCTTCTGCCTAACGATTCTGTACCTCTGCGACTCTCCTGGTTTATGACACTGACTTCGGCCTGGATTCTGACTCTGCTTCTGCCTAACGATTCTGTACCTCTGCGACTCTCCTGGTATATGACACTGACTTCGGCCTGGATTCTGACTCTGCTTCTGTCTAACGATTCGGTACCTCTGCGACTCTCCTGATTTATGACTCTGGCTTCGACCTGGTATCTGTCTTTGCTGCTGTCTACCGTTGTTATACCATTTCTGCCTGACTGGTTTAGTCTTGGATATCATTGCCTTTGTGTCCTGTGTTGGAACACCTTTCTGGCGACCGTCCTGCTCTGGTCATTGCTCCTATTCAGACAGCACCTCCTGGGCTCTGCTATAAATCCAGATCCCTGTATAGGGGTAAAGGGTATCAGTGTTTCTCGGGGTGTTGTCCGGCTGCAGCCCAGACCGCAGGCAGACGTCACAGTCCTATTCTATAGAATCATGTTTTGGCTCAAAAAATGCAGCAAAACCTGATACCTGCATTTTTGGTGTGCTTTTTCAGCGATTTTTCACTACTCATTCATTTCAATGTGTAAAAAAGCCCTGAAAAAGACGCTGAATGAAGTCATATGCCCCATTGTACAAAAACATGCAAACCACAAAATCCTGATAGCAAAAAACAAGCTGTGTGCCTGAGATTTCTGAAATCTCATAGACTTTGCTGGTACTGTAAAACGTAGCTGAACATTGGAATAAGGAAAAGCATAATAAAAGCGGTAAAAATGTCTAGTGTGAGTATAACCTAAATCTTACTTGTCGGAAGGGTCCACTTGTTCTCAATATGGTTTAGGTCATTCTCAATAGGGTTTAGGTCAGGTGAGGATGGAGGGACATGTAATTATTCTTTCATCTTTAAGACCTTTGCTGGGTAGCCAAACAGTGAAGTACTTTGATGTATGTGATGGAGGATTGTCCTGCATTGATCACCTTGTATTTCTGGTCATTCAAGGAAGGTTGCAGTTTTGGAATATGATTGTACTTGAAGATAAAGGATTCCTGATCACTTCACGTTTTATTTTTCTTCAACCTTTGGCAGTTAATGAGGATCTTTTTTTTCTCGACACATTTTTATTAACTTAGTTGACAATCTGCAACAAAACTTTTGATGGTTCTATGATCATGCAGCAATATCTTAGCAATTTCAAAATTGCTGCATTCATCTATAAAACTTGTAACAATTTTTTACTTTCTTGAGTCCATAAAATCCCTTTTGTAGTCCATTTTGAAAACAATAGGCCCACTAATTCTGCACACCTTGATAAAGAGTGTTAGCATCCTTAGGCCTCACCCTCCCTCATGTGTCTCCTCTTACACTTACCCTAGATCCTGTTCAAGTGACATGACACCATCCCCAAAAGCAGGAAGGTACATTGTTAAGTCAACACACCAACTGTTTTCTTTTGGCTCATGCAAAGAAAAGTGCTGCCAAGCCATTTTACAGCTTAGAAAGCCTATGAGAAAAATAAAATATGGTGTACCTGATGCTGTTGTGTGGACAAGTTGCTGCTGTAACTCATGCTCCATGCATGGTCCACATCCTAAATTTAAAAGTGTGAAATTTCGTTCACAAATAAATGTGCTTTAGGAAAGTGGTAGCTATAGCCAGATAAGCATCAACTCATTTCAATAGATCTTATGTGGCAAATCACGCCTTCCTAGCTTTGTAAAACTAAAAAATGTGCAACCAAAGAATCATCGCAATTCGATAGAATTTGATGTTGTAAAGGTTACAGCATTTGTATGAAAATCATAAAGTGGTGATGGACTACAACATGCAATAGTCAAATTTGAACATGCATTACCTTGACATATTTTAATTGTACATTGGCAACCAATGAGGGATGCGTGTCGCATACTAAAGCTCTTTGAAGACCTTTGAAGATGTGACAAAATTTGTGTGGAAACAGCAATATAATCCTGAAAATATTTATCCTGTAAAAACCACCAATATGCAAAACGAGTTGGAAGAGCACCATTTTGAAATTGTTCACATCCATTCTGTGTCTCATAGGACCTTCAAGATATGAGCCATATGCTGCAGTACTTGGAGAAGGAGGAGCTGGAGAAGGATTATCATTCAGTGGATGTGGAGGGGCATAGACTTGTCGCAGGCAGTTGACAAATTAAACATAGTGAAAATGATTATGATGACGATGTTGACATTGACACCTTTTGTGATAACAAGTCAATCGAGCTGACAAGCATGGCAAGCTGCAATGCTTTGTGAAGACAGGCATATTGTGAACATGTAGCAAACTGATGACTATTTAGACCCTGTAAAAGCAAAATGGATGAATTTTTTTAAAACTTCTGAAAAAAGGGCTCATTACCAACATAAATGGGATTGTGTAAGGGCTGGCGGGATGCACCGAATAATAAAAGAAAGTAATGTGGTGCATTCGCTGCCCAGGGTCCACCATGCAGAGATGGTAGACTGCTGCTCGGTAATGGTGGACAGAAACTGGCGGTATAGCAGACACACATGGGTTAACTTCACCCGGTGAATAGGAGGCGAACCCTGTTGCTTCACAGGGCAGCGATACCGCAGAGTGAACACTAGATTTTTGGTCACAGGACCCTGCCCCAAGGACATAGGGTTAGAGTCCCTCTAGACCCACCAGCGTTTGGCGCTGCAATGCCAGGGAGAGACCCTTACTAAACGCTGTGCCCTGTTAACAGCCACAGGGCACAGTTGATAGCTCAATACCGCACGAGGTATGTACAGTGCAGCTCTGGCGGACGCCACTAACCAGCCTAAGCTTAGGGCTGGAAAGTGCATTAATGGCACACAGCGCCGCTCAGGCTGCTGTCGCTGAACGTGCGGTATCTTAGTGCCTAATGTAGTGTGGTGCACACTGGCGCTAGCATGTGATGGAAGCTGGGAGCACTGCGGCGCTAGGCAGTGCCACTACCCGGTGCTGACTGGAACTCTAAACCCTAACAACATACGTATGAGAGGGAAGGGGTTTCATAATGAGTCAGTCAGCATTTCACAAGCATCCATCATCACACATACCACTACAAATTACAGACTATACTAGCACATGGCCGAGCGGCCATGCGAACCTTTTATAGCAGCATCCTTCTGGGACCTTCCTGATGGTCCAATCTGAGCTGGAGAAGGACCTGAGTATGTGACCATCGACTTCCAAGGAGAGGTAGTCCCATGGGCATGCTCAGAAGCCTGCAAAAAGGACTTAGCCTCTGGAGCTGCTCGCTGCTGGCTAGTGCAGATTGCCAAAGCTGACCCAGAGGTGGCAGCAGCAGCCAATCTGACAGCACTAGCTTGAGCAAGACGCAGGGAATGACATCTTAGCTGAGCAGACTCCCTTGCAGTTGGGACTGAATGGGAGACCGCAGAAGGCAAGGCTCAAGATTACTCCTGTGCAGGGGCAAGAATCCGACACCTAACATTACCCCCCTCCTAGGGCCCCCTCCCTCCTGAGCCTTGCTTCGCTCAAAGGCCGCAATGAGCAGAGGAGCATGGATGTTTTCCTCAGGTTCCCAGGTCCTATCCTCTTGGCCTTGACCCTTACAGTTCACTAGATAATACTTTTTGTTTTGTACCACCTTACACCCCACAATAGCGTTCACCTCATACTTGTCCGAGGACAAGCCTGACGCCCCGGTAGATGAATCCGAAAACCGGGACATGTGAACGGGCTTAAGGAGGGATACGTGGAAGGTGTCAGTGATACCCAAGTGTGGAGGAAGGGCAAGACGGTAGACCACAGGGTTAACCTGCTCCAGGACCTTGAAGGAACCTATAAAGCGAGGCGCTAACTTAGTGGACTCAACCTGCAGCCTGATGTTAAGAGCGGAGAGTCACACCAAGTCGCTGGGAGCAAAGGTGGGAGCGGGGTGTCGGTGTGCATCAGCGGAGGACCTCATTCTCTCCTTGGAGGCCCAAATGGCATCCTGAGTTCTGTCCCAAATGTCACGTGCCTCCACCGCCCAGTTTGCCACCCTAGAGTCGGTGGATGACATGGGCATGGGCACTGGGGCGCCCGGCTGCTGGCCGTAATTAAGGAAGAATGGGGTCTGACCGGTGGAATCGGCCACAGTGTTGTTCAAAGCGAACTCTGCCCATGGCATCAAGGATGCCCAGTCATCCTGCCTGGCCGAGACAAAATGTCGTAGATATGTGACCAGGGTCTGGTTGGCTCTCTCTACCAACCCGTTCGTCTCGGGGTGATAGGCCGAGGAGAGGTTCAGCTCAATACTGAGCAGGTGACATAGCTCTCTCCAAAACCGAGACGCGAACTGGGGACCCCGGTCGCTGATAATCTTGTCTGGCATACCATGTAGGCAGAAGACATGCTTAATGAACAACGCTGCCAGGCCCCATGCAGAAGGTAACTGGGAAAGTGGCACCAGGTGCACCATCGTGGAGAAATGGTCGATGACAACCCAAATGACAGCGCTGCCACTGGACTTGGGCAGTCCCACCACAAAGTCCATACTGACCATCTCCAAGGCATGTCCGCTACTGGCAGGGGATAGAGTCGCCCAGCGGGCCATTGCCGATGGGACCGATTCTGGGCGCAAGAGACACATGCCCGAATATAGTCCCTGACATCGCGGGCCATATTTGGCCACCAGTACATACTAGCCAGAAGCACAAAGGTCCGTTTTGTCCCAAAATGGCCACCCACCCTGGACAAGTGCTACTCATTTATATAGCACCAGTAATTCCACAGCGCTTTACAGACATTATCATCACTGTCCCCAATAGAGCTCACAATCTAAATTCCCTATCATTATGTGTTTGGACTGTGGGAGGAAACCCACGCAAACACGGGGAGAGCATGCAAATTCCTTGCAGATGTTGTCCTTGGTGGGATCTGAACCCAGGACCCCAGTGCTGCAGTGCTAACCACTGAGCCACCATGGTATTTCTTGCACTAAACTTTGTGAAAATGTCACAGTTCTTCTGTTTGCACTACCTGTGTTTAAGCAATAGCAAGGCGTGCATCTATTGCTTATACACAAATTTTGACTGTGTATACAATATGTGTAGCTTATAAATGGTGAAACTGCTGCAAGTGATTAAATAGGATGCTGGCTACCACCATCCATTTTCCTCTAGCTAGATAAGTTGAGGTCACTAATAAATTAAAAAGGCTGTGCTTGCTCAAAATGGGTTCAAATGACTCCAAATGGAATACATAGAGATGTACAAATATTTTCCAGGCAAGACACTTTTTAATTTTCAAATTTTCATGGAAGATTTGTCAAAAATGGCAAGTTTAAATTTTTTAAGATCTGTTCACCTTTGGTGATAATGGGTTACTTTTATTCTATATGTTGCAATAAGTATGTCATATATTTGCATGGTATTTGTTGTACTTTCATATCTGTATGTTAAATACATTATTTTAAAAATACAGAATATATTGCTATTTTATATTTACAATATAGCAATAATTATATGGATATTGCATAGAAGAATATTTTTTCCCTATAAAAGGAAATATTCCTGATGGGAAGACAAATTGGTGAAGGACTGACACCTATTATAGCATGTTTGAAGCATTAGGTCATCTTAGAGGAGTGCACATATTTTCAGAATAGCCAGTGTTTCTAAAGAGGAAATGAAAGCCAGAAGATATAACAATTCAAACAAAGAAAAAGAGAAAACTATATTGCAAAACACTTGGCTGGGAAAAGTAGCCAGACAGAAATCTTTGAAAGGTTTCAGGAAATTATTTTGTGTTATCTCAAGACTGAATTCTGAAAAATAAACCAAAATTAGATCTCTCACTAGAGTCCAACTATCACAATTTTCAAACAAGATTATAATGTATAGTAGCAAATTATTTATTTGCTGGATGTATTTAAAGAGGAGATAGAGCTAAACATGGTATTTTATAGCTGTTTTCTAAAATACTTATTCTAAAAAATAGCCCTCTTAAATTTTATAGGTTTTATTCCCTTTCCATTTTTTAAGATAAAAGTTTGAACAGCACTCTCTCCATACTGTGCAATAAAGTGAAGATTTCATTTAGAGTTTGAGCATCAGAGAAACAAATGTGCAAAGTTTGAGACTCAGTGATCCTTATCAGACTTTAGTGTAAAATGCATTTGAGAATCGTTTTGAGCAAAAACTGACACAAGCTGGATATACTGTATTGTACAGGTGCTTCTCACAAAATTAGAGTTTCTTCAAAAAGTTAATTTATTTCAGTTCTTCAAAACAAAAAGTGAAACTCATATATTATATAAAGTCACTAAAAACAGAGTGATCTATTTCAGTTGATTATTTCTGTTTATGTTGATGATTATGGCTTGCAGCCAATGAAAACCCAAAAGTCATTATCTCAGTAAATTAGAATACTTTATAACACCAGCTTGAAACATGATTTTAAAATCCAAAATTTGGCCTATTCAAATGTATGTTAGGTAAATGCACTCAATACTAGGTCTGGGTTCTGTCTTGATCCCAGTGCAGGTTTTTGAGCTGCAAGTCAGTGGTTAATGTCTGGACCTCAGTGCAGGTTTTGACCTGCACACCTGGGGTTAATGATTGTGGCCTCTTTTTGGTTCTGGGAGAGCTTCTTAAACCCCTGGGAAGCTCCAATCCCTGCCAGTTATACTTTTGCCTTTGGCCGAGTGTGCTGACCACTGTGTGCCTGTGCCTGTTCGTTGTTATAGCTTGTTTATATGGTTCTGACCCGGTTCTGTTTCCCGTTGTGAGTTTGCCTGTTGATTCTGTACTGCGCTACCCTCTCTGTGTATGACTCATTGCCTGTGATCTGACTACTCTCTGCTCGCCCCTCTTGTACCTTGCAGCTATCTCTGTGTATGACTCATTTGCTATGTTCTGACTATCCTCCCTGTCTATGCCCCTTGGTAACTTTGTCTTGCAGTTACCCTGCTAGGAGTTCTCTTGCAGCTCTTAGCTCTCTGGAGTTTAGGCCACGCCCCTAGCAGTCACGTGCTACAGGTCCTGCTGTTCTGAAGTACGCATCTACTCGGCTCCTGCCCGCTCCACAGGTATCTTTGAGCACAGTCCACTTTACTCAGGACACGCGCACTGGCTAAGTGAGCAAGTTCAGAGCGGTGTTCCTGACAGGTTCCTTTTGCATCAATTATTGCATCAAAGCCGTGTGGCTTGGAGGAAATCAGTCTGTGTCACTGCTGAGGTATTATGGAAGCCCAAGTAGCATTGATAGCAGCCTTCAGCTTGTCTTCATTGTTGGGTCTGGTGTCTTTCGTCTTCCTTTAGACATGACCCCACAGATTCTCTATGGGGTTAAGTTCTGGTGAGTTTGCTGGCCAATAAAGCACGGTGATACTGTTGATTTAAACCAAGTATTGCTACTATTGGCAGTGTGGACAGGTGCCAAGTCCTGCTGAAGAATTAAATTTCCATCTCCAAAATGCTTATCAACAGAGGGAAGCATGAAGTGCTCTAAAATTTCCTGGTAGACAGCTGCGCTGACTTTGGTCTTTATAAAACAAAGTGGACCTACACCAGTAGATGACATGGCTCCCCAAACCATCATTGATTGTGGAAATTTCACACTAGACCTCAAGCAGCTTGGATTATGTGCCTCTCCACTCTTCCTCCAGAATCTGGGACCTTGATTTTCAAAGGAAATGAAAAATTTACTTTCATTAAAAAACAACATATTGGACCACTGAGCAACAGTCCAGTTCATTTTCTCCTTGGCCCAGGTAAGACTCTTCTAGTGCTGTCTATTGGTCATGAGTAGCTAAACACAAAAAATGCAATACTTGTAGCCCATGTCCTGATACATTTGTGTGTATTGGCTCTTGAAGCAATGACTCCAGGAGCAGTCCACTCCTTGTGAATCTCACCCAAATTTTTCAATGGCCTTTTCTTAACAATCCTTTCACGGCTGTGGTTATCCCGGTTGCTTGTGCACCTTTTTCTATCACACTTTTTCCTTCCACTTACCTTTCCAATAGTATGCTTAGATACAGCACTCTGTGAACAGCCAGCATCCTTAGCAATGACCTTTTGTGGCTTACCCTCCTTGTTGAGTGTGTCAATTACTGCCTTCTGGATATCGGTCAAGCCAGCAGTCTTCCTCGTGATTGTGGATCCTACTGAAACAGACTATCTGGTCTTTTTAAACACTTAGGAAGCCTTCGCAGGTGTTTTTTTGTTAATTAATCTAATTTAATGACTTTTGGGTTTTCATTGGCTGTAAGCCATAATCATCAACATTAACAGAAATAAACACGCAAAATAGATCACTCTGTTTGTAATGACTCTATATAATATATGAGTTTCAATTTTTGCATTGAAGAACTGAAATAAATTAACTTTTTGATGATATTCTAATTTTGTGAGCAACACCTGTAATTTGAAGGGTGTCTAATTTATTTGAACATACAGTATCTCTTAAATGGTATATTGCTAGAATCTTAGCATTTCTGAGGCTGGTAAAACAGTTTTAGAAAACCAATTTACAAATTTCCTTTTTGTGCAAAATTTAAAACCTGGGACATTTAAACAAGTGAAAATAAAGTATTCACAACAAGTATTAGCATTTTCTTTTTGTATTCATAATTGCATTTTAACGTTATATGTCAGATTCTGGAAAGTTTTCATGCAAGAATTTGGATGTAAAAGCTTTGAAAACCCAAAAAAGGTAGGTGCAACGTTTGACATCATCACCATAATTTCTCCTGGAGCTACTGAAATGGGCAGAGCTGGATCTGGACGAGTTCACTGTAGGGAAGAGACGCCACAGCTCATTTAATTCATGAAGTACTGTGGTGTTTCCAATGCCTGAAATCTCATGAATTAGGAGTGTCTTTCTCCAAATTGTCACTCTTCAGGCCTAGCGTGAACAATGCTGGTCTTGAAGGATCGGGCCCTCTATGTTTATTGTCCACTATACACTAAAGATGGGTGAATATATCTTAGTTGAACTGAATTCTATTCAAATTTTACAGAAATCTGTATGTTCCAGAATACAATTTTTTTTAAATTCACTACACGCGAATCTACCAAAATTAGTTCACGCAAACTTCTCTGGCCAACTCTGCTACTCAGTCTATACCATCCTCCACACGACTTCTTATCTCCGCTGCATGCTGCATCTTCACACTAGGCTAGTGCTCCCGGATGTGACGAGGTCCTGGTCAATCCTGCACATGCAGGTCTAGTGTGGGCATCATTAGGTCACAGTGCACATTGTGATGTGATCACAACCTTAACCCTTTAGTAACCAAGCCAATTTTAACCTAATGACCAGGCCAAACTTTTGAAATATAACTAGAGTCACTTTATGAGTTAATAACTCTGGAATGCTTGAGCGGATCCCATTGATTCTGAGAAAGTTTTTTCAAGACATATTAAATTTCATGATAGTGTTAAAATTTGTTTGATATAACTTGGGTTTAAGTTTTTTCAAGACATTGTATTTCATGATAGTAAAATTTGTTTGCTATAACGTAAGTTTATTTATGAAAGTATCCAAAATTTTTAGAAAAATTCCCAATGTTCAAACTTTTAATTTTTATGCCCTTAAACCAGAGAATTATATCACAAAAATAGTAAATAAATAACATTTACCACTTGATTACTTTACATCGGCATCATTTTTTAGATATATATTTTTTGTTAGGAAGTTAGAAGGCTTTTAAGCAATTTCTCATTTTTTCGTTTTCAAATATTTTTATTAGGTATTTTAGCAGAATTTACAAACATGCTCTTTGTTTATGTAGTAATTCGCATTGGTAAGTAGGGAAAGGGGGGAAGGGAAGGGATAGGAGTAGGGAAGGGAAAGAAAGGAGTTTTGATAGTAACATAAACAGAGCTGTACATATTTGTATATCTACTACAAAAAAATTTATCTGTCTTAGTAAGATAATCTTCTTTGAATTTCCATGTTCAAACTATGTACATCGAAAATAGCTGGAAAGCTACTTTTAGTTTAAGAGTAAGAAAAAAAACTTATTAACAAGAAAAGTCTTAGCTAAACTAAACTAAATCTTGGTATTTAGTGTTCCATATGCTCCATTTATTGTCATATTTATGCAAGCATCCATTTGCTATTGAGAATTTTAGGTCTAAGGTATTATGCGTCTTTAGTCTATCCACAATGTCAGAAAATCTTGGTATGTCAGTTCTTCTCCAGAAGGAGGCTATCATATTTTTAGTTATCAGTAAAAGGTGTATTATGACTTTTTTAGTTGAGTAATGTACCTCTTCCAAGCCCAAGGAAAAAAAAGCTGTTTGAGGGGAAAGTGTAAAGTTCTTGTCGAGAAGTTCACCAATATATATGGAAATCTTATTCCATAATTCTGTGAGAGCTGGGCAGGACCAGAAAATATGTTTCAAATCTCCCTTGAGCCAGCACCCCCTCCAACACAAAGGGGATGAATCTGTTTTGAAATGTGATATTCTAGAAGGAGTTAGGTACCATCTTGTTAATATTTTGTAGTATGATTCGTGAAGTAGTATTGATATGTTGGAAGAGTATGAGTCTCTTATTGCCTTTTCCCATTGACCTTTTGTTGCGCAGAACTGGAAGTCTTTCTCCCACTTGAACATATATTTGTTTTTTGTGAAGACGCCATCTTTATTGAGAGAGCTGCAAAGGAATTTAGTGCTCCAGAAAATTTTATGGTTTGGATTATTTAGAAGAAGGTGAACCACCTCTGTTTTCGGAGGGACCAAGCTGACAAATTTTTGTATATACTCCTTGATTATGCAATATTGCATAAAGTCTGAGAAGGGTAGGTTGAATTTGTTTCTAATCTCGGAAAAACTGAGTAATTTATCCATTAAAAGAACGTCTCCCAACTTTCGAATGCCATTTTTTGACCATATTTCAGGCACAGTAAATCCGTAAATAGACGCGATCAGGGATATTGGAAAATTTTCTTTCAGTTTTGGTTTATCAGCTTTGTTCGGTGAGGCCAAATGATCCCAAGCTTGGGTAATCGCCAGAAAAATTGGGTGATTTAGTCTATATCTTTTTATATGGAATATATGATTGAGGAGAAGATTTTTGAGTGGGTTTGAGGGACTATGGTCTCTCTCTAGCATCCTCCAAGATGGTTCGGCAGTCTCACTCATCCAATATTGGCTTTGTTTGATAAGAATGGCGTGGTAGTAAGTTAGAATGTTTGGAATCCCCATTCCTCCGTTATATTTATGCTTATAGAGAATTGTTCTGTCTACTCTAGCTCTCTTCTCTCCCCAGACAAAGGAGAAGATTTTTTTGTTGCAGTTATTAAAGAATGTTATTGGAAAGGAAAGAGGGAGAGCCCTAAAAATGTATAAAATTTTCGGGAGTATCACTGTTTTTATTGCTAGCACTCTGCCCACCCACGACAGGCCTATGTTTTTCCAGGGTTGGAGATCATTTGTGATAGTGGCTAGAAAAGTCTCGCAATTTGCTTTAACTGTATTGCGTAATTTTTTTTTAACACAATCCCCAGGTGTGATATTTGGTCCTCCTTCCAACCAAACTCTGAAATATTTTTAATAGAGTTTATTGTAGTATCTGAAAGGTAGAATTGCAAGATTTTTGATTTACTATTGTTAATTTTAAAGTTTGATATTTGTGAAAATTCCTCTATTATCTCAAGCAGTGTTGCAATGGATTGTGTCGGGTTTGTGAGTGAGAGCAGCATATCATCTGCAAATAGGCTTATTTTGAATTGTTTAGATGGAGTGTTGATCCCTGTGATTTTTTCGTTTATGCGAATTGCTTCGGCTAAAGGTTCTATCGCCAAGGCGAACAGCAGTGGCGAGAGGGGGCACCCTTGTCTTGTCCCATTATTTATATAAAATGATTTGGATAAGTTGTTATTTATGTAAATTTTGGCGCTTGGTTGGGAGTATAGGGTGAACACCAATTCTATCCATTTGTTGTTGAAACCAAAATTTAGGAGAACAGTTTTTAGGTATGACCAATTGACCCTATCGAACGCCTTTTCGGCATCAAGTGTTAGGAGTATTGAAGGAGTTCGGGTAGAGTTAATTCTGTTAATAATGTTGACAAGTCTCCTAGTGCTATCAGAAGTTTGTCTGCCTTCAATGAAGCCTGATTGATCATCATTGATTAGTTTTGGTAGTATTCCCTTTAGTCTTGTAGCTAGTATTTTGGAAAAAATTTTTATATCTGAATTTATCAGGGAAATTGGGCGAAAATTTTTCACTTCTTCTAGGTTATTTAATGTCTTGGGTATCACAATGAGAATTGCCTCCAACATCTCCCCCGGAAAAGAGCCACCCTCCGAAACTTGATTGAAAATTTTAGCCATATACGGGACGAGTACGTCTGCAAAGTTTTTGAAGTATTCATTTGTTAGTCCGTCTGGGCCCGGTGATTTTTGTAGTTTTAGTGAGTTTACCGTTTCTATAATTTCTGAAATTGGTATAGGTGAGTTAAGTTGTGATAGGTCTGGAGGATTGATTTTAGGAAGTTGTAGTTTCTTAATAAACTCATTTATTTTTTGGGGGTCTGGTTGAGGAGTTACGTTCTTTAGGTTATATAGTTTCCCATAGTAAGATGCGAATTCCTCTACAATATCGGTTGGGTGATGTTTTATATCTCCGGCTGCATTTTTTATTTTGTATATTCTGCTACGGATTCTCTCCCTCTTCAGTTTGGACATCATGAATCTCGTTGGCTTGTTCGTTTCAGAGTATACTTTAAATTTTGATATTTTAACGATTTTATCAAAGTCGTCAAGAATAGCCCTATTTAATTCTTGTCTCAAGTTAAGTATTTCCCTGTAAATTTGCTGAGATTTTATGTTAGTCTTAGAGAGATCATTTTCCTTTGAATTTATTTGTTTTGTATAGTTTTAATTTTTTCTCTTTTTTTTGCATTATGTCTTGCTGTAATTTGGATCAGTTTACCTCTTATTACCGCCTTATGTGCACACCAGACTGTAAGTGGGTTCATTTCCCCTGTGTCGTTTTCTTTAAAGTATTGTTTTAATGTCGTGACAATTTCGTTTCTATATTCTGGAATGTTCAGTAGAAAGTTATTGCACCTCCATACTGTGGAATTTTTAAAGAATGGGCCAACCCAAATTTCTGACAGAATGGGAGAGTGGTCCGAGATTGATCTGTCTAGTATGGATGAGTTTTTTATTTTAGTGAGAGTGAAAATGTCTGTGAGAAGTAAATCTATTCTCGCAGAAGTTTTATGTGCCGCTGAGAAGTGTGAATATTCTCTGGATGAGGAATTCAGACATCTGTATGTGTCATATAGCTCGTTATTTTGAATCCATTTACTGAGATTACCCGATAATTGGCGAGTTGGAGAAGTGGAGTCCAAAACTCCGTCAGGAACCATGTTAAAGTCTCCCAGAATGAACAAATTGCCCCTCTTTTTTAACTGGACTTTCCTCATCACTTTGTTGAGAAAACTCAGTTGTTTTGTATTAGGGCAGTACACATTGACAATTGTACATTGAGTCAAATTGATTTCGCACACCAAAACATGGTACCTGCCAGCGGGGTCCACCACCTCCTCTATAAGATGGAATGGCACTGTGTTTTTTATCAACGTGATCACTCCTGCTTTTTTTTGGGAGATGAGGCTGAGAAAGAATGTAGAAAGTCCCTGTGGGTGAAATTTGGATGGGTACCTTTTTTAAATTTCGACTCCTGGATGCAGACGACGTCTGCGTGTGAATTCTTAATTTCTTTCCACAGTGTGTATCTCTTCCATGGGCTATTAAGACCTCTGACATTTTAGGACATACATTTCAGCTGCATAATTCGAAGTGTTAAAGGAGCTAAAGGAACACCAAAAGAGAAACAGTGAAAATTTCAACAATCAGAAACAAACGTATTTATCAAATACAGTACAGTATGACTGGTATGAGCAAGAAATTAAATTCTAGGTCTTTTCCCTGAGGAAGTCTCGACCTGTTGGGGGAAAAGTTCGTGAAAAAAGAAGAAAGTTCTCCGTTTTTTACCCCATGGTTATTGAGACGATTGCTCTGACTTTTCCAAGGTCTCTTTAATTCATTAAAGTCAGATCAGGGATGAGATTTAAATAGAGCCATGCCTTCTTCCAAAGAATTAATCACTACGAATTTATCTCTATGGTTGAACATCAGTTTAGTAGGAAATCCCCATCTGTACTGGATGTTTTTGCCTCTTAAAATATCTGTTAAAGGCTTGAAGGATCTGTGGGAATCCAGAGTATGTTTTGAAAGATCTGTAAATATTTTTAGTTGGTGGTAAGGTTCCGGGAGCGAGCCCTTGGCTTTGACATAATTCTGTATCTTTTCCTTGGTGGTAAAGAAATGCAGACGAAGGATCGTATCCCTTGGTTTGTCTGCTGTGATGCCTTTGGGTTTAGGAAGTCTATGTATTCTGTCAATGCACAGGTCTAGGGTATTGAGGTTTGGTATTGTTTTTTTGAAAATAGTTTTGACAAAATCTGGTAGTTCTGATTGGCTTACTTCTTCGGGGATACCTCTGATTTTCAAATTATTTCTCCGGCTCCTGTCCTCTAAGTCAGCCATTTTGGTTCTGATATCGTTAACTTCTTTTTTTAGAACGATGTTTTGACTGATTAGTGATTCTGTCTTCTTTTCAAGGTCGATTATTTTGGATTCATAAATTTCTAGTTTTTGGGTAAAACCTCTGCAAACCTCCTCGAAAGCGGCGTTATGTTTAGCGAAGCCCGTATTTAATTTTTCGTCAATTAGTGAAGTTATTTTTTGAAAGAATATCTCCTCGTGGCTCATTTTTGGAGCCATTGGTTCAGATTCAGGTCGATCTTTTTTATTTTTATTTTCTGATTCCGAATTTCTCTCCTCTTCTGGAGCACTTCTCTTAGTCGAGACGGAAGTATCCATCAGCTGATTCGGTGCAGAAGAGGAAGTCATCGAAGAAGGAGGGTTTTTACTTCTAGTAACTGGAGTGGTATTTTGGAAGGTGGATTTAGCACCGTTTGATTGTGTTGTTATTTTATGAGTCTTATAGTCATCAGCTTTTTGGGGAGATCTAAGTTTAATTGGGCTCAGCTGGTTGGGAATATCTGTATTTGATCTGGAATAAGATGCGGAGGTTTTTCTTTGGCTTTGTAATGATTTTTTGTTATCAGACTTTTGTTCCATTTGGGAAATTTGGTGTATAAGCAAGCTATTTAAATTGGGTCTCCCAATTTCAGTAGACAGGTTCCCGGTTTTAAATAACTAGAGCGACAGGATGGACACCCTCCGTGTAAGTCACATATAACTCAAGTTTGGAACTACCTCTTTAAATGCCAAAGCTAAGAAGGAATAAAGCTATTATCCTCAAATTCTCAATTGTCACAGAGAAATATTTAATTATCCACTAGGTGGAGCAGTGGCATTGAGAGGAGGTACTAGGCCAGACTTTATTATGGATACTATATACCTTAGAGATTTATTATCAATCCACAATGACTACTTTATATTCCACAGAGTTGCTCTCTGTCCCTCAATAAACGGCAATTTCACCTATAGCACCTCCCGTCCACTTTATGTAAAAATTGCGCTCTGCAGACTATAATTCTATAATTTGACTCCCAGTCTCTTGGACCTTGAACTGTGTAGGTTACACTTTGTGATATTCCACAACATGCCCCTCGCTTAAGCAGTAATCCCGTCTCCCTCTCATATGTTAATGCTGGGGAAGTGATTTCCCGATTATAGTTTATATCAAACTCCACAGCAAAGTCACTCGCTGGCCAGTCCAGGGTACACCCCCTCTCTATATTTGCAGAGTGTTATAGTCCATAGGGGAATCCCGTTGCTGGGCTTACCTTGTACCCCTATTTGTAGGGAGGGTGCTGACACTACTGTGTCGCTACTGTGCTTCAGATTGGTGACGCAGTTTCGGTGATCAGGAGCCCAGACTCCGGTCTCCATCCCCCGACGCTGCAGGGGGTTGAAGTGGCCCACGTCTCCTCTCCACCGGCGCTTCCACGTGACCAGTCGCAGTGTCCTCCGGTGGGTCTGTCCTTCACAGCAGTTTCCTCAGCAGTGATCCGGGTAAGTCCCCGGAGCGATCGCTGACAGACTCCGGTCCCTGCTCTGATTGCGATTGGCAGAGTACTGATGTGTAGATGCAGGAGCTCCGGCTGTGAAACCGGCGGCGCATGAGACACCGAAACCTCCCCAGAAGACAGCTCTGCAGCTGCGGCCCCAAAATCCTAGGTCCCAACCGCTCTTCAGCTGACAGGCGAGGGACCTCCTGGTAGCCAGGGAAGAACAGACAGTTTCTTCCTCTGTTTTCTGCCGCAGGTCACAGTACATCCGGGGTCTAAGATGGCGGCGTGACCATGAGGTCTCCCAGCTCAAAATGTTCAGATCTTCTTATCACAAGATCTTTTTAGCTTAGAGATCTGAATTTGGTCTCCGATTAAGCCCTGTGAGTTAGGCTTTAGGTAGAAGGCTAATCCTAGCCAGTAATGGGTCTCAGAGTCGCTTTTGACGCTTTTTAGTGGGGTTTCTGTGGGAGCTTAGGACTCTTGCTTCTTCATGTGGCAGAAGCCAGGCCACACCCCCAATTTCTCATTTTTTAATCAAAATTTCCAAAACCATTTTTCAGGGAAACACATCCCATTTGAGATGACTTTGGGGGCCATATGTGACAGTAAATATCAAAAGTGACATCAATTTAAAAACTGCAAGCCTCAAAGTCCTGAAAACAACATTCAACAAGCTATTAACCATTTAGGTGCTTCACATGAACTAAAACAATGTGGAAGGAAAACACGAACATTTTCCCTTTTTTTCACAAAAAAGGTAAGTTTAGCCCCAATTTTTTATTTTCATAAGAGTAACAGGAGAAAATGGAACTCAAAATTTATTGTCCTATTCCTCCTTAGTACGCCAATACCCTATATGTGATTGAAAACTACTGTTTGGGCGCACAGCAGGGCTCAGAATAGAAGGAACAACATGTGACTTTTTGAATGCAAAAATGGCTGGAATCAAGAGGGGATGCCATGTCATGTTTGGAGAGCCCTTGATGTGCCTAAACAGTGAAATCTTCCATAAGTGACCCCACAAAAAATGTACTTTTAGCTCCATTATTTTTTATTTTCACAAGGGCAACAGGAGAAAATAGTACTCGTTTCACTGTAGATATTTAGACAACCTTACTAGCTTCCGGCATCATCTTCACAAGGTCTTATGCTTTTATCCTTGGGTTGATTTGCACATGTTGGACCAAAGCACGTTCATCTCTGGGACACAGAACCCATCTCCTTCCTGATCAGCATGATGGCTGGACATTCCCATCTTGTTTGTACTTGTGTATAATTGTCTGTACAGATGAACAGGGCACCTTCGGGTATCTTGAAATTGTACCCGAGGATGAGCCAGATTTGAGCAAGTCAACAATTCTCTTCCTGATATCTTGTCTGATTTCTTGAGACTTTCCCATGATGCTACACAAAGAAGCAGTGTGTTTCAGGTATGCATTAACATACATGCACAGGATGCTTAAAATATTGTCTCTTGCATTATTCTGGCATTTGGAAAATATTAATAAATTATGGTAATCCTAATTGACCTAAAACTGGAAAGGTTTATCCTGATTTCATGTCAGAAATTGAGAAAAACATGCATATGTGTCTTTTTATATAATGTATGTCAACTTATGGTTTCAACTGTATGTATGTATAAATGGTATCCACAAATGATTTGGTCTTTTGGGTTACCGATTTTGTAGGGTTTTCTGCACTCACCAAGAATCCTCTGAGGATATCCCCTATCTTAATATTTATTCTGAATTTTATTTAGGTATCATATGATGTGTTGCCTCATCCATTACTATTTGATTAGCATGGTCACATTGAAAAATGGGTAAAGGCTTTTTCTTAGAAACTGGGTGACAACTAGAGAAATGTAGTACATTTTTGCAAATAGCGCTTTTAATGGAAAGATCAGTTGAAATTGATTGGATTTTTGTCAGAATGTATTATAAACTGAAACTTTCGCAAAATAGAATTTATTTTTGAACTATAAGACACACCAGACCATAAGACGCACCCCAAATTTCCAGAAGAAAAATAAGAAAAAAATGACTGAGTGAAATGAGACTCTGTTTTACAGTCTGAGTTATTCAGCTTACCGGGGGATAAGGGTGTGATCAGGAGCGCTGATGGAGCGGGGTCACAGGAGGTGTTCGGTGGTCTGCCCATGATCTGACTCATCACAGGCTGATGCAGCAGGTTCGGTGGTGTGGGGGCTATGCCATTTTTTAAAGCCTCCACACATCCATCCCAGATTGATATGCGGCAGTTTCGCAGCTGCTAGGTGGCGCAGGGGCTCTGCTGACATTTTGTGAAATCCTGGAGTCTCCACACTTCCATCCCAGGCTGGTGCATGGCAGTTTTGGAGATGCTCGGTGGTGCGGGGGCTCCACTGACATTTTGTGAAAACCCAGAGCCCCCGCACTTCCATTGCTGTAATGCTGTGGTCTCCAGAAAAATGGCCATCAGAGGTGGCGCATGCGCAGAATGAGATCTCGGGAGACGAGATCTCGGGAGATGAGATCTTGTTGCCGAGATCTCAGCTTCCGAGATTTCAATCCACACATGTGCCGCCTCTGGCAACCATTTTCCTGGAGGCCAACGCATGGCAGCAATGGAAATGCGGGGGCTCTGGGCTTTCACAAAATGTTGGTGGAGCCCCCACACCAACGATCATCTCCAAAACTGTCATGCACCAGCCTGGGATGGATGTGTGGGGGCTCCAGGATTTCACAAAATGTCGGCGGAGCCCCCACACCACTGAGCATCTGAGAAACTGCGTCACTTCAAAATGGGATGAGACTCCTGGTAAGTACAACCAGACTATAAGACACACCACCCATTTTCCTCTATCATTTTTTGGGAAAAAATGCATCATATAGTCCTAAAAATACAGTAAATGTTGATTAAATTAATAAAGGGTGCCTTTAATACCTGTGGGTATTACAAGAACAACATACTGTTCCTGCAGGTCAACAACTTCAAGCAAACATTGAGTTTGGCAAATAAATGGTTCAATGACAATGAAGTAGAGGTGCTGGATTGGTCCCCACAGTCCACAGCCCTCAACCCAATTGACAACTTTTGAGTAGAGTTGAATTAAAAGCTGTATGCAAACCCAATGAGTCTACCATTATGCATCAACTTTGGTAACGTGTAAAAGAAACCTCAGATCAGTTTGGATAAAACATGCTTGAATTTGTTCAAGAGCATACCCAGAAGCATTCAGGAATTGTTGAAAGACAAAAGTAGATTTACAAAATACTAACAAAACAATAAAATTAAAAATTAGATTTTTAGGAGCAAAACCGTAATAATGAGGGGACATGACAATAATCTGCATAACTAATCATATGCAAAATATTAGCAAATCAAATTTATCTATGAGATAGCCAAGACTATTGTCTATAAAATGATGGTAGCCTCATGTTCGAAGCAGTAGTGGATGGTGTGATATGAAGTCTGAAATTCAAAAGTTCAAAGCATTATTACCAGTTTACTCAGCAGTGTATCACTTAAATGTTTGGATAAGTGTTCACAAACTGAGACTATCTCCTCCATTTTAAATCTGGTACATCAGCTCTAAAGTAGTAAACTACAGTCGGATTAGGCCTTGTCTGATCCCTATGCTCCGCGTTCTGAGCTTCTTTTTCTACACAGTACAAGTAGAGTTGAGCGAAACGGGTCGAAAAAATTCAAAAGTCGCCGACTTTTGGCAAAGTCGGGTTTCATGAAACGAAACCCGACCCTAGGATGAGGTCGGCCACGAGGTCGGCGACTTACGCGCCAAAGTCGCGTTTCAAAAGTTTGTTTTGCGCTCTTTTTCAGCCAATCAGGATCCACGGACACTGTGGGCAACGTGATGACCTAGGCACGGGTCACCACCATCTTTCAGAAGGGCATGCAAGTGATTGGCTTGCTTTGGTGGGCGTCACAGGGGGTATAAAAGGGCATGCACGCCGACCGCCATCTTACTTCTGCCGATCTTAGTATAGGGAGAGGTTGCTGCTGATTCTGTAGGGAGAGCGTTAGGCAGGGAAGAAGACAAAAGAACTGCTTCTGCTGCTAGCGATTTGGCCTGCACAACACACAAATCACTGTGTGTGCAGTGCAAGGGGAGGCTATATTGTGGTGTATCAGTGGTGTTGGTTGTTGGGCTGCCTTCTAAGGCTTCCTGACACGCTGGCATTGCTGTTTACCCACTGCTCCGCAAACTGCTTTTTTAAAAGCAATCCAATCTCCCTTATCCTCTAGTCACTTTGGTCACAGCTGTGCCATCGAGCGTGTCACATAGCGCTCAGATATCAGTGGGCCTCACACAATCCACAAGTGTCCAGTGTCCAAAAGTGTATGCAGAGATTCAAAATCTCCATTATCCTCTCGTCACTTTGGTCACAGGCAGCTGTGCCATCGAGCGTGTCACATAGTGCTCAGATATCAGTGGGCCTCACACAATCCACAAGTGTCCAGTGTCCAAAAGTGTACGCAGAGATTCAAAATCTCCATTATCCTCTCGTCACTTTGGTCACAGGCAGCTGTGCCATCGAGCGTGTCACATAGCGCTCAGATATCAGTGGGCCTCACACAATCCACAAGTGTCCAGTGTCCAAAAGTGTACGCAGAGATTCAAAATCTCCATTATCCTCTCGTCACTTTGGTCACAGGCAGCTGTGCCATCGAGCGTGTCACATAGCGCTCAGATATCAGTGGGCCTCACACAATCTACAAGTGTCCAGTGTCCAAAAGTGTACGCAGAGATTCAAAATCTCCATTATCCTCTCGTCACTTTGGTCACAGGCAGCTGTGCCATCGAGCGTGTCACATAGCGCTCAGATATCAGTGGGCCTCACACAATCTACAAGTGTCCAGTGTCCAAAAGTGTACGCAGAGATTCAAAATCTCCATTATCCTCTCGTCACTTTGGTCACAGGCAGCTGTGCCATCGAGCGTGTCACATAGCGCTCAGATATCAGTGGGCCTCACACAATCCACAAGTGTCCAGTGTCCAAAAGTGTACGCAGAGATTCAAAATCTCCATTATCCTCTCGTCACTTTGGTCACAGGCAGCTGTGCCATCGAGCGTGTCACATAGCGCTCAGATATCAGTGGGCCTCACACAATCTACAAGTGTCCAGTGTCCAAAAGTGTACGCAGAGATTCAAAATCTCCTTTATCCTCTCGTCACTTTGGTCACAGGCAGCTGTGCCATCGAGCGTGTCACATAGCGCTCAGATATCAGTGTTAGAGTTGAGCGATACCGTCCGATACTTCAAAGTATCGGATCGGAATGGATCGGCCGATCTTAAAAAAAAGTATCGGTATCGCCGATTCCGATACCGGAAGTCCCATTCAAGTCTATGGGACTTCCGGTATCGGAATAAGAAAAATCCTGTTTTTCCCTTGTACAGCCTCTCTAGGGTCTGTACGGGCCTTTCGGGGGGCTGTGCCGGCCTGCCAGGGGGTCTGTGCAGGCTCCGGTGGTCTGTGCCGGCCTGCCGGGGGGCTGTGCCGGCCTGCCAGGGGGTCTGTGCAGGCTCCGGTGGTCTGTGCCGGCCTGCCGGGGGGCTGTGCCGGCCTGCCAGGGGGGCTGTGCAGGCTCCGGTGGGCTGTGCCGGCCTGCCGGGGGGCTGTGCCGGCCTGCCAGGGGGGCTGTGCAGGCTCCGGTGGGCTGTGCCGGCCTGCCGGGGGGCTGTGCAGGCTCCGGGGGCTGTGCCGGCCTGCCGGGGGGCTGTGCCGGCCTGCCAGGGGGGCTGTGCAGGCTCCGGTGGGCTGTGCCGGCCTGCCGGGGGGCTGTGCAGGCTCCGGGGGCTGTGCCGGCCTGCCGGGGGGCTGTGCAGGCTTCGGGGGTCTGTGCAGGCATCGTCCGATGGGACTACAAGTCCCATCGGGCGATGCCTGCTACCATGACAGTGATTGACACATTAGCCAATGATGGGACAGTAGTAGTCCCATCATCCGGCTAATGTGTTGAATGTAAAAAAAAAAAAAAAAAAAAAAAAATTACATGCATACTACATACTTGCTACATTCATACTATATACTACATACATGCTACATTCATACTACATATATACTACATGCAACATACATACTACATATATACTACATGCAACATACATACTACATATATACTACATGCATGCAACATGCATACTACATATATACTACATGCAACATACATACTACATATATACTACATGCAACATACATACTACATATATACTACATGCATGCAACATGCATACTACATATATACTACATGCATGCAGCATGCATACTACATATATACTACATGCTACATACATACTACATATATGCTACATACATACTACATATATACTACATGCATGCTACATACATACTACATACATACTACATATATGCTACATACATACTACATATATACTACATACATGCTACATACAAACTGCATGCTACATACATACTACATGCTACATACATACTACATATATGCTACATACATACTACATATATACTACATGCATGCTACATACATACTGCATGCTACATACATACTACATGCTACATACATACCACATATATACTACATACATACTACATGCATGCTACATGCTACATACATACCACATACATACTACATACATACTACATACATACTACATGCTACATACATACTACATATATACTACATGTACTGTATGTCTATGTATGTATTGTATGAATGTATTGTATGTAGTATGTATGTAGTATATATGTGGTGTGTATGTAGCATGTAGTATGTATGTAGTATGTATGTAGCATGCATGTAGCATGCAGTGTGTATGTAGCATGCATGTAGTATATATGTAGTATGTATGTAGCATGTAGTATGTATGTAGCATGCATGTAGTATATATGTAGTATGTATGTAGCATGTAGTATGTATGTAGTATGTATGTAGTATGTATGTGGTATGTATGTAGCATGTAGCATGCATGTAGTATGTATGTAGTATATATGTGGTATGTATGTAGCATGTAGTATGTATGTAGCATGCAGTATGTATGTAGCATGCATGTAGTATATATGTAGTATGTATGTAGCATATATGTAGTATGTATGTAGCATGTAGTATGTATGTAGCATGCAGTATGTATGTAGCATGCATGTAGTATATATGTAGTATGTATGTAGCATATATGTAGTATGTATGTAGCATGTAGTATGTATGTAGCATGCAGTATGTATGTAGCATGCATGTAGTATATATGTAGTATGTATGTAGCATATATGTAGTATGTATGTAGTATATATGTAGTATGTATGTAGCATGTAGTATGTATGTAGCATGCATGTAGTATATATGTAGTATGTATGTAGCATGTAGTATGTATGTAGCATGCATGTAGTATGTATGTAGTATATATGTAGTATGTATGTAGCATGTAGTATGTATGTAGCATGCATGTAGTATATATGTAGTATGTATGTAGCATGTAGTATGTATGTAGCATGCATGTAGTATGTATGTAGTATGTATGTAGTATGTATGTAGTATGTATGTAGTATATATGTGTTATGTATGTAGTATGTATGTAGTATGTATGTAGTATATATGTGGTATGTATGTAGTATGTATGTAGTATGTATGTAGTATGTATGTAGCATGTAGTATGTATGTAGCATGCATGTAGTATGTATGTAGTATTTTTTTTTTTTTTTTAACATTTAACACATTAGCCGGATGATGGGACTACTACTGTCCCATCATTGGCTAATGTGTCAATCACTGTCATGGTAGCAGGCATCGCCAGATGGGACTTGTAGTCCCATCGGACGATGCTTGCACAGACCCCCGGACATCAGCACAGCCCCCCGGCAGGCCGGCACAGCCCCCCCGGCAGGCCGGCACAGACCCCCACAGGGTGCACAGACCACCGGCAGGCCGGCACAGCCCCCCGGCAGGCCGGTACAGACCCCCACAGGGTGCACAGACCACCGGCAGGCCGGCACAGCCCCCCGGCAGGCCGGTACAGACCCCCACAGGGTGCACAGACCACCGGCAGGCCGGCACAGCCCCCCGGCAGGCCGGTACAGACCCCCACAGGGTGCACAGACCACCGGCAGGCCGGCACAGCCCACCGGCAGGCCGGTACAGACCCCGGGCAGTCCACACAGCCCCCCGGCAGGCCGGCACAGCCCCCCGGCAGGCCGGCAGAGACCCCCGGAAGGCCCGAAATGACGGCGCATCATGATGCGCACACACCGCGCATCATGATGACGTCAGGCTGTCAATCAACTTTGAACTTCCGATTTCGATGCCGACTTCCGATATTGAAAAAATATCGGAAGTCGGTATCGGAATTCCGATACAGCAAGTATCGGCCGATACCCGATACTTGCGGTATCGGAATGCTCAACACTAATCAGTGTGCCTCACACAATCCAAAAGTGTCCACTGTCCACAAGTGTGTGCAGAAATTCTAAATCTCCCCTGTCCTATAGACACCTTTTACCTTGTTTTACATTACTATATAGTTTGTTGGATTTTGTCTACATTTCTACCAAAAATGAGGAAGGCTGGTGGAAGAGGCCGTGGAATTGGGCGGGGGTTGGCAGCTGGTAATGACGGTGTTGGTGGTGGATCTGATGGTAGTGGCAAGAGCAAAATAGGACCGAATGCAGGAGGTGCTGACCCTGCGTCATCGTCTGGCTACATAAGGCCTCGAACGCTTAGTTTTCTAGGAGTTGGCAAACCGCTTTTAAAGGCAGAGCATCAGGAAAAAGTTTTGTCTTACATTGCTGACTCAGCCTCCAGCTCTATCGCCTCCTCTTCTTCAGTTGTAAAAAGTAAAAGCACTGAGTCGTCATTGGAGGCTCATGTTCATGAACCACACCTTTCCTTGTGTCCTTCACCCCAACCAAGATTGAAGGATGACGCAGGCCATACTACTGATTACTCCATGGAGCTGTTTTCACATACCATGCCTGGATTATCAAGTCAAATGGTGAATTACCCAGGCCAAGATGAATCTGACATGGAGTGCACTGATGCACAGCCGCTGATGGATGATTCTGCTGGTACATTCACTCAGAGCACTACATTGTCCTCGCAGTGTACAGAGCCAGATTTTGACCCTGATGAGACTCAGGTGCCCCTTCCCGCACACTATACCACCATACACGGTGACACAGAGAAAGGTGCACATGACATAGAAGAGGAGGTGATGGATGACCCAGTTGTTGACCCAGATTGGCATCCATTGGGGGAAGAGGGTGCTGCTTCCAATAGCTCAGATGAGGAGCATCCACAGCAGACATCGACATCGCAACAGCTGTTATCTGGCAGGCCCGGAGCACTCCAAAGACAGGTTCCAAACATCAAAAGAGTTGCTGGACAGCTTGTCCAGAGGGTCAAAAGATCACAGCGTGCTAGGCCGCAAAATGTCTGCCAAAGTAGGAAGAGTGCAGTGTGGCACTTTTTTGAACAAAATCCTCATGATCAGGCCAAGGTTATCTGTAAGAAATGCGCAAAGACCTTTAGCCGAGGGAAAAATCTGAAAAATTTGAATACCAGTTGCATGCTTAGACATTTAACCAGCATGCACTTGCAAGCGTGGACACAACACCAAACCTCAAGTGCCACATGTGCAACTGATCACAACGAAGGTAGTCAGCAATGCTACATTGTTTCCCCCACTGTAAGCCCACCGGTTAGCACAGCAGCAAATGTTGAGGTGTCGTTGCAAGGCCACAGCAGTCAGGGAATCCCACTGTTATATCAACGAAAGACTGATTCTAGGCCATCAGAAAGAACACCAACTCCATCACCATCATCAACCCTCTCTCAGTCCGCCCTGTCCACCGCTACTTCCACCATATGCAGCTCTCAAGTCCAGCTCACCCTCCCAGACACTATGAGTAGGTCAAGAAAGTACTCAGTCTCTCATCCGCGTACACTGGGTTTGAACGCCCACATTGCCAAACTAATCTCGTTTGAGATGATGCCCTTTCGGTTGGTGGAAAGCACAGCTTTCCGCAAACTCATGGCCTATGCAGTACCACGCTATGACCTACCCAGTCGCCACTTCTTCTCTCGCAAAGCCATCCCAGCCCTCCACCATCATGTGAAAGACCGCATTGTCCATGCACTCAAGCAGTCAGTGAGCGGAAAGGTGCACCTCACAACTGATGCATAGTCCAGTCGGCATGGCCAGGGCCGTTACGTGTCCATCACTGCGCACTGGGTTAATGTGGTGGATGCAGGGTCCACAGGGGACAGCGGTGGTGGGACAGTGCTGCCTAGCCCACGGTATAGGAAACAGTTGGCTGTAGGCGTTCGACCCTCCTCCTCCTCCTCCTCCAGAAGCGAAAGCTCGTCCACAGAGCGCAGTCATACGAGCACTCCATCTGCAGCTGCCACTGTTGCACACGATGTGTCCCCCTATCGAGCAGCTAGTGGAAAGCGTCAGCAGGCTGTGTTGCAGATGATGTGTTTGGGCGACAGACACACCGCCGAGGTGCTGGCCGAGTACTTGAAGCGACAAACTGAGTCATGGCTGGGCAGTGTACATCTTGAGGCAGGCAAGGTAGTTAGTGATAACGGCCGTAATTTTGTGGCAGCCATAGCCCTTTCAAAACTCAGCCACATACCTTGCTTGGCTCACACATTGAACCTGGTGGTGCAGTGCTTCCTCAAAAATTATCCGGAGTTAACAGCCCTGCTCCAGAAGGTGCGAAGACTGTGCGCGCACATCCGCCAGTCGCCTGTACACTCCGTTCGTATGCAGAAGCTGCAGCGATTGCTCCACCTTCCCAACCACCGCCTCATTATCGACATTGCAACAAGGTGGAACTCCACCCTGCACATGGTGGAGCGGCTGTGCGAGCAGAGGCAGGCCATAATGCATTTGTGGGAGGATACACGGCCAGGCACTTTGAGAGCAGACATGGAGTTGACAGGCGTGCAGTGGTCGAAGCTGAAAGACCTTTGTAAAGTCCTTCAGTGTTTTGAGGAATGCACACGGCTGGTAAGCGCAGATGACGCCATCCTAAGCATGAGCATCCCACTTATGCGTCTGCTCATGCAAACTTTGACGCACCTTAAGGAGCAGGCGTCTGCAGCCAATGTTGATGAGGAGGAAGAGGAGGAGGGAATCCTTGATGACATTCAGCCATTAAAATGAACCACGCATGGGTTTCCAAGGATTTTGTCCCACCTTCCCCTGATGACACATAGGGTGACAGAAAAATGGCTTGCTTTGGTCCACCTCTTCCTGGTACTTCACCTATTTCGCCTTTTGCATCAGCTGAATGTCCAACATCAACATATGCCACTTTCTAAAACTCCCTAACTGTGCTGCCTCCCCCCCATGGCCGGGGACACCACCTACCGTACGACACCGTGCGAGTGCCGTTGCCCTGGACAGGTGGGTAGGCCGACTCTTGGGCGCGGGCACTGGCACAGGGTCCCTCATAGTGCAATCAAGTGTCTCTGACGGCGGTGGTGCACACCCGCCGTCAGACACACCGCTGTACTATGAGGGGCCCAGTGCCAGTACCGACGCCCACGATTGGGCCCCCGTTGCTTGGGCAGGGCCCCAGCATTTGCAATCTTTACCTCTCCCTGCTCCTCCTCTGTGTAATCTGGGGCGTCAAATCCATACTGTGCCTGACACCGTCTGAGCCTGCCTCCTGAGACATATATTTTGAATGTGTACGCTATCCATACATGTTATCCGGGGATACGGTACCCTTTCTAACCTTTGTGCAATGACGTGCAATCCATACTGGGCCTAACACCGTCTGAGCCTGCCTCATGCTGTATAGACATATATTTTGAATGTGTACGCTATCCATACATGTTATCCGGGGATACGGTACCCTTTCTAACCTTTGTGCAATGACGTGCAATCCATACTGGGCCTAACACCGTCTGAGCCTGCCTCATGCTGTATAGACATATATTTTGAATGTGTACGCTATCCATACATGTTATCCAGGGATACGGTACCCTTTCTAACCTTTGTGCAATCACGTGCAATCCATACTGGGCGTGAGAACGGCTGGCGAGCTGTTAAGCAAGCTACAGCACCTGTCCAGACAAGTATAGGGATTCCCTAGCGAGGAGACTTATTTGATTGTTTTCAATGTTGGGACAGCAATTTTTGGGGAGCACTATACTCTGGAGAATGATAGATGGGGCCCACCATACACTGGAACATTCCAAAGGTGGACATCAGACACTGGAGCAGCATTTACAGGGCCCATTATACACTAGAGCATTAGAAATGGGGCCCATTATGTTTGGAGCATTATTTGGGCCCATAAGACAGTGGAGCTTCATCCATGGGGACCAACATATACTGTAGCATTATGTGGAGCTCATCATATACTGTTTCAAACATTATATGGGACCAATGATTCTGTATGGAGAAATAGATGGGCCTCGTCATGAGATGTAAAAAGTGAGGTATTTTTCATTGTACTATACCGCTATTTCTCTGCCGTATCGGAGCATGATGAGTTGTGGAATGTGTTAAAGGGGCGCTCTTTCGCCCAGGGCACATGAAAACCTGGAGCCAGCCCTCCCCCCCCACAGTTTGTAGCCAAATAACCCCCATTTTTCAGTGCGTAACTTGTAATATGAAGTTAATTAAGGTTGACAAGCTTAAGAAAGAAGAATTGATGCTTTTGGCATTAAAATGGGCACTGTAGGTGTTTCCTGTCCTCCTCTCACTGCCGACTTTTATTCCCCATTGACTTACATTGGGTTTCGTGTTTCGGGACGACCCCGACTTTTCCCTATAATCGGACGATCTTGCTCGACCCGACTTTTGGAAAAGACGGGTTTCACGAAACGAAACGCGACCCTAAAAAACCAAAAGTCGCTCAACTCTAAGTACAAGCATATATTGGTGTTTCTTGATGGTGGCTTTAATTGTCCTGAGTGTGATAACCCTTCCCCATCCTCCAATTTCCTGGGCTTGACCATGTGAACTGATTGCTGCGGGGTATTATGAGGAAGTCAGTTAATTTTCAGCAGAGAGTGAAATGAAAAACGTTTATTTTTCAAAGATCCTCACAGACCAAACTCAAGTGGAGCTGTGAATTTTGGTAACTTCATCTCCATCTTGATTTTCTGCCTATCGATCTGCTCGTTTCTACTCAACCGGTGCACTGATTGGCAACCAGCTCTTCACACACGCAGAGTGGGCTGTCAATGTGCAGGGACTAAATACAGTGTATTCAGTGTATATGATTATATAGTGACTGGAACAGCTCCCTGCACCCCTCCAATGACTGAAATTATTTCATTTAGTTTATTTAAGCCAGCCAGGCATGATTTCAACAGTATTTACCTGCAGCATTCCACAGTATTATACTTGCAGGCAAATTTTATTTTTGGAGGTGTCAGGTTCCCACTAAGGATAAACTCATATGCAGTGAGCTTATGTTCATGATGGTAGATAGAATGTAGAGTTTCATTTTTTTCTGAATTTACCTTAAATAACTAAAAACTGAAGGACGATGAACATTGCTGCAAACATTTTAGAAGAATATTTAGAATTGAGTGTCCTAAAAAAGTTTAGGAATTTCTTCTGATGGGTTCTTCTTTAGTAATGCATCAGACACAGTGACACTGAATTCATAAGAAATTATCATTTTAGGCAAATGTCATCTTGTAAGTAAAAAGGTGCATGATACAGTATAAAGCTATTTTAGTTCTTCAGGTTCCTAATTGAGAGTACATCCTGTATTCTTAAGGCAAAAGGAAATTGATCCTTAAACAACTCATGCATTTAATTGAATTCTCTAAAATACTTTTATAGCATTACAGTGTTTAGATTCATAGATTATATGTGTCATTTAATGATAGTAGGGTCAATTGCAATCTGTATCATTTTTGTATTTCTGCCACCCCTCGTTCTATGATAAATCATCCTCACGGTCTACAGAACAATTCTTTATTTATGAATCCTAGTGTGCTATGTAGCATTGACTTTTTTAACTCACAAAATACAGAAAACAGTAATTCATATTTTACCGCACTGCTAAAGCAGCCTGGAACATATTTATTAATAAATTACTTTTTTTATGCTACAACTCAAGCATTAACTGCCACATTCATGATTAATGACATTGCATTGCAGGTAAAAAAAAAATAATCATAATAAAGCTGGGTTAAGAATGCAGAATCGCTCTTTCAGCTTTGAAAACGACAATTGATACTGGTTTTCTAAAATTAAATGAAAGAAAAGAAATAGGCTAATGGAATGTTTGCCTCATTTTAATTACTGTATTATTATATATCTTAATTTTAACATTATTAGGGGAAGAAGATTCAGACATGAAAGAATCAATTATAGCTGTAAGTTTGTCAATCATTTCACAGTTCATGGGCTATTGAGATGCACTGAATTGATTTGGCATTTGATGTATGATTTGGAAAACTGTGAAGTTTAATAGACCAATCTATTTCCTTAGTGTATTGTAAGAGCTGATGGATTGGGTTAATTGGTAAATGTGTGGCTAGAAAACCATTCACTTATTGTAGGTTTGAACATACCATAAAATGATGCATACAAGCCCTATAAGCAGTAGCTCTACCACAGCTAAAGGAAAAATGGCCATTGCTCACATTGTTTAGTATAATGTTTCAAGTAACTGTGCTAAGGAAGCATTCCCATAAAAAGTGTTATCCTTGTAATATATTGCAGTCATCTTATTATATAGCACTGTGTACTTAAAACTGCTCATTTTGCCTTTCTACCTATTTAATCCTTCTGTTTTCAATTAGGTCTATGACATCATAATCTTAAAAACAGACTAGCTCTATGTAGAAACAGGAAGTCTCTATTTCATGCAGGGGTCATCACTGCAAAAGTCCCTGGCATGGGGAGGAGCAGAGAATCTGGATCAGGTGTTGATCAGGGGGATGACTCATGGGAAAGAGACTTCTATGTTTCTACATAGAGCAGAGAAAAGAGTTGAATTAACTGGGTAGAAAGGCAAAATGAGCAATTGTAAGTGCACAGTGCTATATAATATGACTGTAATATATTAAAAGTATAAAAAACTTTGATGAGAGGAGTGCTTCTTTAATTATTCCCTTGGTTTGTAATAACTTGTGCTTTGTGATATACCAGTGACACACCAGTGGATGGTTTGCTATCTATATATATAAAAATGAGTGTATGTGTGTGTGTATCAAGCCCCACCCTACATTAAAATGTCATAATGGTTGCTATGGTGACACCAATGTCACAATAGGTTGCAATGGTGACGGTTATGTCATAATGGTTGCCATGGTGACGATGATGTCATAATAAGTTGCCATGGTGATGATGATGTCAGAATGGTTGCCATGGCAAAAATAATGTCAAAATGTATTGCCAATCCTGCAATGATGTCATAATAGATTGCCATATTGATGATGATGTCATAATAGTTGCCCTGGTGACTATAATGTCATAATAGGTTGAGATATAGGTATATACTATATACAGGGGGAGATGACATACAGGTATATGCTATATACAGGAGGGAATGACATACAGGTATACACTATATACAAGGGAGATGACATACAGGTATATACTATATACAGGAGGAGATGACATACAGGTATATATACTATATACAGGAGGAAATGACCCACAGATATACACTATATACAGGAGAAGATGACATACAGCAATGATTTATGTGCAATAAAATCATTATAATTTGTTATAACAAATACACCACAGTTAGTTACTATACCCAGGCAACGGCGGACTCTTCAGCTCGTAAACTTATAAATTATCGGTTGGACAAAATTGTTGTTTTTAAAGCAAGAAGATAACACATTGTCTTGTTCAAATACCTTATTCTGATTATATCTAATTTTTACTGTGTTTAATCCACTCAGTTATAAGCATACCCAGCGAAGCTTAAAGCAATTCACTTAAAGACTCTCCTCTTCCATCACTTTGATGTAGGTCCTGGTACTCTGATTGCCTCAAGACCAATGTGAGCTGCTTTCCCATGGGCTTAATTCTCTGAAAAATAGGAACCATCGCAATGTAAAAGTGATCCAAGCAAGTAGTTACTACGGCAACAAAAGATAATAGACCACACAATCGTCGGAACAAGACCAGAGAATTGTCAAGAACAACCCAAGCCAAGGATCACAGATGTAGAGGCCAAAGGGCTAAAGTAATAAAGTCTTTAAAAAAAAGAAAAGCGTAGTCAGAAATAAAGTTTCAGGAAAGCACACTGGCACATACAACATGAGCAGAATTGACCACAAACACTAATATATCTTCAAACTACACTGGCAAAAAAATATTAAATATCTAATTTTTATAAAGCATGCCCATATATGTTTTAGTTTGCACACAAATAATCTCAGAAACAAATAATAAAATGTATTTACCTTCCCTAGAGTACTTAACAAATCTTTCTAAGAAAAAAAGAATGGTAGACTACTTAGCACCAGATTGTGCCAAAAAAGCAACATTTTTCTTTAATTTTCGGCAAGGCAGAATTTGTTAATCACTTCCATTTCCTTTTTTTTTCTTTATTTTGTAGAACTCTTTCTTATCAATCTGATGAAATTCGAAATGCTCAATAACAAGAGTGTCAGCACTTGCCACATACTTGACTTTGCTAGCTAATATACACTAATGTATAAGTGTCTTACCTCAAGACGGTTGAATCGATTCATGAGGTCTAAAATCTATCAGATCTCGGCGAATAGGAGTGATTTGCATTTTGCAGAATCAATGAGGAAAATTATTTTTAAAGATTTGTTCATCTCTAGTCATACTACTTGTCTGTCATATCTCTTTCACTTAGCAAAAAGAAATATTGATTGAAATGCTGGTTACACAAGCATCAGAAGAGATGACATAAAAACATGTTTTGACAGTAAAATAGCTCAGTTTGGTATTTTGAAGTGTTTACTTATATAGCAATAACTCAAATTTTTGTTTAAGACTTTTAAAATAAATACAATTCAAACATGTTCTCCATCTCAGTCTTTGCATTGACGCATTATCTGATCTTTCACTATTATAGGAGAATATTACTGAATGGTTTTCCCTAGGTCCATAACCCTATGAATGGAAAATTCAGTTATTGAAGAAAGCCAAAAACTAAATGTATTAGTCTTGTGGGGTCCAAATATATCTAAAAACAGGAAAAAATAACCCCTAAAAATAACTTTTATTATTATGTATCTAAAAACCTGTCAATAGAGTTGAGCGAAACGGGTCGGTCAAATTCAAAAGTTGCCGACTTTCGCTAAAGTCGGGTTTCGCTGATCGAAACCCGACCATAGCATGAGGTCAGCCATGCGGTTGCCGACACGAGCGCCAAAGTCGCATTTCCCATAATGCTTCCAGCGCCTTTTCACAGCCAATGATCAAGGACACACACTGTGGGCAGCGCGATGACATGGGCAGCAGTCACCACCATCTTAGAGAAGGGCATTGCAGTGATTGGCTGGCTTTGTGTGGCATCACAGTGGCTATAAAAGCCCTGAACGCCGACCGCCATCTTACTTCTGCCGATCTTAGCATAGGGAGAGGTTGCTGCTGCTCATTCTCAATAGGGAGAGTGTTTCAGCAGGGAAAAAAAATGTGCTTCTGCTGTTAGCGATTTTTACTGTACAACACCACAGTATAGTGTGCAGTGACAAGGGAGGCTATATTTGTGTGCAGCAGCTCTGGTCGTTATTAGGCTGCCTTATAAGGATACCTGATAGCTGCATTGCTGCTTGCACACTGCTGTGCAGACTGCTTTTTTCAAAGCAAAAATACTTTAATTCCTTTTGTCTGCACAGTTACCGAGCGCTCATTTTTTCACACTTTTGTGTGCAGCAGCGCTGGTGGTTATTAGTCTGCCTTATAAGGCTACCCGATAGCTGCACTGCTGTGTGAACACTGCTGTGCAGACTGCTTTTTTCAAAGCCAAAATACTTGTATTCCTTTTTTCTGCACAGTTAGAGAGCGTTTATTTTTTTACACACCGTATAGAGGTGTACGTTCCTCACACACTACTGCTGGTATCACGGACAAATACATGCTATCTGTGTGTGACTCCGTAAAAAGATAAACGGAGATTTTCATTTTTTCATACATACACCATATAGAGTTGTCCGCTTATCAAAGAGTATTGTATATCTGCTGTTTGTATTGCGGTCAAATCTATACAGAGACAGCTCGTGTGTGAGTCCGTAAATACATAGATGGACATTTCCTTTTTTGCATACATCGTATAGAGCTGTCCGCTTCTCTAACAGTATCGTATATCTGCTGTTCGCTTCACGGTCACATCTATACAGAGTCATCGTGTGTGTGTGAGACTCCGCAAATACATATACAGACATTTCCATTTCTCCATACACCGTATTGAGCTGTTCGCTTCTCAAACAGTATTGTATATCTGCTGTTCGCATTATGGTCACATCTATACAGACACAGCGTGTGTGTGTGTGAGACTCCAGAAATACATATACGGACATTTCCATTTTTCAATACACTGTATAGAGCTGTCCGCTTCTCATATAGTACCGTATATCTGCTGGTTGTATTACAGTCAAATACATACTGCCAGAGCGTCTGTGTGTGGCTCCGGAAACAAATAAACGGAGATTGACAGTTTCACCAAAAACATATACAGCTGTAGACTTCTGATACAGTACCGTATATCTGCAGGCTGGATTGCGGTCAAATACATACTGGGAGAGCGTCTGTGAGTAACGAAATATATACGGAGATTTAAAATTTTCCATACACCTTACGCTCCTCATACAGTACCATATCTCTGATGGTATTTTTGGTATATTTTCCCAAACATTAGGAAGAATGGTGGAAGAGGCCATGTACGTGGGCGTGGGGGCACTGCTGGTACTGATGGTGGTGGTGATGCATCTGCTGGTTATGGCAAAAGCACAATAGCAGCTAAGGCTGGTTTCACACTTGCGTTTTTTTGCGCTGTTTTTAGCGCAAAAAAGCATGATTTTTTCCCCATACTTTAACATGGGTGCGCATAGGTGCGCATACACATGTGTTTGTACGCATTTGTATGCGCATGCGTTTTTTTGTAGTGTGCGCTCGGGCGCACAAAATGCATCCTGTTGTATTTTTTGTGCGTCTGACTTGCCCCAAAAAAAGCATGTGCACACAATGTGTTTTTTTACAGCAAAACACCCATTATTGTCTATGGGTACGCATACGTGCGCATTGCAATGCGCACTTATGCGCAAAAATACGCATGCGTTCTTTAAAAAACGCACCAAAACCCGCAAAAAACGCACAAAAACGCATGATGCGTTATAAAAACGCACAGCAAAAAAACGCAAGTGTGAAAGTAGCCTAAGGCAGGAGGTGTTGAGCCTGCATCATTGTCTGGCACAAGAAGGCCTTTAAGGTTCCCTTTTCTTGGAGTAGGTAGACCGCTTTTAAAGCCGGAGCATCAGGAACAGGTTTTGGCTTACATTGCTGAAACAGCCTCCAGCTCTATTGCCTCCTCTTCTGAAGTTACAAATACTGCAAGCACAGAGTCGTCAGTGTCCTTCACTCCCACCAAAAGTGAAGGATGCGGCTGCACACACTTCAGATTACTCCGTGGAGCTTTTTTCACATACCATGCCTGGGTTATCAAGTCAAATCCTGAATTCCCCAGTCCAAGATGAATCTGACATGGAGTGCACTGATGCACAACCACTGCTAGATGATTCTGCTGGTACCTTGACTCAGAGCAATACATTTGCCTTGCAGTCTAGTGAGCCTGAATCAGACCCTGATGAAACTCAGGTGCCCCTTCCCGCATACTATACCTCCTTACACGGTGACACAGAGGAAGGTGCAGATGAAATTGAAGAGGAGGTGATGGATGATCAGTTGTTGACCCGGATTGGCATCCATTGAGGGAAGAGGGCGGCGCTGGCAATAGTTCATAAGAGGAGAAGGATCTGAAGCAGGCATCGACATCGCAGCAGCGGTTATCTGGCAGGACCATAGCTGTACCAAAACTAGTTAAAAAAAACAAAAAGAGTTGCAGGACAGCTTGGCCAGACGGTCAAATTTGCACACTGTGCAAAACCAGAAAATTTATACCATAGTAGGAAGAGTGCAGTGAGGCAGTTTTTTGACCAAAATCCTATTGAAAAGGCAAAGGTTATCTGTAAGAAGTGCGGAAGGACCTTCAGCCAAGGTAAAAATCTCCGAAATTTAAACATCAGTTGCATGCTTAGACATTTAACCACCATGCACTTGCAAGCGTGGACGGACTACAAAACTTCAGGTAGCACATGTGCACCTGCTACAACTGAAGGTAGCCAGCCATGCTCCATTGCTTCCCCCACTGAAAAGCCACCGCTAAGCACACCACCAGCATGAAATGTTGAGGTGTCATCGCAATGCCAAAGCAGTCAGGGAATCACAAAGTTTTTGCAAAAAAAGACTGAATCTAGGCCATCACCAATACCACCATGACCATCACCAACCCCCTCTCAGTCCTTAATGTCCACCGATAGTTCCCCCCTATGCAGCTCTTAAGAGCTCACCCTACCAGACACTCTGAGTAGGACAAGAAAGTACTCATCCTCTCATCTGCGTACACTGGCTTTGAACAGCTACATTGCCAAACTGATATCATTAGAGATCATTCCCTTCCGTTTGGTTGAAAGCAAAGCTTTCGAGAGCTCATATCCTATGCTGTCCCACGCTATGACCTACCCAGTCGGCACTTCTTTTCTCGAAAAGTAATCCCTGCCCTCCACCTGCATGTGAACGGCTGCATTGTCCATGCACTCAAACAGTCATTGAGTGGAAAGGTGCACCTCACAACAGATGCATGGGCCAGTAGGCATGGCCAGGGCCGTTACGTGTCCATCAAGGCGCATTGGGTTAATGTTGTGGATGCTGGCTCCACACGGGACAGCGGCGGTGGAACAGTGCTGCCTAGCCCACGGTCTAGGAAACAGTTGGCTGTAGGCATTCGACCCTCCTCCTCCTCCAGAAGCGAAAGCTCGTCGACAGAGCGTAGTCGCACGAGCACTCCATCCGTGGCTGCCAGTGTTGCACATGAGGCGTCCCACTATCGAACAGCTAGTGGTAAGCGGCAGCAGGCTGTTTTAAAGATGATAACTTTGGGCGACAAAAGACACACTGCGGATGTACTGGCCGACTACTTGCAGCGACAAACTGAGTCATGGCTGGGCAGTCTACATCTTGAGCAAGGCAAGGTAGTCAGTGATAACGGCAGGAATTTTTTGGCAGCCATAGCCCTTGCAAAACTCTGACACATACCTTGCCTAGCTCACACCTTGAACCTGGTGGTGCAGTGCTTCCTAAATAATTATCCGGAGTTAACAGCCCTGCTCAATAAGGTGGAAGACTGTGTTCGCACATCCGTCACTCGCCCGTACACTCCAGTCGTATGCAGAAGCTGCAGCGATCGCTCCACATCCCCAAGCACCGCCTAATCATAGACGTTGCAACAAGGTGGAACTCCACCATGCACATGGTTGAGAGGCTGTGTGAACTGAGGCAGGCTGTAATGCATTTGTGGGAGGATACACGGGCAGGCAGTTTGAGGGAAGACATGGAATTGTTGGGTGTGCAGTGGTCAAAGTTGAAAGACCTCTGTAAAGTCCTTCTGTGTTTTGAGGAATGCACACGGCTGGTAAGCGCAGACGACGCCATCATAAGCATGAGCATACCACTTATGCAACTGCTCATGCAAACTTTGACGCACATTAAGGATCATGCGTCTGCAACAGAGGAGGAGGAAGAGGAGGAGGGAAGCCTTGATGTCAGTCAGCCATTGTCAGCGAAGGCAACTAACCTTGGCGAGGAGGAGGAAGAGGAGGAGGAGGAGGGGGATGATTATTTTGGGGAGGAGGATGCTTCTCAGGGGGCAAGAGATAATTTTGGCGTGCCAAGGTCAGGTCCATGGTTTGTGGGGGACTGGAGGGATGTGGATTTCCAAGAAAGTGCTCCTCCACCCACCACTGGCAGTGCATCATTGACACCTGGAACATTGGCCCGCATGTGTAATTATGCCTTGCGGATCCTAAAAAGGGACCCCCGCATTGCCAAAATGATTAAGGATTATGACTACTGGATGGCAAGCATCCTGGATCCTGGATTTGTCAACTATTGTTACAAACTACTTCTCCCATATCGATGTTCTCCCTCACAGGTCATTCCCCTTTGACTATTGGTCCTGTAAACTAGACACCTGGCCTGAATTGGCACAATATGCCTTACAGGAGCTCGCTTGCCCTGGTGCTAGTGTGTTATCTGAAAGAGTCTTTAGTGCTGCTGGATCAATCCTGACAGAAAAAAGGACCTGTCTGTTGACACAAAATGTTGATGATCTAACCTTCATTAAAATGAACCATGCATGGGTTTCAAAGGATTTTGTCCCACCTTCCTCTGATGACACTTAGGTGGCAATAAAAATGTCTCGCTTTTGTCCTCCTCTTCCTCATACTTCTCCACTTCCTCCATTTGCAGCGGCTGAATGTACAGCCTACACATCAACATATGCCATTTTTTCAACCACCCTAACTGGGCTGCCCCCCCATGGCCGGGGTCACCACCTGGCGCACCTGGGCAAGTGCCGTTGCCCTGAACAGGTGGGAGGGCCCTCTCTTGGGCGACGGCACTGGCACAGGGCTCCTCGTAGTACAATAGAGTGTCTCTGATGGTGGGGGGCCCACTCACCATCAGACACACTGGCATACTATGAGGGGCCCTGTGCCAGTACCGCCGCCCACGAGTGTGCCCCCCTGCTTGATCAGGGCTCAAGCACTTCACAGACTTACCTCTCCCTGCTCCACCGCTGTGTAGTCTGGCCAGTTAAATCCTTCGCAGGGACGGGCACTACAACTTTGCTGAACTGATTGATGATGGTTAAAACGTATCTATGGCCAGCCCTACAGGGCTCTACCTTCAGATGATCAATGGCTACCATTTGTAATGGATGTCGACTCACAATCGGATGCAGGGGTGCTTTATGATCAGCTTTCACAGTTTTCCTAGTCACAGACGTGACATTCCTGCCACCATTTTTCAATGTCTCCTCTCATGGCAATCCAATAGAATCGCTTACGGCCTGTGGCTTCTGTCTTTTGCACTCCAAAGTGAACAGACAGTTTATGATAGGCAGTGAAGACCATGTGTACATCTCTCCCTGTGATCACAATTTGATGTAGACGAGTAACGATGATGGGATCCACACTACTGCGATACAGCAACCCTTTATTCACAAAGAACTGTTTTCTCTGTCTCCACAGACAAATTAATTGAGGGTCAGCATTGCCTCTGCGAATTCTCCCGGGAGGTTTCAAATTTCAAAAATTTCGGCAATCACTCGACTTTCCTTCTGGACTTGTATCCATCTAGTTTCCTGTAGCAGAGAATCTGGACTGGCTTACTGACACTGAAATATATACGAATATTTAAAAGTACCACAACACTGTATACTGTTGTACGCTTCGAATACATTTCCCTTTTTCTAAATTTCATATTCTGCTGTAATTCATACTGAGCCTGCGAAAGTTTGTGTCAGACTCTGCAAAACTATAGGGAGATTTAAAATGACACCAACACTATATGCAGCAGTACGCTTGTAATATATTACCCTTTTTGGACTTTTTATATTCTTGTCTAATCCATACTGAGCCTGGGAGTGTATTTTTCTGACTCTGGAAATATAGATGGATATTTCCAATTACCCCTGGACTGGATACACCTTGGATCTGCTGATACAGTTCCTTTTTTCAACTTGTTTGAGTATGATTAAATCCATACTGACTGAGTGAACGGGCGTGGTTGACTCATGAAATCCGGTGGTTGGAAAAAATAATGGAATCACATGGAAACATCAACAAAACTTAGATTAATATGGTGTAGGTCCACCTTTTGCTGTGAATACAGCCTCGATTATCCGAGGTATGGATTCATACAGGGTGTGAATTGTTTCCAAAGGAATTGTAGCCCATTCTTCAGTTAAAACACCATTCAGTTCTTTGAGCGACAATGGTGGCGGAAATCGACATCTAACTTGAATCTAGAAAATCTGCCATAAATGATCAATAATGTGGAGGTCTGGGGATTGTGGGGGACAGATGAGATGCTCAACTTCATTACAGTGTTACTCGTGCCATGCTTTAACGATTCGAGTTGTATGAATTGGTGCATTATCATCTTGAAAGATGGCGTTCCCCTCCGGGAACAGTGCTTGATCCACAGGATGCACTTGGTTGCCCAAAATGCCTAAATAATCGCGGCTGTTACTTCTTCAATTAAGGGATTTCATTGGCTCGGCGTATCTCCATGAAATTTCATCACAGAACATCCGCCATGTTTTACGGTTGGGAGAAGGCAGGCTGGATTGAATTCTTCTTTAGGCTATCTCTAAATGTACACTCGGCCAGAGGTCATAAATAGGGTAAACAATGATTCGTCTGAGAATATAAAATGTTTTCACAGCTCAAGAGACCTTTTCTGTAGGTTTCTACACCACTCTAAACGCATGGAAACATTTGTCATTGAGAGAAGCGCTTTTACAATTGCAGCTCTTCCGTGGAATCCAGATTTATGCAGCTTGCAACAAACTTTTTTCGTGGAAACTGTGTTCTGTAGGTGTTCATTGAGCTCTGCATTGTTTTTCCGAGCAGTGGTCTTGCGATCCTCTCTCCAAATTTGCTTTACAGTCCGACAGTAACTCAGTCAACTTCGACTTTCGGCCGGACCTGTGCTTTGCTATGGACGTTTTTCCTTCTCTTTCAACCGCAGTCATTACTAGGGAGACAGTACCGCTTTACACGCCAAGCGTACAGTTCACTTTCTGTTACACTAGCGCCTGCCAAACCAGCATCAACAATTTGGGCTCTTCGAAAATCAGAGAGGTCTGTCATTGGTATCAGGTTTTCCTCAATGTTTTTAGAATTATGCAAAACAAACAGTTAATTTGCATACACATATCACATGACACAAATAATCAACTACAAAACATTAACATATGTCACGGTTTACATGTCTAATGTATAACATGTTTGAAGATTATGATGACAACACGTTAGGTGTTTGGTTGCATTATTTTGTCCAACCCCTGTATATACGGAGTGTGTATAAAAGCCCTCACCGCCGATCGCCATTTTTCTTCTGCCCATCTTTACAGTAGGGAGAGGTTGCTGACGCTGTTTATGATTTGGGAGACACTTAGGCCTGTAAACAGAAGTTGTTATGTGCTTGCGCTGAACGCAATTGTTGTGTTCTGTTAGTGTGCAGCGACAGGGGAGGATTTTCTTGTGTGCAGCAGCGCTATTTATTAGGCTGCCTGCCAGTGACAGGGACCATTTTCTTGTGTGCAGCAGCACTGATTATTAGCCTGCCTTATTGCAGTATTGCTCTTTGGACCATGCAGTGCAGACTGCTTTTTACACAGCACTCCTACTTTTATTCTGTTTTCCTGCAGTGAATGAATGTTCATTATTTCGCACACCATATAGAGCTGTACGCTCCTCACACACTACCGTGTACCAGTTGGTATCACGGAGAAATACAAGCTGACTATCTGTATGAGACTATGGAAATTTATAGGGAGATTAACATTTTCTATTACACTATATACACCTGGTATTTGATTATACAGTACCTTTGTTCTAAATTGTTGCTTACGGTATAAGTGAGCATGTGTGGTAAACTCATTCAATATATACGGAGAAAAACATTTTACCCTATACTCTATACACCTCCTATGTTGTGATACAGTACCTTTTTTTTAACATTTTGCATTATGGTAAAGTCCAGACAGAGTGAGCGTTTGAGGGTGACTCCGGAAATATATACAGAGGTTTACATTTAGGCCAACACTGTATCCAGCTGTACGCTTTTGATACAGTACCCTTTTTTGCTATTTACATTCCGTTGTAATCCATACTCAGCCTGTGATTGTCTGTCTATTACTCCGTAAATTTATTTGGAGATTTACGATTAACACAACACTTTATACAGCTGTAAGCTTGTGATACATTACCCATTTACTGCTGCTTATATTCCGGTCTAATGCATACAGAGCCAGTGAGAGTCTGTTTCTGACTACGGAAATATATATGGAGATTTACAATGACCCCTACTCTGTATACAGCTTTACGCTTCTGATCCATTACCATTTTATTGCTTTTAACTTTGTTGTGTAATCCATGAGCCTGAAATATATACGTCTGCCTCCTGAAATATATACGTAGGTTTAGAATGTTAAAACTATACCATATATATACCTGGTATCTGGTGTTACTGTACCCTTTCTCAACTTTCTATATTCTTGTCGAATCCATACTGGGCCTGAGAGTGTCTGTGTCTGCCTCCTGAAATGTATACAGAGATTTAGAATGTTTAAACTCTACTATATATACTTGGTATATGTTTATACTGTGCCCTTTTTTCAACTTTTTATATTATTGCCTAATCCATACTGAGCCTGAGAGCGTCTGTGTCTGCCTTGTGAAATACATACGGAAATTTTTTTCTATTTTCACTATACTATATATACCTGGTATCTGTTGATGCAGTACCCTTTGTGCCAGAAAGTCCTCCTCCACCCTCCACTCTAAGTGCCTCATTGACAACGTGAACATTGGCCAACTTGTGTGATTATTTCTTGCGGATCTTCTTCATATATCATGGGGTTATCCATACTGAGTGTGTGAGAGTCTGTGTGTTACTCCTGAAATATATATGTAGATTTAAAAATTACCCCAACACTCTACACAGCTGTAAGCTTGTGATACATTACACATTTACTGCTGTTTATATTCTGGTCTAATGCATACAGAGCCAGTGAGAGTCTGTTTATGACTTTTTTAAAATATATACGGAGATTTACAATGACTAGAGTTGAGCGACTTTTGGTTTTTTAGGGTCGCGTTTCGTTTCGTGAAAACCGACTTTTCCAAAAGTCGGGTCGAGCAAGATCGTCCTATTATAGGGAAAAGTCGGGGTCGTTCCGAAACACGAAACCCAATGTAAGTCAATGGGGAATAAAAGTCGGCAGTGAGAGGAGGACAGGAAACACACCTACAGTGCCCATTTGAATGCCAAAAGCATCAATTCTTCTTACTTAAGCTTGTCAACCTTAATTAACTTCATAATACAAGTTACGCACTGAAAAATGGGGGTTATTTGGTTAAAGTTGTGGGGGGGAGGGCTGGGTGCAGGTTTTCATGTGCCCTGGGCGAAAGAGCGCCCCTTTAACACATACCACAACTCATCATGCTCCGATATGGCAGATAAATAGCGGTATAGTACAATGAAAAATACCTCACTTTTTACATCTCATGACGAGGCCCATCTATTTCTCCATACAGAATCATTGGTCCCATATAATGTTTGAAACAGTATATGATGAGCTCCACATAATGCTACAGTATATGTTGGTCCCCATGGATGAAGCTCCACTGTCTTATGGGCCCAAATAATGCTCCAAACATAATGGGCCCCATTTCTAATGCTCTAGTGTATAATGGGCCCTGTAAATGCTGCTCCAGTGTCTGATGTCCACCTTTGGAATGTTCCAGTGTATGGTGGGCCCCATCTATCATTCTCCAGAGTATAGTGCTCCCCAAAAATTGCTGTCCCAACATTGAAAACAATCAAATAAGTCTCCTCGCTAGGGAATCCCTGTACTTGTCTGGACAGGTGCTGTAGCTTGCTTAACAGCTCGCCAGCCGTTCTCACGCCCAGTATGGATTGCACGTGATTGCACAAAGGTTAGAAAGGGTACCGTATCCCTGGATAACATGTATGGATAGCGTACACATTCAAAATATATGTCTCAGGAGGCAGGCTCAGACGGTGTCAGGCCCAGTATGGATTGCACGTGATTGCACAAAAGTTAGAAAGGGTACCGTATCCCTGGATAACATGTATGGATAGCGTACACATTCAAAATATATGTCTTAGGAGGCAGGCTCAGACGGTGTCAGGCACAGTATGGATTGCACGTGATTGCACAAAGGTTAGAAAGGGTACCGTATCCCCGGATAACATGTATGGATAGCGTACACATTCAAAATATATGTCTCAGGAGGCAGGCTCAAACGGTGTTAGGCCCAGTATGGATTGCACGTGATTGCACAAAGGTTAGAAAGGGTACCGTATCCCCGGATAACATGTATGGATAGCGTACACATTCAAAATATATGTCTCAGGAGGCAGGCTCAGACGGTGTTAGGCCCAGTATGGATTGCACGTGATTGCACAAAGGTTAGAAAGGGTACCGTATCCCTGGATAACATGTATGGATAGCGTACACATTCAAAATATATGTCTCAGGAGGCAGGCTCACACGGTGTCAGGCACAGTATGGATTGCACGTGATTGCACAAAGGTTAGAAAGGGTACCGTATCCCCAGATAACATGTATGGATAGCGTACACATTCAAAATATATGTCTCAGGAGGCAGGCTCAGACGGTGTTAGGCCCAGTATGGATTGCACGTGATTGCACAAAGGTTAGAAAGGGTACCGTATCCCCGGATAACATGTATGGATAGCGAACACATTCAAAATATATGTATCAGGAGGCAGGCTCAGACGGTGTTAGGCCCAGTATGGATTGCACGTGATTGCACAAAGGTTAGAAAGGGTACTGTATCCCCGGATAACATGTATGGATAGCGTACACATTCAAAATATATGTCTCAGGAGACAGGCTCAGACGGTGTTAGGCCCAGTATGGATTGCACGTGATTGCACAAAGGTTAGAAAGGGTACCGTATCCCCGGATAACATGTATGGATAGCGTACACATTCAAAATATATGTCTCAGGAGGCAGGCTCAGACGGTGTCAGGCACAGTATGGATTGCACGTGATTGCACAAAGGTTAGAAAGGGTACCGTATCCCCGGATAACATGTATAGATAGCGTACACATTCAAAATATATGTCTCAGGAGGCAGGCTCAGACGGTGTTAGGCCCAGTATGGATTGCACGTGTTTGCACAAAGGTTAGAAAGGGTACCGTATCCCCGGATAACATGTATGGATAGCGTACACATTCAAAATATATGTATCAGGAGGCAGGCTCAGACGGTGTTAGGCCCAGTATGGATTGCACGTGATTGCACAAAGGTTAGAAAGGGTACCGTATCCCCGGATAACATGTATGGATAGCGTACACATTCAAAATATATGTCTCAGGAGGCAGGCTCAGACGGTGTTAGGCCCAATATGGATTGCACGTGATTGCACAAAGGTTAGAAAGGGTACCGTATCCCTGGATAACATGTATGGATAGCGTTCATATTCAAAATATATGTCTCAGGAGGCAGGCTCAGACGGTGTCAGGCCCAGTATGGATTGCACGTGATTGCACAAAGGTTAGAAAGGGTACCGTATCCCTGGATAACATGTATGGATAGCGTACACATTCAAAATATATGTCTCAGGAGGCAGGCTCAGATGGTGTCAGGCCCAGTATGGATTGCACGTGATTGCACAAAGGTTAGAAAGGGTACCGTATCCCTGGATAACATGTATGGATAGCATACACATTCAAAATATATGTCTCAGGAGGCAGGCTCAGACGGTGTCAGGCACAGTATGGATTGCACGTGATTGCACAAAGGTTAGAAAGGGTACCGTATCCCCGTATAACATGTATGGATAGCGTACACATTCAAAATATATGTCTCAGGAGGCAGGCTCAGACGGTGTTAGGCCCAGTATGGTTTGCACGTGATTGCACAAAGGTTAGAAAGGGTACCGTATCCCCGGATAACATGTATGGATAGCGTACACATTCAAAATATATGTCTCAGGAGGCAGGCTCAGACAGTGTCAGGCCCAGTATGGATTGCACGTGATTGCACAAAGGTTAGAAAGGGTACCGTATCCCTGGATAACAAGTATGGATAGCGTACACATTCAAAATATATGTCTCAGGAGGCAGGCTCAGACGGTGTCAGGCACAGAATGGATTGCACGTGATTGCACAAAGGTTAGAAAGGGTACCGTATCCCCGGATAACATGTATGGAAAGCGTACACATTCAAAATATATGTCTCAGGAGGCAGGCTCAGACGGTGTTAGGCCCAGTATGGATTGCACGTGATTGCACAAAGGTTAGAAAGGGTACCGTATCCCCGGATAACATGTATGGATAGCGTACACATTCAAAATATATGTCTCAGGAGGCAGGCTCAGACGGTGTTAGGCCCAGTATGGATTGCACGTGATTGCACAAAGGTTAGAAAGGGTACCGTATCCCTGGATAACATGTATGGATAGCGTACACATTCAAAATATATGTCTCAGGAGGCAGGCTCAGACGGTGTCAGGCACAGTATGGATTGCACGTGATTGCACAAAGGTTAGAAAGGGTACCGTATCCCCGGATAACATGTATGGATAGCGTACATATTCAAAATATATGTCTCAGGAGGCAGGCTCAGACGGTGTTAGGCCCAGTATGGATTGCACGTGATTGCACAAAGGTTAGAAAGGGTACCGTATCCCCGGATAACATGTATGGATAGCGTACACATTCAAAATATATGTCTCAGGAGGCAGGCTCAGACGGTGTTAGGCCCAATATGGATTGCACGTGATTGCACAAAGGTTAGAAAGGGTACCGTATCCCTGGATAACATGTATGGATAGCGTTCATATTCAAAATATATGTCTCAGGAGGCAGGCTCAGACGGTGTCAGGCCCAGTATGGATTGCACGTGATTGCACAAAGGTTAGAAAGGGTACCGTATCCCTGGATAACATGTATGGATAGCGTACACATTCAAAATATATGTCTCAGGAGGCAGGCTCAGATGGTGTCAGGCCCAGTATGGATTGCACGTGATTGCACAAAGGTTAGAAAGGGTACCGTATCCCTGGATAACATGTATGGATAGCATACACATTCAAAATATATGTCTCAGGAGGCAGGCTCAGACGGTGTCAGGCACAGTATGGATTGCACGTGATTGCACAAAGGTTAGAAAGGGTACCGTATCCCCGTATAACATGTATGGATAGCGTACACATTCAAAATATATGTCTCAGGAGGCAGGCTCAGACGGTGTTAGGCCCAGTATGGTTTGCACGTGATTGCACAAAGGTTAGAAAGGGTACCGTATCCCCGGATAACATGTATGGATAGCGTACACATTCAAAATATATGTCTCAGGAGGCAGGCTCAGACAGTGTCAGGCCCAGTATGGATTGCACGTGATTGCACAAAGGTTAGAAAGGGTACCGTATCCCTGGATAACAAGTATGGATAGCGTACACATTCAAAATATATGTCTCAGGAGGCAGGCTCAGACGGTGTCAGGCACAGAATGGATTGCACGTGATTGCACAAAGGTTAGAAAGGGTACCGTATCCCCGGATAACATGTATGGAAAGCGTACACATTCAAAATATATGTCTCAGGAGGCAGGCTCAGACGGTGTTAGGCCCAGTATGGATTGCACGTGATTGCACAAAGGTTAGAAAGGGTACCGTATCCCCGGATAACATGTATGGATAGCGTACACATTCAAAATATATGTCTCAGGAGGCAGGCTCAGACGGTGTTAGGCCCAGTATGGATTGCACGTGATTGCACAAAGGTTAGAAAGGGTACCGTATCCCTGGATAACATGTATGGATAGCGTACACATTCAAAATATATGTCTCAGGAGGCAGGCTCAGACGGTGTCAGGCACAGTATGGATTGCACGTGATTGCACAAAGGTTAGAAAGGGTACCGTATCCCCGGATAACATGTATGGATAGCGTACATATTCAAAATATATGTCTCAGGAGGCAGGCTCAGACGGTGTTAGGCCCAGTATGGATTGCACGTGATTGCACAAAGGTTAGAAAGGGTACCGTATCCCCGGATAACATGTATGGATAGCGAACACATTCAAAATATATGTATCAGGAGGCAGGCTCAGACGGTGTTAGGCCCAGTATGGATTGCACGTGATTGCACAAAGGTTAGAAAGGGTACCGTATCCCCGGATAACATGTATGGATAGCGTACACATTCAAAATATATGTCTCAGGAGGCAGGCTCAGACGGTGTTAGGCCCAGTATGGATTGCACGTGATTGCACAAAGGTTAGAAAGGGTACTGTATCCCCGGAAAACATGTATGGATAGCGTACACATTCAAAATATATGTCTCAGGAGGCAGGCTCAGACGGTGTCAGGCCCAGTATGGATTGCACGTGATTGCACAAAGGTTAGAAAGGGTACCGTATCCCTGGATAACATGTATGGATAGCGTACACATTCAAAATATATGTCTCAGGAGGCAGGCTCAGACGGTGTCAGGCACAGTATGGATTGCACGTGATTGCACAAAGGTTAGAAAGGGTACCGTATCCCCGGATAACATGTATGGATAGCGTACATATTCAAAATATATGTCTCAGGAGGCAGGCTCAGACGGTGTTAGGCCCAGTATGGATTGCACGTGATTGCACAAAGGTTAGAAAGGGTACCGTATCCCCGGATAACATGTATGGATAGCGAACACATTCAAAATATATGTATCAGGAGGCAGGCTCAGACGGTGTTAGGCCCAGTATGGATTGCACGTGATTGCACAAAGGTTAGAAAGGGTACCGTATCCCCGGATAACATGTATGGATAGCGTACACATTCAAAATATATGTCTCAGGAGGCAGGCTCAGACGGTGTTAGGCCCAGTATGGATTGCACGTGATTGCACAAAGGTTAGAAAGGGTACTGTATCCCCGGAAAACATGTATGGATAGCGTACACATTCAAAATATATGTCTCAGGAGGCAGGCTCAGACGGTGTCAGGCCCAGTATGGATTGCACGTGATTGCACAAAGGTTAGAAAGGGTACCGTATCCCTGGATAACATGTATGGATAGCGTACACATTCAAAATATATGTCTCAGGAGGCAGGCTCAGACGGTGTCAGGCACAGTATGGATTGCACGTGATTGCACAAAGGTTAGAAAGGGTACCGTATCCCCGGATAACATGTATGGATAGCATACACATTCAAAATATATGTCTCAGGAGGCAGGCTCAGACGGTGTTAGGCCCAGTATGGATTGCACGTGTTTGCACAAAGGTTAGAAAGGGTACCGTATCCCCGGATAACGTGTATGGATAGCGTACACATTCAAAATATATGTATCAGGAGGCAGGCTCAGACGGTGTTAGGCCCAGTATGGATTGCACGTGATTGCACAAAGGTTAGAAAGGGTACCGTATCCCCGGATAACATGTATGGATAGCGTACACATTCAAAATATATGTCTCAGGAGGCAGGCTCAGACGGTGTTAGGCCCAGTATGGATTGCACGTGATTGCACAAAGGTTAGAAAGGGTACCGTATCCCTGGATAACATGTATGGATAGCGTACATATTCAAAACATATGTCTCAGGAGGCAGGCTCAGACGGTGTCAGGCCCAGTATGGATTGCACGTGATTGCACAAAGGTTAGAAAGGGTACCGTATCCCTGGATAACATGTATGGATAGCGTACACATTCAAAATATATGTCTCAGGAGGCAGGCTCAGACGGTGTCAGGCACAGTATGGATTGCACGTGATTGCACAAAGGTTAGAAAGGGTACCGTATCCCCGGATAACATGTATGGATAGCGTACACATTCAAAATATATGTCTCAGGAGGCAGGCTCAGACGGTGTTAGGCCCAGTATGGATTGCACGTGATTGCACAAAGGTTAGAAAGGGTACCGTATCCCCGGATAACATGTATGGATAGCGTACACATTCAAAATATATGTCTCCGGAGGCAGGCTCAGACGGTGTTAGGCCCAGTATGGATTTCACGTGATTGCACAAAGGTTAGAAAGGGTACCGTATCCCTGGATAACATGTATGGATAGCGTTCATATTCAAAATATATGTCTCAGGAGGCAGGCTCAGACGGTGTCAGGCCCAGTATGGATTGCACGTGATTGCACAAAGGTTAGAAAGGGTACCGTATCCCTGGATAACATGTATGGATAGCGTACACATTCAAAATATATGTCTCAGGAGGCAGGCTCAGACGGTGTCAGGCACAGTGTGGATTGCACGTGATTGCACAAAGGTTAGAAAGGGTACCGTATCCCCGGATAACATGTATGGATAGCGTACACATTCAAAATATATGTCTCAGGAGGCAGGCTCAGACGGTGTCAGGCCCAGTATGGATTGCACGTGATTGCACAAATGTTAGAAAGGGTACCGTATCCCTGGATAACATGTATGGATAGCGTACACATTCAAAATATATGTCTCAGGAGGCAGGCTCAGACGGTGTCAGGCACAGTATGGATTGCACGTGATTGCACAAAGGTTAGAAAGGGTACCGTATCCCCGGATAACATGTATGGAAAGCGTACACATTCAAAATATATGTCTCAGGAGGCAGGCTCAGACGGTGTTAGGCCCAGTATGGATTGCACGTGATTGCACAAAGGTTAGAAAGGGTACCGTATCCCTGGATAACATGTATGGATAGCGTACACATTCAAAATATATGTCTCAGGAGGCAGGCTCAGACGGTGTCAGGCACAGTATGGATTGCACGTGATTGCACAAAGGTTAGAAAGGGTACCGTATCCCCGGATAACATGTATGGATAGCGTACACATTCAAAATATATGTCTCAGGAGGCAGGCTCAGACGGTGTTAGGCCCAGTATGGATTGCAGGTGATTGCACAAAGGTTAGAAAGGGTACCGTATCCCCGGATAACATGTATGGATAGCGAACACATTCAAAATATATGTATCAGGAGGCAGGCTCAGACGATGTTAGGCCCAGTATGGATTGCACGTGATTGCACAAAGTTTAGAAAGGGTACCGTATCCCCGGATAACATGTATGGATAGCGTACACATTCAAAATATATGTCTCAGGAGGCAGGCTCAGACGGTGTTAGGCCCAGTATGGATTGCACGTGATTGCACAAAGGTTAGAAAGGGTACTGTATCCCCGGATAACATGTATGGATAGCGTACACATTCAAAATATATGTCTCAGGAGGCAGGCTCAGACGGTGTCAGGCCCAGTATGGATTGCACGTGATTGCACAAAGGTTAGAAAGGGTACCGTATCCCTGGATAACATGTATGGATAGCGTACACATTCAAAATATATGTCTCAGGAGGCAGGCTCAGACGGTGTCAGGCACAGTATGGATTGCACGTGATTGCACAAAGGTTAGAAAGGGTACCGTATCCCCGGATAACATGTATGGATAGCGTACACATTCAAAATATATGTCTCAGGAGGCAGGCTCAGACGGTGTTAGGCCCAGTATGGATTGCACGTGATTGCACAAAGGTTAGAAAGGGTACCGTATCCCCGGATAACATGTATGGATAGCGTACACATTCAAAATATATGTCTCAGGAGGCAGGCTCAGACGGTGTTAGGCCCAGTATGGATTGCACGTGATTGCACAAAGGTTAGAAAGGGTACCGTATCCCTGGATAACATGTATGGATAGCGTTCATATTCAAAATATATGTCTCAGGAGGCAGGCTCAGACGGTGTCAGGCCCAGTATGGATTGCATGTGATTGCACAAAGGTTAGAAAGGGTACCGTATCCCTGGATAACATGTATGGATAGCGTACACATTCAAAATATATGTCTCAGGAGGCAGGCTCAGACGGTGTCAGGCACAGTGTGGATTGCACGTGATTGCACAAAGGTTAGAAAGGGTACCGTATCCCCGGATAACATGTATGGATAGCGTACACATTCAAAATATATGTCTCAGGAGGCAGGCTCAGACGGTGTCAGGCCCAGTATGGATTGCACGTGATTGCACAAAGGTTAGAAAGGGTACCGTATCCCTGGATAACATGTATGGATAGCGTACACATTCAAAATATATGTCTCAGGAGGCAGGCTCAGACGGTGTCAGGCACAGTATGGATTGCACGTGATTGCACAATGGTTAGAAAGGGTACCGTATCCCCGGATAACATGTATGGAAAGCGTACACATTCAAAATATATGTCTCAGGAGGCAGGCTCAGACGGTGTTAGGCCCAGTATGGATTGCACGTGATTGCACAAAGGTTAGAAAGGGTACCGTATCCCCGGATAACATGTATGGATAGCGTACACATTCAAAATATATGTCTCATTAGGCAGGCTCAGACTGTGTCAGGCCCAGTATGGATTGCACGTGATTGCACAAAGGTTAGAAAGGGTACCGTATCCCTGGATAACATGTATGGATAGCGTACACATTCAAAATATATGTCTCAGGAGGCAGGCTCAGACGGTGTCAGGCACAGTATGGATTGCACGTGATTGCACAAAGGTTAGAAAGGGTACCGTATCCCCGGATAACATGTATGGATAGCGTACACATTCAAAATATATGTCTCAGGAGGCAGGCTCAGACGGTGTTAGGCCCAGTATGGATTGCACGTGATTGCACAAAGGTTAGAAAGGGTACCGTATCCCCGGATAACATGTATGGATAGCGTACACATTCAAAATATATGTCTCCGGAGGCAGGCTCAGACGGTGTTAGGCCCAGTATGGATTTCACGTGATTGCACAAAGGTTAGAAAGGGTACCGTATCCCTGGATAACATGTATGGATAGCGTTCATATTCAAAATATATGTCTCAGGAGGCAGGCTCAGACGGTGTCAGGCCCAGTATGGATTGCACGTGATTGCACAAAGGTTAGAAAGGGTACCGTATCCCTGGATAACATGTATGGATAGCGTACACATTCAAAATATATGTCTCAGGAGGCAGGCTCAGACGGTGTCAGGCACAGTGTGGATTGCACGTGATTGCACAAAGGTTAGAAAGGGTACCGTATCCCCGGATAACATGTATGGATAGCGTACACATTCAAAATATATGTCTCAGGAGGCAGGCTCAGACGGTGTCAGGCCCAGTATGGATTGCACGTGATTGCACAAATGTTAGAAAGGGTACCGTATCCCTGGATAACATGTATGGATAGCGTACACATTCAAAATATATGTCTCAGGAGGCAGGCTCAGACGGTGTCAGGCACAGTATGGATTGCACGTGATTGCACAAAGGTTAGAAAGGGTACCGTATCCCCGGATAACATGTATGGAAAGCGTACACATTCAAAATATATGTCTCAGGAGGCAGGCTCAGACGGTGTTAGGCCCAGTATGGATTGCACGTGATTGCACAAAGGTTAGAAAGGGTACCGTATCCCTGGATAACATGTATGGATAGCGTACACATTCAAAATATATGTCTCAGGAGGCAGGCTCAGACGGTGTCAGGCACAGTATGGATTGCACGTGATTGCACAAAGGTTAGAAAGGGTACCGTATCCCCGGATAACATGTATGGATAGCGTACACATTCAAAATATATGTCTCAGGAGGCAGGCTCAGACGGTGTTAGGCCCAGTATGGATTGCACGTGATTGCACAAAGGTTAGAAAGGGTACCGTATCCCCGGATAACATGTATGGATAGCGTACACATTCAAAATATATGTCTCAGGAGGCAGGCTCAGACGGTGTTAGGCCCAGTATGGATTGCACGTGATTGCACAAAGGTTAGAAAGGGTACCGTATCCCTGGATAACATGTATGGATAGCGTTCATATTCAAAATATATGTCTCAGGAGGCAGGCTCAGACGGTGTCAGGCCCAGTATGGATTGCATGTGATTGCACAAAGGTTAGAAAGGGTACCGTATCCCTGGATAACATGTATGGATAGCGTACACATTCAAAATATATGTCTCAGGAGGCAGGCTCAGACGGTGTCAGGCACAGTGTGGATTGCACGTGATTGCACAAAGGTTAGAAAGGGTACCGTATCCCCGGATAACATGTATGGATAGCGTACACATTCAAAATATATGTCTCAGGAGGCAGGCTCAGACGGTGTCAGGCCCAGTATGGATTGCACGTGATTGCACAAAGGTTAGAAAGGGTACCGTATCCCTGGATAACATGTATGGATAGCGTACACATTCAAAATATATGTCTCAGGAGGCAGGCTCAGACGGTGTCAGGCACAGTATGGATTGCACGTGATTGCACAATGGTTAGAAAGGGTACCGTATCCCCGGATAACATGTATGGAAAGCGTACACATTCAAAATATATGTCTCAGGAGGCAGGCTCAGACGGTGTTAGGCCCAGTATGGATTGCACGTGATTGCACAAAGGTTAGAAAGGGTACCGTATCCCCGGATAACATGTATGGATAGCGTACACATTCAAAATATATGTCTCAGGAGGCAGGCTCAGACGGTGTTAGGCCCAGTATGGATTGCACCTGATTGCACAAAGGTTAGAAAGGGTACCGTATCCCTGGATAACATGTATGGATAGCGTACACATTCAAAATATATGTCTCAGGAGGCAGGCTCAGACGGTGTCAGGCACAGTATGGATTGCACGTGATTGCACAAAGGTTAGAAAGGGTACCGTATCCCCGGATAACATGTATGGATAGCGTACACATTCAAAATATATGTCTCAGGAGGCAGGCTCAGACGGTGTTAGGCCCAGTATGGATTGCACGTGATTGCACAAAGGTTAGAAAGGGTACCGTATCCCCGGATAACATGTATGGATAGCGAACACATTCAAAATATATGTATCAGGAGGCAGGCTCAGACGGTGTTAGGCCCAGTATGGATTGCACGTGATTGCACAAAGGTTAGAAAGGGTACCGTATCCCCGGATAACATGTATGGATAGCGTACACATTCAAAATATATGTCTCAGGAGGCAGGCTCAGACGGTGTTAGGCCCAGTATGGATTGCACGTGATTGCACAAAGGTTAGAAAGGGTACCGTATCCCTGGATAACATGTATGGATAGCGTACACATTCAAAATATATGTCTCAGGAGGCAGGCTCAGACGGTGTCAGGCACAGTATGGATTGCACGTGATTGCACAAAGGTTAGAAAGGGTACCGTATCCCCGGATAACATGTATGGATAGCGTACACATTCAAAATATATGTCTCAGGAGGCAGGCTCAGACGGTGTTAGGCCCAGTATGGATTGCACGTGATTGCACAAAGGTTAGAAAGGGTACCGTATCCCCAGATAACATGTATGGAGAGCGTACACATTCAAAATATATGTCTCAGGAGGTAGGCTCAGACGGTGTTAGGCCCAGTATGGATTGCACGTGATTGCACAAAGGTTAGAAAGGGTACCGTATCCCTGGATAACATGTATGGATAGCGTTCATATTCAAAATATATGTCTCAGGAGGCAGGCTCAGACGGTGTCAGGCCCATTATGGATTGCACGTGATTGCACAAAGGTTAGAAAGGGTACCGTATCCCTGGATAACATGTATGGATAGCGTACACATTCAAAATATATGTCTCAGGAGGCAGGCTCAGATGGTGTCAGGCACAGTATGGATTGCACGTGATTGCACAAAGGTTAGAAAGGGTACCGTATCCCCGGATAACATGTATGGATAGCGTACACATTCAAAATATATGTCTCAGGAGGCAGGCTCAGACGGTGTTAGGCCCAGTATGGATTGCACGTGATTGCACAAAGGTTAGAAAGGGTACCGTATCCCCTGATAACATGTATGGATAGCGTACACATTCTAAATATATGTCTCAGTAGGCAGGCTCAGACGGTGTCAGGCCCAGTATGGATTGCACGTGATTGCACAAAGGTTAGAAAGGGTACCGTATCCCTGGATAACATGTATGGATAGCGTACACATTCAAAATATATGTCTCAGGAGGCAGGCTCAGACGGTGTCAGGCACAGTATGGATTGCACGTGATTGCACAAAGGTTAGAAAGGGTACCGTATCCCCGGATAACATGTATGGATAGCGTACACATTCAAAATATATGTCTCAGGAGGCAGGCTCAGACGGTGTTAGGCCCAGTATGGATTGCACGTGATTGCACAAAGGTTAGAAAGGGTACCGTATGACCGGATAACATGTATGGATAGCGTACACATTCAAAATATATGTATCAGGAGGCAGGCTCAGACGGTGTTAGGCCCAGTATGGATTGCACGTGATGGCACAAAGGTTAGAAAGGGTACCGTATCCCCGTATAACATGTATGGATAGCGTACACATTTAAAATATATGTCTCAGGAGGCAGGCTCAGACGGTGTTAGGCCCAGTATGGATTGCACGTGATTGCACAAAGGTTAGAAAGGGTACCGTATCCCTGGATAACATGTATGGATAGCGTACACATTCAAAATATGTCTCAGGAGGCAGGCTCAGATGGTGTCAGGCCCAGTATGGATTGCACGTGATTGCACTAAGGTTAGAAAGGGTACCATATCCCTGGATAACATGTATGGATAGCATACACATTCAAAATATATGTCTCAGGAGGCAGGCTCAGACGGTGTCAGGCACAGTATGGATTGCACGTGATTGCACAAAGGTTAGAAAGGGTACCGTATCCCCGGATAACATGTATGGATAGCGTACACATTCAAAATATATGTCTCAGGAGGCAGGCTCAGACGGTGTCAGGCCCAGTATGGATTGCACGTGATTGCACAAAGGTTAGAAAGGGTACCGTATCCCTGGATAACATGTATGGATAGCGTACACATTCAAAATATATGTCTCAGGAGGCAGGCTCAGACGGTGTCAGGCCCAGTATGGATTGCACGTGATTGCACAAAGGTTAGAAAGGGTACCGTATCCCCGGATAACATGTATGGATAGCGAACACATTCAAAATATATGTATCAGGAGGCAGGCTCAGACGGTGTTAGGCCCAGTATGGATTGCACGTGATTGCACAAAGGTTAGAAAGGGTACCGTATCCCCGGATAACATGTATGGATAGCGTACACATTCAAAATATATGTCTCAGGAGGCAGGCTCAGACGGTGTTAGGCCCAGTATGGATTGCACGTGATTGCACAAAGGTTAGAAAGGGTACTGTATCCCCGGAAAACATGTATGGATAGCGTACACATTCAAAATATATGTCTCAGGAGGCAGGCTCAGACGGTGTCAGGCCCAGTATGGATTGCACGTGATTGCACAAAGGTTAGAAAGGGTACCGTATCCCTGGATAACATGTATGGATAGCGTACACATTCAAAATATATGTCTCAGGAGGCAGGCTCAGACGGTGTCAGGCCCAGTATGGATTGCACGTGATTGCACAAAGGTTAGAAAGGGTACCGTATCCCCGGATAACATGTATGGATAGCATACACATTCAAAATATATGTCTCAGGAGGCAGGCTCAGACGGTGTTAGGCCCAGTATGGATTGCACGTGTTTGCACAAAGGTTAGAAAGGGTACCGTATCCCCGGATAACGTGTATGGATAGCGTACACATTCAAAATATATGTATCAGGAGGCAGGCTCAGACGGTGTTAGGCCCAGTATGGATTGCACGTGATTGCACAAAGGTTAGAAAGGGTACCGTATCCCCGGATAACATGTATGGATAGCGTACACATTCAAAATATATGTCTCAGGAGGCAGGCTCAGACGGTGTTAGGCCCAGTATGGATTGCACGTGATTGCACAAAGGTTAGAAAGGGTACCGTATCCCTGGATAACATGTATGGATAGCGTACATATTCAAAACATATGTCTCAGGAGGCAGGCTCAGACGGTGTCAGGCCCAGTATGGATTGCACGTGATTGCACAAAGGTTAGAAAGGGTACCGTATCCCTGGATAACATGTATGGATAGCGTACACATTCAAAATATATGTCTCAGGAGGCAGGCTCAGACGGTGTCAGGCACAGTATGGATTGCACGTGATTGCACAAAGGTTAGAAAGGGTACCGTATCCCCGGATAACATGTATGGATAGCGTACACATTCAAAATATATGTCTCAGGAGGCAGGCTCAGACGGTGTTAGGCCCAGTATGGATTGCACGTGATTGCACAAAGGTTAGAAAGGGTACCGTATCCCCGGATAACATGTATGGATAGCGTACACATTCGAAATATATGTCTCCGGAGGCAGGCTCAGACGGTGTTAGGCCCAGTATGAATTTCACGTGATTGCACAAAGGTTAGAAAGGGTACCGTATCCCTGGATAACATGTATGGATAGCGTTCATATTCAAAATATATGTCTCAGGAGGCAGGCTCAGACGGTGTCAGGCCCAGTATGGATTGCACGTGATTGCACAAAGGTTAGAAAGGGTACCGTATCCCTGGATAACATGTATGGATAGCGTACACATTCAAAATATATGTCTCAGGAGGCAGGCTCAGACGGTGTCAGGCACAGTGTGGATTGCACGTGATTGCACAAAGGTTAGAAAGGGTACCGTATCCCCGGATAACATGTATGGATAGCGTACACATTCAAAATATATGTCTCAGGAGGCAGGCTCAGACGGTGTCAGGCCCAGTATGGATTGCACGTGATTGCACAAATGTTAGAAAGGGTACCGTATCCCTGGATAACATGTATGGATAGCGTACACATTCAAAATATATGTCTCAGGAGGCAGGCTCAGACGGTGTCAGGCACAGTATGGATTGCACGTGATTGCACAAAGGTTAGAAAGGGTACCGTATCCCCGGATAACATGTATGGAAAGCGTACACATTCAAAATATATGTCTCAGGAGGCAGGCTCAGACGGTGTTAGGCCCAGTATGGATTGCACGTGATTGCACAAAGGTTAGAAAGGGTACCGTATCCCTGGATAACATGTATGGATAGCGTACACATTCAAAATATATGTCTCAGGAGGCAGGCTCAGACGGTGTCAGGCACAGTATGGATTGCACGTGATTGCACAAAGGTTAGAAAGGGTACCGTATCCCCGGATAACATGTATGGATAGCGTACACATTCAAAATATATGTCTCAGGAGGCAGGCTCAGACGGTGTTAGGCCCAGTATGGATTGCAGGTGATTGCACAAAGGTTAGAAAGGGTACCGTATCCCCGGATAACATGTATGGATAGCGAACACATTCAAAATATATGTATCAGGAGGCAGGCTCAGACGGTGTTAGGCCCAGTATGGATTGCACGTGATTGCACAAAGTTTAGAAAGGGTACCGTATCCCCGGATAACATGTATGGATAGCGTACACATTCAAAATATATGTCTCAGGAGGCAGGCTCAGACGGTGTTAGGCCCAGTATGGATTGCACGTGATTGCACAAAGGTTAGAAAGGGTACTGTATCCCCGGATAACATGTATGGATAGCGTACACATTCAAAATATATGTCTCAGGAGGCAGGCTCAGACGGTGTCAGGCCCAGTATGGATTGCACGTGATTGCACAAAGGTTAGAAAGGGTACCGTATCCCTGGATAACATGTATGGATAGCGTACACATTCAAAATATATGTCTCAGGAGGCAGGCTCAGACGGTGTCAGGCACAGTATGGATTGCACGTGATTGCACAAAGGTTAGAAAGGGTACCGTATCCCCGGATAACATGTATGGATAGCGTACACATTCAAAATATATGTCTCAGGAGGCAGGCTCAGACGGTGTTAGGCCCAGTATGGATTGCACGTGATTGCACAAAGGTTAGAAAGGGTACCGTATCCCCGGATAACATGTATGGATAGCGTACACATTCAAAATATATGTCTCAGGAGGCAGGCTCAGACGGTGTTAGGCCCAGTATGGATTGCACGTGATTGCACAAAGGTTAGAAAGGGTACCGTATCCCTGGATAACATGTATGGATAGCGTTCATATTCAAAATATATGTCTCAGGAGGCAGGCTCAGACGGTGTCAGGCCCAGTATGGATTGCATGTGATTGCACAAAGGTTAGAAAGGGTACCGTATCCCTGGATAACATGTATGGATAGCGTACACATTCAAAATATATGTCTCAGGAGGCAGGCTCAGACGGTGTCAGGCACAGTGTGGATTGCACGTGATTGCACAAAGGTTAGAAAGGGTACCGTATCCCCGGATAACATGTATGGATAGCGTACACATTCAAAATATATGTCTCAGGAGGCAGGCTCAGACGGTGTCAGGCCCAGTATGGATTGCACGTGATTGCACAAAGGTTAGAAAGGGTACCGTATCCCTGGATAACATGTATGGATAGCGTACACATTCAAAATATATGTCTCAGGAGGCAGGCTCAGACGGTGTCAGGCACAGTATGGATTGCACGTGATTGCACAATGGTTAGAAAGGGTACCGTATCCCCGGATAACATGTATGGAAAGCGTACACATTCAAAATATATGTCTCAGGAGGCAGGCTCAGACGGTGTTAGGCCCAGTATGGATTGCACGTGATTGCACAAAGGTTAGAAAGGGTACCGTATCCCCGGATAACATGTATGGATAGCGTACACATTCAAAATATATGTCTCAGGAGGCAGGCTCAGACGGTGTTAGGCCCAGTATGGATTGCACCTGATTGCACAAAGGTTAGAAAGGGTACCGTATCCCTGGATAACATGTATGGATAGCGTACACATTCAAAATATATGTCTCAGGAGGCAGGCTCAGACGGTGTCAGGCACAGTATGGATTGCACGTGATTGCACAAAGGTTAGAAAGGGTACCGTATCCCCGGATAACATGTATGGATAGCGTACACATTCAAAATATATGTCTCAGGAGGCAGGCTCAGACGGTGTTAGGCCCAGTATGGATTGCACGTGATTGCACAAAGGTTAGAAAGGGTACCGTATCCCCGGATAACATGTATGGATAGCGAACACATTCAAAATATATGTATCAGGAGGCAGGCTCAGACGGTGTTAGGCCCAGTATGGATTGCACGTGATTGCACAAAGGTTAGAAAGGGTACCGTATCCCCGGATAACATGTATGGATAGCGTACACATTCAAAATATATGTCTCAGGAGGCAGGCTCAGACGGTGTTAGGCCCAGTATGGATTGCACGTGATTGCACAAAGGTTAGAAAGGGTACCGTATCCCTGGATAACATGTATGGATAGCGTACACATTCAAAATATATGTCTCAGGAGGCAGGCTCAGACGGTGTCAGGCACAGTATGGATTGCACGTGATTGCACAAAGGTTAGAAAGGGTACCGTATCCCCGGATAACATGTATGGATAGCGTACACATTCAAAATATATGTCTCAGGAGGCAGGCTCAGACGGTGTTAGGCCCAGTATGGATTGCACGTGATTGCACAAAGGTTAGAAAGGGTACCGTATCCCCAGATAACATGTATGGATAGCGTACACATTCAAAATATATGTCTCAGGAGGTAGGCTCAGACGGTGTTAGGCCCAGTATGGATTGCACGTGATTGCACAAAGGTTAGAAAGGGTACCGTATCCCTGGATAACATGTATGGATAGCGTTCATATTCAAAATATATGTCTCAGGAGGCAGGCTCAGACGGTGTCAGGCCCATTATGGATTGCACGTGATTGCACAAAGGTTAGAAAGGGTACCGTATCCCTGGATAACATGTATGGATAGCGTACACATTCAAAATATATGTCTCAGGAGGCAGGCTCAGATGGTGTCAGGCACAGTATGGATTGCACGTGATTGCACAAAGGTTAGAAAGGGTACCGTATCCCCGGATAACATGTATGGATAGCGTACACATTCAAAATATATGTCTCAGGAGGCAGGCTCAGACGGTGTTAGGCCCAGTATGGATTGCACGTGATTGCACAAAGGTTAGAAAGGGTACCGTATCCCCTGATAACATGTATGGATAGCGTACACATTCTAAATATATGTCTCAGTAGGCAGGCTCAGACGGTGTCAGGCCCAGTATGGATTGCACGTGATTGCACAAAGGTTAGAAAGGGTACCGTATCCCTGGATAACATGTATGGATAGCGTACACATTCAAAATATATGTCTCAGGAGGCAGGCTCAGACGGTGTCAGGCACAGTATGGATTGCACGTGATTGCACAAAGGTTAGAAAGGGTACCGTATCCCCGGAAAACATGTATGGATAGCGTACACATTCAAAATATATGTCTCAGGAGGCAGGCTCAGACGGTGTTAGGCCCAGTATGGATTGCACGTGATTGCACAAAGGTTAGAAAGGGTACCGTATGACCGGATAACATGTATGGATAGCGTACACATTCAAAATATATGTATCAGGAGGCAGGCTCAGACGGTGTTAGGCCCAGTATGGATTGCACGTGATGGCACAAAGGTTAGAAAGGGTACCGTATCCCCGTATAACATGTATGGATAGCGTACACATTTAAAATATATGTCTCAGGAGGCAGGCTCAGACGGTGTTAGGCCCAGTATGGATTGCACGTGATTGCACAAAGGTTAGAAAGGGTACCGTATCCCTGGATAACATGTATGGATAGCGTACACATTCAAAATATGTCTCAGGAGGCAGGCTCAGATGGTGTCAGGCCCAGTATGGATTGCACGTGATTGCACTAAGGTTAGAAAGGGTACCATATCCCTGGATAACATGTATGGATAGCATACACATTCAAAATATATGTCTCAGGAGGCAGGCTCAGACGGTGTCAGGCACAGTATGGATTGCACGTGATTGCACAAAGGTTAGAAAGGGTACCGTATCCCCGGATAACATGTATGGATAGCGTACACATTCAAAATATATGTCTCAGGAGGCAGGCTCAGATGGTGTTAGGCCCAGTATGGTTTGCACGTGATTGCACAAAGGTTAGAAAGGGTACCGTATCCCCGGATAACATGTATGGATAGCGTACACATTCAAAATATATGTCTCAGGAGGCAGGCTCAGACGGTGTCAGGCCCAGTATGGATTGCACGTGATTGCACAAAGGTTAGAAAGGGTACCGTATCCCTGGAAAACATATATGGATAGCGTACACATTCAAAATATATGTCTCAGGAGGCAGGCTCAGACGGTGTCAGGCACAGTATGGATTGCACGTGATTGCACAAAGGTTAGAAAGGGTACCGTATCCCCGGATAACATGTATGGATAGCGTACACATTCAAAATATATGTCTCAGGAGGCAGGCTCAGACGGTGTTAGGCCCAGTATGGATTGCACGTGATTGCACAAAGGTTAGAAAGGGTACCGTATCCCTGGATAACATGTATGGATAGCGTACACACTCAAAATATATGTCTCAGGAGGCAGGCTCAGACGGTGTTAGGCCCAGTATGGATTGCACGTGATTGCACAAAGGTTAGAAAGGGTACCGTATCCCTGGATAACATGTATGGATAGCATACACATTCAAAATATATGTCTCAGGAGGCAGGCTCAGACGGTGTCAGGCACAGTGTGGATTGCACGTGATTGCACAAAGGTTAGAAAGGGTACCGTATCCCCGGATAACATGTATGGATAGCGTACACATTCAAAATATATGTCTCAGGAGGCAGGCTCAGACGGTGTCAGGCCCAGTATGGATTGCACGTGATTGCACAAAGGTTAGAAAGGGTACCGTATCCCTGGATAACATGTATGGATAGCGTACACATTCAAAATATATGTCTCAGGAGGCAGGCTCAGACGGTGTCAGGCACAGTATGGATTGCACGTGATTGCACAAAGGTTAGAAAGGGTACCGTATCCCCGGATAACATGTATGGATAGCGTACACATTCAAAATATATGTCTCAGGAGGCAGGCTCAGACGGTGTTAGGCCCAGTATGGATTGCACGTGATTGCACAAAGGTTAGAAAGGGTACCGGATCCCTGGATAACATGTATGGATAGCGTACACACTCAAAATATATGTCTCAGGAGGCAGGCTCAGACGGTGTTAGGCCCAGTATGGATTGCACGTGATTGCACAAAGGTTAGAAAGGGTACCGTATCCCTGGATAACATGTATGGATAGCGTACACATTCAAAATATATGTCTCAGGAGGCAGGCTCAGATGGTGTCAGGCACAGTGTGGATTGCACGTGATTGCACAAAGGTTAGAAAGGGTACCGTATCCCCGGATAACATGTATGGATAGTGTACACATTCAAAATATATGTCTCAGGAGGCAGGCTCAGACAGTGTCAGGCCCAGTATGGATTGCACGTGATTGCACAAAGGTTAGAAAGGGTACCGTATCCCTGGATAACATGTATGGATAGCGTACACATTCAAAATTTATGTCTCAGGAGGCAGGCTCAGACGGTGTCAGGCACAGTATGGATTGCACGTGATTGCACAAAGGTTAGAAAGGGTACCGTATCCCCGGATAACATGTATGGAAAGCGTACACATTCAAAATATATGTCTCAGGAGGCAGGCTCAGACGGTGTTAGGCCCAGTATGGATTGCACGTGATTGCACAAAGGTTAGAAAGGGTACCGTATCCCCGGATAACATGTATGGATAGCGTACACATTCAAAATATATGTCTCAGGAGGCAGGCTCAGACGGTGGTAGGCCCAGTATGGATTGCACGTGATTGCACAAAGGTTAGAAAGGGTACCGTATCCCCGGATAACATGTATGGATAGCGTACACATTCAAAATATATGTCTCAGGAGGCAGGCTCAGACGGTGTTAGGCCCAGTATGGATTGCACGTGATTGCACAAAGGTTAGAAAGGGTACCGTATCCCCGGATAACATGTATGGATAGCGAACACATTCAAAATATATGTATCAGGAGGCAGGCTCAGACGGTGTTAGGCCCAGTATGGATTGCACGTGATTGCACAAAGGTTAGAAAGGGTACCGTATCCCCGGAAAACATGTATGGATAGCGTACACATTCAAAATATATGTCTCAGGAGGCAGGCTCAGACGGTGTTAGGCCCAGTATGGATTGCACGTGATTGCACAAAGGTTAGAAAGGGTACTGTATCCCCGGATAACATGTATGGATAGCGTACACATTCAAAATATATGTCTCAGGAGGCAGGCTCAGACGGTGTCAGGCCCAGTATGGATTGCACGTGATTGCACAAAGGTTAGAAAGGGTACCGTATCCCTGGATAACATGTATGGATAGCGTACACATTCAAAATATATGTCTCAGGAGGCAGGCTAAGACGGTGTCAGGCCCAGTATGGATTGCACGTGATTGCACAAAGGTTAGAAAGGGTACCGTATCCCCGGATAACATGTATGGATAGCATACACATTCAAAATATATGTCTCAGGAGGCAGGCTCAGACGGTGTTAGGCCCAGTATGGATTGCACGTGTTTGCACAAAGGTTAGAAAGGGTACCGTATCCCCGGATAACGTGTATGGATAGCGTACACATTCAAAATATATGTATCAGGAGGCAGGCTCAGACGGTGTTAGGCCCAGTATGGATTGCACGTGATTGCACAAAGGTTAGAAAGGGTACCGTATCCCCGGATAACATGTATGGATAGCGTACACATTCAAAATATATGTCTCAGGAGGCAGGCTCAGACGGTGTTAGGCCCAGTATGGATTGCACGTGATTGCACAAAGGTTAGAAAGGGTACCGTATCCCTGGATAACATGTATGGATAGCGTACATATTCAAAACATATGTCTCAGGAGGCAGGCTCAGACGGTGTCAGGCCCAGTATGGATTGCACGTGATTGCACAAAGGTTAAAAAGGGTACCGTATCCCTGGATAACATGTATGGATAGCGTACACATTCAAAATATATGTCTCAGGAGGCAGGCTCAGACGGTGTTAGGCCCAGTATGGATTGCACGTGATTGCACAAAGGTTAGAAAGGGTACCGTATCCCCGGATAACATGTATGGATAGCGTACACATTCAAAATATATGTCTCAGGAGGCAGGCTCAGACGGTGGTAGGCCCAGCATGGATTGCACGTGATTGCACAAAGGTTAGAAAGGGTACCGTATCCCTGGATAACATGTATGGATAGCGTTCATATTCAAAATATATGTCTCAGGAGGCAGGCTCAGACGGTGTCAGGCCCAGTATGGATTGCACGTGATTGCACAAAGGTTAGAAAGGGTACCGTATCCCCGGATAACATGTATGGATAGCGTACACATTCAAAATATATGTCTCAGGAGGCAGGCTCAGATGGTGTCAGGCACAGTATGGATTGCACGTGATTGCACAAAGGTTAGAAAGGGTACCGTATCCCCGGATAACATGTATGGATAGCGTACACATTCAAAATATATGTCTCAGGAGGCAGGCTCAGACGGTGTTAGGCCCAGTATGGATTGCACGTGATTGCACAAAGGTTAGAAAGGGTACCGAATCCCCGGATAACATGTATGGATAGCGTACACATTCAAAATATATGTCTCAGTAGGCAGGCTCAGACGGTGTCAGGCCCAGTAAGGATTGCACGTGATTGCACAAAGGTTAGAAAGGGTAACGTATCCCTGGATAACATGTATGGATAGCGTACACATTCAAAATATATGTCTCAGGAGGCAGGCTCAGATGGTGTCAGGCACAGTATGGATTGCACGTGATTGCACAAAGGTTAGAAAGGGTACCGTATCCCCGGATAACATGTATGGATAGCATACACATTCAAAATATATGTCTCAGGAGGCAGGCTCAGACGGTGTTAGGCCCAGTATGGATTGCACGTGATTGCACAAAGGTTAGAAAGGGTACCGTATCCCCGCATAACATGTATGGATAGCGTACACATTCAAAATATATGTATCAGGAGGCAGGCTCAGACGGTGTTAGGCCCAGTATGGATTGCACGTGATTGCACAAAGGTTAGAAAGGGTACCGTATCCCCATATAACATGTATGGATAGCGTACACATTTAAAATATATGTCTCAGGAGGCAGGCTCAGACGGTGTTAGGCCCAGTATGGATTGCACGTGATTGCACAAAGGTTAGAAAGGGTACCGTATCCCTGGATAACATGTATGGATAGCTTACACATTCAAAATATGTCTCAGGAGGCAGGCTCAGATGGTGTCAGGCCCAGTATGGATTGCACGTGATTGCACAAAGGTTAGAAAGGGTACCGTATCCCTGGATAACATGTATGGATAGCATACACATTCAAAATATATGTCTCAGGAGGCAGGCTCAGACGGTGTCAGGCACAGTATGGATTGCACGTGATTGCACAAAGGTTAGAAAGGGTACCGTATCCCCGGATAACATGTATGGATAGCGTACACATTCAAAATATATGTCTCAGGAGGCAGGCTCAGATGGTGTTAGGCCCAGTATGGTTTGCACGTGATTGCACAAAGGTTAGAAAGGGTACCGTATCCCCGGATAACATGTATGGATAGCGTACACATTCAAAATATATGTCTCAGGAGGCAGGCTCAGACGGTGTCAGGCCCAGTATGGATTGCACGTGATTGCACAAAGGTTAGAAAGGGTACCGTATCCCTGGATAACATGTATGGATAGCGTACACATTCAAAATATATGTCTCAGGAGGCAGGCTCAGACGGTGTCAGGCACAGTATGGATTGCACGTGATTGCACAAAGGTTAGAAAGGGTACCGTATCCCCGGATAACATGTATGGAAAGCGTACACATTCAAAATATATGTCTCAGGAGGCAGGCTCAGACGGTGTTAGGCCCAGTATGGATTGCACGTGTTTGCACAAAGGTTAGAAAGGGTACCGTATCCCCGGATAACGTGTATGGATAGCGTACACATTCAAAATATATGTATCAGGAGGCAGGCTCAGACGGTGTTAGGCCCAGTATGGATTGCACGTGATTGCACAAAGGTTAGAAAGGGTACCGTATCCCCGGATAACATGTATGGATAGCGTACACATTCAAAATATATGTCTCAGGAGGCAGGCTCAGACGGTGTCAGGCCCAGTATGGATTGCACGTGTTTGCACAAAGGTTAGAAAGGGTACCGTATCCCTGGATAACATGTATGGATAGCGTACACATTCAAAATATATGTCTCAGGAGGCAGGCTCAGACGGTGTCAGGCACAGTATGGATTGCACGTGATTGCACAAAGGTTAGAAAGGGTACCGTATCCCCGGATAACATGTATGGAAAGCATACACATTCAAAATATATGTCTCAGGAGGCAGGCTCAGACGGTGTTAGGCCCAGTATGGATTGCACGTGTTTGCACAAAGGTTAGAAAGGGTACCGTATCCCCGGATAACGTGTATGGATAGCGTACACATTCAAAATATATGTATCAGGAGGCAGGCTCAGACGGTGTTAGGCCCAGTATGGATTGCACGTGATTGCACAAAGGTTAGAAAGGGTACCGTATCCCCGGATAACATGTATGGATAGCGTACACATTCAAAATATATGTCTCAGGAGGCAGGCTCAGACGGTGTCAGGCACAGTATGGATTGCACGTGATTGCACAAAGGTTAGAAAGGGTACCGTATCCCCGGATAACATGTATGGATAGCGTACACATTCAGAATATATGTCTCAGGAGGCAGGCTCAGACGGTGTTAGGCCCAGTATGGATTGCACGTGATTGCACAAAGGTTAGAAAGGGTACCGTATCCCCGGATAACATGTATGGATAGCGTACACATTCAAAATATATGTCTCAGGAGGCAGGCTCAGACGGTGTTAGGCCCAGTATGGATTGCACGTGATTGCACAAAGGTTAGAAAGGGTACCGTATCCCTGGATAACATGTATGGATAGCGTTCATATTCAAAATATATGTCTCAGGAGGCAGGCTCAGACGGTGTCGGCCCAGTATGGATTGCACGTGATTGCACAAAGGTTAGAAAGGGTACCGTATCCCTGGATAACATGTATGGATAGCGTACACATTCAAAATATATGTCTCAGGAGGCAGGCTCAGACGGTGTCAGGCACAGTGTGGATTGCACGTGATTGCAGAAAGGTTAGAAAGGGTACCGTATCCCCGGATAACATGTATGGATAGCGTACACATTCAAAATATATGTCTCAGGAGGCAGGCTCAGACGGTGTCAGGCCCAGTATGGATTGCACGTGATTGCACAAAGGTTAGAAAGGGTACCGTATCCCTGGATAACATGTATGGATAGCGTACACATTCAAAATATATGTCTCAGGAGGCAGGCTCAGACGGTGTCATTCACAGTATGGATTGCACGTGATTGCACAAAGGTTAGAAAGGGTACCGTATCCCCGGATAGCATGTATGGAAAGCGTACACATTCAAAATATATGTCTCAGGAGGCAGGCTCAGACGGTGTTAGGCCCAGTATGGATTGCACGTGATTGCACAAAGGTTAGAAAGGGTACCGTATCCCCGGATAACATGTATGGATAGCGTACACATTCAAAATATATGTCTCAGGAGGCAGGCTCAGACGGTGTTAGGCCCAGTATCGATTGCACGTGATTGCACAAAGGTTAGAAAGGGTACCGTATCCCTGGATAACATGTATGGATAGCGTACACATTCAAAATATATGTCTCAGGAGGCAGGCTCAGACGGTGTCAGGCACAGTATGGATTGCACGTGATTGCACAAAGGTTAGAAAGGGTACCGTATCCCCGGATAACATGTATGGATAGCGTACACATTCAAAATATATGTCTCAGGAGGCAGGCTCAGACGGTGTTAGGCCCAGTATGGATTGCACGTGATTGCACAAAGGTTAGAAAGGGTACCGTATCCCCGGATAACATGTATGGATAGCGAACACATTCAAAATATATGTATCAGGAGGCAGGCTCAGACGGTGTTAGGCCCAGTATGGATTGCACGTGATTGCACAAAGGTTAGAAAGGGTACCGTATCCCCGGATAACATGTATGGATAGCGCAGACATTCAAAATATATGTCTCAGGAGGCAGGCTCAGACGGTGTTAGGCCCAGTATGGATTGCATGTGATTGCACAAAGGTTAGAAAGGGTACTGTATCCCCGGATAACATGTATGGATAGCGTACACATTCAAAATATATGTCTCAGGAGGCAGGCTCAGACGGTGTCAGGCCCAGTATGGATTGCACGTGATTGCACAAAGGTTAGAAAGGGTACCGTATCCCTGGATAACATGTATGGATAGCGTACACATTCAAAATATATGTCTCAGGAGGCAGGCTCAGACGGTGTCAGGCCCAGTATGGATTGCACGTGATTGCACAAAGGTTAGAAAGGGTACCGTATCCCCGGATAACATGTATGGATAGCATACACATTCAAAATATATGTCTCAGGAGGCAGGCTCAGACGGTGTTAGGCCCAGTATGGATTGCACGTGTTTGCACAAAGGTTAGAAAGGGTACCGTATCCCCGGATAACGTGTATGGATAGCGTACACATTCAAAATATATGTATCAGGAGGCAGGCTCAGACGGTGTTAGGCCCAGTATGGATTGCACGTGATTGCACAAAGGTTAGAAAGGGTACCGTATCCCCGGATAACATGTATGGATAGCGTACACATTCAAAATATATGTCTCAGGAGGCATGCTCAGACGGTGTTAGGCCCAGTATGGATTGCACGTGATTGCACAAAGGTTAGAAAGGGTACCGTATCCCTGGATAACATGTATGGATAGCGTACATATTCAAAACATATGTCTCAGGAGGCAGGCTCAGACGGTGTCAGGCCCAGTATGGATTGCACGTGATTGCACAAAGGTTAGAAAGGGTACCGTATCCCTGGATAACATGTATGGATAGCGTACACATTCAAAATATATGTCTCAGGAGGCAGGCTCAGACGGTGTCAGGCACAGTATGGATTGCACGTGATTGCACAAAGGTTAGAAAGGGTACCGTATCCCCGGATAACATGTATGGATAGCGTACACATTCAAAATATATGTCTCAGGAGGCAGGCTCAGACGGTGTTAGGCACAGTATGGATTGCACGTGATTGCACAAAGGTTAGAAAGGGTACCGTATCCCCGGATAACATGTATGGATAGCGTACACATTCAAAATATATGTCTCAGGAGGCAGGCTCAGACGGTGTTAGGTCCAGTATGGATTGCACGTGATTGCACAAAGGTTAGAAAGGGTACCGTATCCCTGGATAACATGTATGGATAGCGTTCAGATTCAAAATATATGTCTCAGGAGGCAGGCTCAGACGGTGTCAGGCCCAGTATGGATTGCACGTGATTGCACAAAGGTTAGAAAGGGTACGGTATCCCTGGATAACATGTATGGATAGCGTACACATTCAAAATATATGTCTCAGGAGGCAGGCTCAGATGGTGTCAGGCACAGTATGGATTGCACGTGATTGCACAAAGGTTAGAAAGGGTACCGTATCCCCGGATAACATGTATGGATAGCGTACACATTCAAAATATATGTCTCAGGAGGCAGGCTCAGACGGTGTTAGGCCCAGTATGGATTGCACGTGATTGCACAAAGGTTAGAAAGGGTACCATATCCCCGGATAACATGTATGGATAGCGTACACATTCAAAATATATGTCTCAGTAGGCAGGCTCAGACGGTGTCAGGCCCACTATGGATTGCACGTGATTGCACAAAGGTTAGAAAGGGTACCGTATCCCTGGATAACATGTATGGATAGCGTACACATTCAAAATATATGTCTCAGGAGGCAGGCTCAGACGGTGTCAGGCACAGTATGGATTGCACGTGATTGCACAAAGGTTAGAAAGGGTACCGTATCCCCGGATAACATGTATGGATAGCGTACACATTCAAAATATATGTCTCAGGAGGCAGGCTCAGACGGTGTTAGGCCCAGTATGGATTGCACGTGATTGCACAAAGGTTAGAAAGGGTACCGTATCCCTGGATAACATGTATGGATAGCGTACACATTCAAAATATGTCTCAGGAGGCAGGCTCAGATGGTGTCAGGCCCAGTATGGATTGCACGTGATTGCACAAAGGTTAGAAAGGGTACCGTATCCCTGGATAACATGTATGGATAGCATACACATTCAAAATATATGTCTCAGGAGGCAGGCTCAGACGGTGTCAGGCACAGTATGGATTGCACGTGATTGCACAAAGGTTAGAAAGGGTACCGTATCCCCGGATAACATGTATGGATAACGTACACATTCAAAATATATGTCTCAGGAGGCAGGCTCAGATGGTGTTAGGCCCAGTATGGTTTGCACGTGATTGCACAAAGGTTAGAAAGGGTACCGTATCCCCGGATAACATGTATGGATAGCGTACACATTCAAAATATATGTCTCAGGAGGCAGGCTCAGACGGTGTCAGGCCCAGTATGGATTGCACGTGATTGCACAAAGGTTAGAAAGGGTACCGTATCCCTGGATAACATGTATGGATAGCGTACACATTCAAAATATATGTCTCAGGAGGCAGGCTCAGACGGTGTCAGGCACAGTATGGATTGCACGTGATTGCACAAAGGTTAGAAAGGGTACCGTATCCCCGGATAACATGTATGGATAGCGTACACATTCAAAATATATGTCTCAGGAGGCAGGCTCAGACGGTGTTAGGCCCAGTATGGATTGCACGTGATTGCACAAAGGTTAGAAAGGGTACCGTATCCCTGGATAACATGTATGGATAGCGTACACACTCAAAATATATGTCTCAGGAGGCAGGCTCAGACGGTGTTAGGCCCAGTATGGATTGCACGTGATTGCACAAAGGTTAGAAAGGGTACCGTATCCCTGGATAACATGTATGGATAGCGTACACATTCAAAATATATGTCTCAGGAGGCAGGCTCAGACGGTGTCAGGCACAGTGTGGATTGCACGTGATTGCACAAAGGTTAGAAAGGGTACCGTATCCCCGGATAACATGTATGGATAGCGTACACATTCAAAATATATGTCTCAGGAGGCAGGCTCAGACGGTGTCAGGCCCAGTATGGATTGCACGTGATTGCACAAAGGTTAGAAAGGGTACCGTATCCCTGGATAACATGTATGGATAGCGTACATATTCAAAATATATGTCTCAGGAGGCAGGCTCAGACGGTGTCAGGCACAGTATGGATTGCACGTGATTGCACAAAGGTTAGAAAGGGTACCGTATCCCCGGATAACATGTATGGATAGCGTACACATTCAAAATATATGTCTCAGGAGGCAGGCTCAGACGGTGTTAGGCCCAGTATGGATTGCACGTGATTGCACAAAGGTTAGAAAGGGTACCGTATCCCTGGATAACATGTATGGATAGCGTACACACTCAAAATATATGTCTCAGGAGGCAGGCTCAGACGGTGTTAGGCCCAGTATGGATTGCACGTGATTGCACAAAGGTTAGAAAGGGTACCGTATCCCTGGATAACATGTATGGATAGCGTACACATTCAAAATATATGTCTCAGGAGGCAGGCTCAGACGGTGTCAGGCACAGTGTGGATTGCACGTGATTGCACAAAGGTTAGAAAGGGTACCGTATCCCCGGATAACATGTATGGATAGCGTACACATTCAAAATATATGTCTCAGGAGGCAGGCTCAGACAGTGTCAGGCCCAGTATGGATTGCACGTGATTGCACAAAGGTTAGAAAGGGTACCGTATCCCTGGATAACATGTATGGATAGCGTACACATTCAAAATTTATGTCTCAGGAGGCAGGCTCAGACGGTGTCAGGCACAGTATGGATTGCACGTGATTGCACAAAGGTTAGAAAGAGTACCGTATCCCCGGATAACATGTATGGAAAGCGTACACATTCAAAATATATGTCTCAGGAGGCAGGCTCAGACGGTGTTAGGCCCAGTATGGATTGCACGTGATTGCACAAAGGTTAGAAAGGGTACCGTATCCCCGGATAACATGTATGGATAGCGTACACATTCAAAATATATCTCTCAGGAGGCAGGCTCAGACGGTGTTAGGCCCAGTATGGATTGCACGTGATTGCACAAAGGTTAGAAAGGGTACCGTATCCCTGGATAACATGTATGGATAGCGTACACATTCAAAATATATGTCTCACGAGGCAGGCTCAGACGGTGTCAGGCACAGTATGGATTGCACGTGATTGCACAAAGGTTAGAAAGGGTACCGTATCCCCGGATAACATGTATGGATAGCGTACACATTCAAAATATATGTCTCAGGAGGCAGGCTCAGACGGTGTTAGGCCCAGTATGGATTGCACGTGATTGCACAAAGGTTAGAAAGGGTACCGTATCCCCGGATAACATGTATGGATAGCGAACACATTCAAAATATATGTATCAGGAGGCAGGCTCAGACGGTGTTAGGCCCAGTATGGATTGCACGTGATTGCACAAAGGTTAGAAAGGGTACCGTATCCCCGGATAACATGTATGGATAGCGTACACATTCAAAATATATGTCTCAGGAGGCAGGCTCAGACGGTGTTAGGCCCAGTATGGATTGCACGTGATTGCACAAAGGTTAGAAAGGGTACTGTATCCCCGGATAACATGTATGGATAGCGTACACATTCAAAATATATGTCTCACGAGGCAGGCTCAGACGGTGTCAGGCCCAGTATGGATTGCACGTGATTGCACAAAGGTTAGAAAGGGTACCGTATCCCTGGATAACATGTATGGATAGCGTACACATTCAAAATATATGTCTCAGGAGGCAGGCTCAGATGGTGTCAGGCCCAGTATGGATTGCACGTGATTGCACAAAGGTTAGAAAGGGTACCGTATCCCCGGATAACATGTATGGATAGCATACACATTCAAAATATATGTCTCAGGAGGCAGGCTCAGACGGTGTTAGGCCCAGTACGGATTGCACGTGTTTGCACAAAGGTTAGAAAGGGTACCGTATCCCCGGATAACGTGTATGGATAGCGTACACATTCAAAATATATGTATCAGGAGGCAGGCTCAGACGGTGTTAGGCCCAGTATGGATTGCACGTGATTGCACAAAGGTTAGAAAGGGTACCGTATCCCCGGATAACATGTATGGATAGCGTACACATTCAAAATATATGTCTCAGGAGGCAGGCTCAGACGGTGTTAGGCCCAGTATGGATTGCACGTGATTGCACAAAGGTTAGATAGGGTACCGTATCCCTGGATAACATGTATGGATAGCGTACATATTCAAAACATATGTCTCAGGAGGCAGGCTCAGACGGTGTCAGGCCCAGTATGGATTGCACGTGATTGCACAAAGGTTAGAAAGGGTACCGTATCCCTGGATAACATGTATGGATAGCGTACACATTCAAAATATATGTCTCAGGAGGCAGGCTCAGACGGTGTTAGGCCCAGTATGGATTGCACGTGATTGCACAAAGGTTAGAAAGGGTACCGTATCCCCGGATAACATGTATGGATAGCGTACACATTCAAAATATATGTCTCAGGAGGCAGGCTCAGACGGTGTTAGGCCCAGTATGGATTGCACGTGATTGCGCAAAGGTTAGAAAGGGTACCGTATCCCTGGATAACATGTATGGATAGCGTTCATATTCAAAATATATGTCTCAGGAGGCAGGCTCAGACGGTGTCAGGCCCAGTATGGATTGCACGTGATTGCACAAAGGTTAGAAAGGGTACCGTATCCCTGGATAACATGTATGGATAGCGTACACATTCAAAATATATGTCTCAGGAGGCAGGCTCAGATGGTGTCAGGCACAGTATGGATTGCATGTGATTGCACAAAGGTTAGAAAGGGTACCGTATCCCCGGATAACATGTATGGATAGCGTACACATTCAAAATATATGTCTCAGGAGGCAGGCTCAGACGGTGTTAGGCCCAGTATGGATTGCACGTGATTGCACAAAGGTTAGAAAGGGTACCGTATCCCTGGATAACATGTATGGATAGCATACACATTCAAAATATATGTCTCAGGAGGCAGGCTCAGACGGTGTCAGGCACAGTATGGATTGCACGTGATTGCACAAAGGTTAGAAAGGGTACCGTATCCCCGGATAACATGTATGGATAGCGTACACATTCAAAATATATGTCTCAGGAGGCAGGCTCAGATGGTGTTAGGCCCAGTATGGTTTGCACGTGATTGCACAAAGGTTAGAAAGGGTACCGTATCCCTGGATAACATGTATGGAAAGCGTACACATTCAAAATATAAGTCTCAGGAGGCAGGCTCAGACGGTGTTAGGCCCAGTATGGATTGCACGTGATTGCACAAAGGTTAGAAAGGGTACCGTATCCCCGGATAACATGTATGGATAGCGTACACATTCAAAATATATGTCTCAGGAGGCAGGCTCAGATGGTGTTAGGCCCAGTATGGATTGCACGTGATTGCACAAAGGTTAGAAAGGGTACCGTATCCCTGGATAACATGTATGGATAGCGTACACAATCAAAATATATGTCTCAGGAGGCAGGCTCAGACGGTGTTAGGCCCAGTATGGATTGCACGTGATTGCACAAAGGTTAGAAAGGGTACTGTATCCACGGATAACATGTATGGATAGCGTACACATTCAAAATATATGTCTCAGGAGGCAGGCTCAGACGATGTCAGGCCCAGTATGGATTGCACGTGATTGCACAAAGGTTAGAAAGGGTACCGTATCCCTGGATAACATGTATGGATAGCGTACACATTCAAAATATATGTCTCAGGAGGCAGGCTCAGACGGTGTCAGGCCCAGTATGGATTGCACGTGATTGCACAAAGGTTAGAAAGGGTACCGTATCCCCGGATAACATGTATGGATAGCATACACATTCAAAATATATGTCTCAGGAGGCAGGCTCAGACGGTGTTAGGCCCAGTATGGATTGCACGTGATTGCACAAAGGTTAGAAAGGGTACCGTATCCCCGGATAACATGTATGGATAGCGTACACATTCAAAATATATGTCTCAGGAGGCAGGCTCAGACGGTGTTAGGCCCAGTATGGATTGCACGTGATTGCACAAAGGTTAGAAAGGGTACCGTATCCCTGGATAACATGTATGGATAGCATACACATTCAAAATATATGTCTCAGAAGGCAGGCTCAGACGGTGTCAGGCACAGTATGGATTGCACGTGATTGCACAAAGGTTAGAAAGGGTACCGTATCCCCGGATAACATGTATGGATAGCATACACATTCAAAATATATGTCTCAGGAGGCAGGCTCAGACGGTGTTAGGCCCAGTATGGATTGCACGTGTTTGCACAAAGGTTAGAAAGGGTACCGTATCCCCGGAAAACGTGTATGGATAGCGTACACATTCAAAATATATGTATCAGGAGGCAGGCTCAGACGGTGTTAGGCCCAGTATGGATTGCACGTGATTGCACAAAGGTTAGAAAGGGTACCGTATCCCCGGATAACATGTATGGATAGCGTACACATTCTAAATATATGTCTCAGGAGGCAGGCTCAGACGGTGTTAGGACCAGTATGGATTGCACGTGATTGCACAAAGGTTAGAAAGGGTACCGTATCCCTGGATAACATGTATGGATAGCGTACATATTCAAAACATATGTCTCAGGAGGCAGGCTCAGACGGTGTCAGGCCCAGTATGGATTGCACGTGATTGCACAAAGGTTAGAAAGGGTACCGTATCCCTGGATAACATGTATGGATAGCGTACACATTCAAAATATATGTCTCAGGAGGCAGGCTCAGACGGTGTCAGGCACAGTATGGATTGCACGTGATTGCACAAAGGTTAGAAAGGGTACCGTATCCCCGGATAACATGTATGGATAGCGTACACATTCAAAATATATGTCTCAGGAGGCAGGCTCAGACGGTGTCAGGCACAGTATGGATTGCACGTGATTGCACAAAGGTTAGAAAGGGTACCGTATCCCCGGATAACATGTATGGATAGCGTACACATTCAAAATATATGTCTCAGGAGGCAGGCTCAGACGGTGTCAGGCACAGTATGGATTGCACGTGATTGCACAAAGGTTAGAAAGGGTACCGTATCCCCGGATAACATGTATGGATAGCGTACACATTCAAAATATATGTCTCAGGAGGCAGGCTCAGACGGTGTTAGGCCCAGTATGGATTGCACGTGATTGCACAAAGGTTAGAAAGGGTACCGTATCCCCGGATAACATGTATGGATAGCGTACACATTCAGAATATATGTATCAGGAGGCAGGCTCAGACGGTGTTAGGCCCAGTATGGATTGCACGTGATTGCACAAAGGTTAGAAAGGGTACCGTATCCCCGTATAACATGTATGGATAGCGTACACATTTAAAATATATGTCTCAGGAGGCAGGCTCAGACGGTGTTAGGCCCAGTGTGGATTGCACGTGATTGCACAAAGGTTAGAAAGGGTACCGTATCCCTGGATAACATGTATGGATAGCGTACACATTCAAAATATGTCTCAGGAGGCAGGCTCAGATGGTGTCAGGCCCAGTATGGATTGCACGTGATTGCACAAAGGTTAGAAAGGGTACCGTATCCCTGGATAACATGTATGGATAGCATACACATTCAAAATATATGTCTCAGGAGGCAGGCTCAGACGGTGTCAGGCACAGTATGGATTGCACGTGATTGCACAAAGGTTAGAAAGGGTACCGTATCCCCGGATAACATGTATGGATAGCGTACACATTCAAAATATATGTCTCAGGAGGCAGGCTCAGATGGTGTTAGGCCCAGTATGGTTTGCACGTGATTGCACAAAGGTTAGAAAGGGTACCGTATCCCCGGATAACATGTATGGAAAGCGTACACATTCAAAACATATGTCTCAGGAGGCAGGCTCAGACGGTGTTAGGCCCAGTATGGATTGCACGTGATTGCACAAAGGTTAGAAAGGGTACCGTATCCCTGGATAACATGTATGGATAGCGTACACACTCAAAATATATGTCTCAGGAGGCAGGCTCAGACGGTGTTAGGCCCAGTATGGATTGCACGTGATTGCACAAAGGTTAGAAAGGGTACCGTATCCCTGGATAACATGTATGGATAGCATACACATTCAAAATATATGTCTCAGGAGGCAGGCTCAGACGGTGTCAGGCACAGTGTGGATTGCACGTGATTGCACAAAGGTTAGAAAGGGTACCGTATCCCCGGATAACATGTATGGATAGCGTACACATTCAAAATATATGTCTCAGGAGGCAGGCTCAGACGGTGTCAGGCCCAGTATGGATTGCACGTGATTGCACAAAGGTTAGAAAGGGTACCGTATCCCTGGATAACATGTATGGATAGCGTACACATTCAAAATATATGTCTCAGGAGGCAGGCTCAGACGGTGTCAGGCACAGTATGGATTGCACGTGATTGCACAAAGGTTAGAAAGGGTACCGTATCCCCGGATAACATGTATGGATAGCGTACACATTCAAAATATATGTCTCAGGAGGCAGGCTCAGACGGTGTTAGGCCCAGTATGGATTGCACGTGATTGCACAAAGGTTAGAAAGGGTACCGGATCCCTGGATAACATGTATGGATAGCGTACACACTCAAAATATATGTCTCAGGAGGCAGGCTCAGACGGTGTTAGGCCCAGTATGGATTGCACGTGATTGCACAAAGGTTAGAAAGGGTACCGTATCCCTGGATAACATGTATGGATAGCGTACACATTCAAAATATATGTCTCAGGAGGCAGGCTCAGACGGTGTCAGGCACAGTGTGGATTGCACGTGATTGCACAAAGGTTAGAAAGGGTACCGTATCCCCGGATAACATGTATGGATAGCGTACACATTCAAAATATATGTCTCAGGAGGCAGGCTCAGACAGTGTCAGGCCCAGTATGGATTGCACGTGATTGCACAAAGGTTAGAAAGGGTACCGTATCCCTGGATAACATGTATGGATAGCGTACACATTCAAAATTTATGTCTCAGGAGGCAGGGTCAGACGGTGTCAGGCACAGTATGGATTGCACGTGATTGCACAAAGGTTAGAAAGGGTACCGTATCCCCGGATAACATGTATGGAAAGCGTACACATTCAAAATATATGTCTCAGGAGGCAGGCTCAGACGGTGTTAGGCCCAGTATGGATTGCACGTGATTGCACAAAGGTTAGAAAGGGTACCGTATCCCCGGATAACATGTATGGATAGCGTACACATTCAAAATATATGTCTCAGGAGGCAGGCTCAGACGGTGTTAGGCCCAGTATGGATTGCACGTGATTGCACAAAGTTTAGAAAGGGTACCGTATCCCCGGATAACATGTATGGATAGCGTACACATTCAAAATATATGTCTCAGGAGGCAGGCTCAGACGGTGTTAGGCCCAGTATGGATTGCACGTGATTGCACAAAGGTTAGAAAGGGTACCGTATCCCCGGATAACATGTATGGATAGCGAACACATTCAAAATATATGTATCAGGAGGCAGGCTCAGACGGTGTTAGGCCCAGTATGGATTGCACGTGATTGCACAAAGGTTAGAAAGGGTACCGTATCCCCGGAAAACATGTATGGATAGCGTACACATTCAAAATATATGTCTCAGGAGGCAGGCTCAGACGGTGTTAGGCCCAGTATGGATTGCACGTGATTGCACAAAGGTTAGAAAGGGTACTGTATCCCCGGATAACATGTATGGATAGCGTACACATTCAAAATATATGTCTCAGGAGGCAGGCTCAGACGGTGTCAGGCCCAGTATGGATTGCACGTGATTGCACAAAGGTTAGAAAGGGTACCGTATCCCTGGATAACATGTATGGATAGCGTACACATTCAAAATATATGTCTCAGGAGGCAGGCTAAGACGGTGTCAGGCCCAGTATGGATTGCACGTGATTGCACAAAGGTTAGAAAGGGTACCGTATCCCCGGATAACATGTATGGATAGCATACACATTCAAAATATATGTCTCAGGAGGCAGGCTCAGACGGTGTTAGGCCCAGTATGGATTGCACGTGTTTGCACAAAGGTTAGAAAGGGTACCGTATCCCCGGATAACGTGTATGGATAGCGTACACATTCAAAATATATGTATCAGGAGGCAGGCTCAGACGGTGTTAGGCCCAGTATGGATTGCACGTGATTGCACAAAGGTTAGAAAGGGTACCGTATCCCCGGATAACATGTATGGATAGCGTACACATTCAAAATATATGTCTCAGGAGGCAGGCTCAGACGGTGTTAGGCCCAGTATGGATTGCACGTGATTGCACAAAGGTTAGAAAGGGTACCGTATCCCTGGATAACATGTATGGATAGCGTACATATTCAAAACATATGTCTCAGGAGGCAGGCTCAGACGGTGTCAGGCCCAGTATGGATTGCACGTGATTGCACAAAGGTTAAAAAGGGTACCGTATCCCTGGATAACATGTATGGATAGCGTACACATTCAAAATATATGTCTCAGGAGGCAGGCTCAGACGGTGTTAGGCCCAGTATGGATTGCACGTGATTGCACAAAGGTTAGAAAGGGTACCGTATCCCCGGATAACATGTATGGATAGCGTACACATTCAAAATATATGTCTCAGGAGGCAGGCTCAGACGGTGGTAGGCCCAGCATGGATTGCACGTGATTGCACAAAGGTTAGAAAGGGTACCGTATCCCTGGATAACATGTATGGATAGCGTTCATATTCAAAATATATGTCTCAGGAGGCAGGCTCAGACGGTGTCAGGCCCAGTATGGATTGCACGTGATTGCACAAAGGTTAGAAAGGGTACCGTATCCCCGGATAACATGTATGGATAGCGTACACATTCAAAATATATGTCTCAGGAGGCAGGCTCAGATGGTGTCAGGCACAGTATGGATTGCACGTGATTGCACAAAGGTAAGAAAGGGTACCGTATCCCCGGATAACATGTATGGATAGCGTACACATTCAAAATATATGTCTCAGGAGGCAGGCTCAGACGGTGTTAGGCCCAGTATGGATTGCACGTGATTGCACAAAGGTTAGAAAGGGTACCGAATCCCCGGATAACATGTATGGATAGCGTACACATTCAAAATATATGTCTCAGTAGGCAGGCTCAGACGGTGTCAGGCCCAGTAAGGATTGCACGTGATTGCACAAAGGTTAGAAAGGGTAACGTATCCCTGGATAACATGTATGGATAGCGTACACATTCAAAATATATGTCTCAGGAGGCAGGCTCAGATGGTGTCAGGCACAGTATGGATTGCACGTGATTGCACAAAGGTTAGAAAGGGTACCGTATCCCCGGATAACATGTATGGATAGCATACACATTCAAAATATATGTCTCAGGAGGCAGGCTCAGACGGTGTTAGGCCCAGTATGGATTGCACGTGATTGCACAAAGGTTAGAAAGGGTACCGTATCCCCGCATAACATGTATGGATAGCGTACACATTCAAAATATATGTATCAGGAGGCAGGCTCAGACGGTGTTAGGCCCAGTATGGATTGCACGTGATTGCACAAAGGTTAGAAAGGGTACCGTATCCCCATATAACATGTATGGATAGCGTACACATTTAAAATATATGTCTCAGGAGGCAGGCTCAGACGGTGTTAGGCCCAGTATGGATTGCACGTGATTGCACAAAGGTTAGAAAGGGTACCGTATCCCTGGATAACATGTATGGATAGCTTACACATTCAAAATATGTCTCAGGAGGCAGGCTCAGATGGTGTCAGGCCCAGTATGGATTGCACGTGATTGCACAAAGGTTAGAAAGGGTACCGTATCCCTGGATAACATGTATGGATAGCATACACATTCAAAATATATGTCTCAGGAGGCAGGCTCAGACGGTGTCAGGCACAGTATGGATTGCACGTGATTGCACAAAGGTTAGAAAGGGTACCGTATCCCCGGATAACATGTATGGATAGCGTACACATTCAAAATATATGTCTCAGGAGGCAGGCTCAGATGGTGTTAGGCCCAGTATGGTTTGCACGTGATTGCACAAAGGTTAGAAAGGGTACCGTATCCCCGGATAACATGTATGGATAGCGTACACATTCAAAATATATGTCTCAGGAGGCAGGCTCAGACGGTGTCAGGCCCAGTATGGATTGCACGTGATTGCACAAAGGTTAGAAAGGGTACCGTATCCCTGGATAACATGTATGGATAGCGTACACATTCAAAATATATGTCTCAGGAGGCAGGCTCAGACGGTGTCAGGCACAGTATGGATTGCACGTGATTGCACAAAGGTTAGAAAGGGTACCGTATGCCCGGATAACATGTATGGAAAGCGTACACATTCAAAATATATGTCTCAGGAGGCAGGCTCAGACGGTGTTAGGCCCAGTATGGATTGCACGTGTTTGCACAAAGGTTAGAAAGGGTACCGTATCCCCGGATAACGTGTATGGATAGCGTACACATTCAAAATATATGTATCAGGAGGCAGGCTCAGACGGTGTTAGGCCCAGTATGGATTGCACGTGATTGCACAAAGGTTAGAAAGGGTACCGTATCCCCGGATAACATGTATGGATAGCGTACACATTCAAAATATATGTCTCAGGAGGCAGGCTCAGACGGTGTCAGGCCCAGTATGGATTGCACGTGTTTGCACAAAGGTTAGAAAGGGTACCGTATCCCTGGATAACATGTATGGATAGCGTACACATTCAAAATATATGTCTCAGGAGGCAGGCTCAGACGGTGTCAGGCACAGTATGGATTGCACGTGATTGCACAAAGGTTAGAAAGGGTACCGTATCCCCGGATAACATGTATGGAAAGCGTACACATTCAAAATATATGTCTCAGGAGGCAGGCTCAGACGGTGTTAGGCCCAGTATGGATTGCACGTGATTGCACAAAGGTTAGAAAGGGTACCGTATCCCCGGATAACATTTATGGATAGCGTACACATTCAAAATATATGTCTCAGGAGGCAGGCTCAGACGGTGTTAGGCCCAGTATGGATTGCACGTGATTGCACAAAGGTTAGAAAGGGTACCGTATCCCTGGATAACATGTATGGATAGCGTACATATTCAAAACATATGTCTCAGGAGGCAGGCTCAGACGGTGTCAGGCCCAGTATGGATTGCACGTGATTGCACAAAGGTTAAAAAGGGTACCGTATCCCTGGATAACATGTATGGATAGCGTACACATTCAAAATATATGTCTCAGGAGGCAGGCTCAGACGGTGTTAGGCCCAGTATGGATTGCACGTGATTGCACAAAGGTTAGAAAGGGTACCGTATCCCCGGATAACATGTATGGATAGCGTACACATTCAAAATATATGTCTCAGGAGGCAGGCTCAGACGGTGGTAGGCCCAGCATGGATTGCACGTGATTGCACAAAGGTTAGAAAGGGTACCGTATCCCTGGATAACATGTATGGATAGCGTTCATATTCAAAATATATGTCTCAGGAGGCAGGCTCAGACGGTGTCAGGCCCAGTATGGATTGCACGTGATTGCACAAAGGTTAGAAAGGGTACCGTATCCCCGGATAACATGTATGGATAGCGTACACATTCAAAATATATGTCTCAGGAGGCAGGCTCAGATGGTGTCAGGCACAGTATGGATTGCACGTGATTGCACAAAGGTTAGAAAGGGTACCGTATCCCCGGATAACATGTATGGATAGCGTACACATTCAAAATATATGTCTCAGGAGGCAGGCTCAGACGGTGTTAGGCCCAGTATGGATTGCACGTGATTGCACAAAGGTTAGAAAGGGTACCGAATCCCCGGATAACATGTATGGATAGCGTACACATTCAAAATATATGTCTCAGTAGGCAGGATCAGACGGTGTCAGGCCCAGTAAGGATTGCACGTGATTGCACAAAGGTTAGAAAGGGTAACGTATCCCTGGATAACATGTATGGATAGCGTACACATTCAAAATATATGTCTCAGGAGGCAGGCTCAGATGGTGTCAGGCACAGTATGGATTGCACGTGATTGCACAAAGGTTAGAAAGGGTACCGTATCCCCGGATAACATGTATGGATAGCATACACATTCAAAATATATGTCTCAGGAGGCAGGCTCAGACGGTGTTAGGCCCAGTATGGATTGCACGTGATTGCACAAAGGTTAGAAAGGGTACCGTATCCCCGCATAACATGTATGGATAGCGTACACATTCAAAATATATGTATCAGGAGGCAGGCTCAGACGGTGTTAGGCCCAGTATGGATTGCACGTGATTGCACAAAGGTTAGAAAGGGTACCGTATCCCCATATAACATGTATGGATAGCGTACACATTTAAAATATATGTCTCAGGAGGCAGGCTCAGACGGTGTTAGGCCCAGTATAGATTGCACGTGATTGCACAAAGGTTAGAAAGGGTACCGTATCCCTGGATAACATGTATGGATAGCTTACACATTCAAAATATGTCTCAGGAGGCAGGCTCAGATGGTGTCAGGCCCAGTATGGATTGCACGTGATTGCACAAAGGTTAGAAAGGGTACCGTATCCCTGGATAACATGTATGGATAGCATACACATTCAAAATATATGTCTCAGGAGGCAGGCTCAGACGGTGTCAGGCACAGTATGGATTGCACGTGATTGCACAAAGGTTAGAAAGGGTACCGTATCCCCGGATAACATGTATGGATAGCGTACACATTCAAAATATATGTCTCAGGAGGCAGGCTCAGATGGTGTTAGGCCCAGTATGGTTTGCACGTGATTGCACAAAGGTTAGAAAGGGTACCGTATCCCCGGATAACATGTATGGATAGCGTACACATTCAAAATATATGTCTCAGGAGGCAGGCTCAGACGGTGTCAGGCCCAGTATGGATTGCACGTGATTGCACAAAGGTTAGAAAGGGTACCGTATCCCTGGATAACATGTATGGATAGCGTACACATTCAAAATATATGTCTCAGGAGGCAGGCTCAGACGGTGTCAGGCACAGTATGGATTGCACGTGATTGCACAAAGGTTAGAAAGGGTACCGTATCCCCGGATAACATGTATGGATAGCGTACACATTCAAAATATATGTCTCAGGAGGCAGGCTCAGACGGTGTTAGGCCCAGTATGGATTGCACGTGATTGCACAAAGGTTAGAAAGGGTACCGTATCCCCGGATAACATGTATGGATAGCGTACACATTCAAAATATATGTCTCAGGAGGCAGGCTCAGACGGTGTTAGGCCCAGTATGGATTGCACGTGATTGCACAAAGGTTAGAAAGGGTACCGTATCCCTGGATAACATGTATGGATAGCGTTCATATTCAAAATATATGTCTCAGGAGGCAGGCTCAGACGGTGTCGGCCCAGTATGGATTGCACGTGATTGCACAAAGGTTAGAAAGGGTACCGTATCCACGGATAACATGTATGGATAGCGTACACATTCAAAATATATGTCTCAGGAGGCAGGCTCAGACGGTGTTAGGCCCAGTATGGATTGCACGTGATTGCACAAAGGTTAGAAAGGGTACCGTATCCCCGGATAACATGTATGGATAGCGAACACATTCAAAATATATGTATCAGGAGGCAGGCTCAGACGGTGTTAGGCCCAGTATGGATTGCACGTGATTGCACAAAGGTTAGAAAGGGTACCGTATCCCCGGATAACATGTATGGATAGCGTAGACATTCAAAATATATGTCTCAGGAGGCAGGCTCAGACGGTGTTAGGCCCAGTATGGATTGCATGTGATTGCACAAAGGTTAGAAAGGGTACTGTATCCCCGGATAACATGTATGGATAGCGTACACATTCAAAATATATGTCTCAGGAGGCAGGCTCAGACGGTGTCAGGCCCAGTATGGATTGCACGTGATTGCACAAAGGTTAGAAAGGGTACCGTATCCCTGGATAACATGTATGGATAGCGTACACATTCAAAATATATGTCTCAGGAGGCAGGCTCAGACGGTGTCAGGCCCAGTATGGATTGCACGTGATTGCACAAAGGTTAGAAAGGGTACCGTATACCCGGATAACATGTATGGATAGCGTACACATTCAAAATATATGTCTCAGGAGGCAGGCTCAGACGGTGTTAGGCCCAGTATGGATTGCACGTGATTGCACAAAGGTTAGAAAGGGTACCGTATCCCTGGATAACATGTATGGATAGCATACACATTCAAAATATATGTCTCAGAAGGCAGGCTCAGACGGTGTCAGGCACAGTATGGATTGCACGTGATTGCACAAAGGTTAGAAAGGGTACCGTATCCCCGGATAACATGTATGGATAGCATACACATTCAAAATATATGTCTCAGGAGGCAGGCTCAGACGGTGTTAGGCCCAGTATGGATTGCACGTGTTTGCACAAAGGTTAGAAAGGGTACCGTATCCCCGGAAAACGTGTATGGATAGCGTACACATTCAAAATATATGTATCAGGAGGCAGGCTCAGACGGTGTTAGGCCCAGTATGGATTGCACGTGATTGCACAAAGGTTAGAAAGGGTACCGTATCCCCGGATAACATGTATGGATAGCGTACACATTCTAAATATATGTCTCAGGAGGCAGGCTCAGACGGTGTTAGGACCAGTATGGATTGCACGTGATTGCACAAAGGTTAGAAAGGGTACCGTATCCCTGGATAACATGTATGGATAGCGTACATATTCAAAACATATGTCTCAGGAGGCAGGCTCAGACGGTGTCAGGCCCAGTATGGATTGCACGTGATTGCACAAAGGTTAGAAAGGGTACCGTATCCCTGGATAACATGTATGGATAGCGTACACATTCAAAATATATGTCTCATGAGGCAGGCTCAGACGGTGTCAGGCACAGTATGGATTGCACGTGATTGCACAAAGGTTAGAAAGGGTACCGTATCCCCGGATAACATGTATGGATAGCGTACACATTCAAAATATATGTCTCAGGAGGCAGGCTCAGACGGTGTCAGGCACAGTATGGATTGCACGTGATTGCACAAAGGTTAGAAAGGGTACCGTATCCCCGGATAACATGTATGGATAGCGTACACATTCAAAATATATGTCTCAGGAGGCAGGCTCAGACGGTGTCAGGCACAGTATGGATTGCACGTGATTGCACAAAGGTTAGAAAGGGTACCGTATCCCCGGATAACATGTATGGATAGCGTACACATTCAAAATATATGTCTCAGGAGGCAGGCTCAGACGGTGTTAGGCCCAGTATGGATTGCACGTGATTGCACAAAGGTTAGAAAGGGTACCGTATCCCCGGATAACATGTATGGATAGCGTACACATTCAGAATATATGTATCAGGAGGCAGGCTCAGACGGTGTTAGGCCCAGTATGGATTGCACGTGATTGCACAAAGGTTAGAAAGGGTACCGTATCCCCGTATAACATGTATGGATAGCGTACACATTTAAAATATATGTCTCAGGAGGCAGGCTCAGACGGTGTTAGGCCCAGTGTGGATTGCACGTGATTGCACAAAGGTTAGAAAGGGTACCGTATCCCTGGATAACATGTATGGATAGCGTACACATTCAAAATATGTCTCAGGAGGCAGGCTCAGATGGTGTCAGGCCCAGTATGGATTGCACGTGATTGCACAAAGGTTAGAAAGGGTACCGTATCCCTGGATAACATGTATGGATAGCATACACATTCAAAATATATGTCTCAGGAGGCAGGCTCAGACGGTGTCAGGCACAGTATGGATTGCACGTGATTGCACAAAGGTTAGAAAGGGTACCGTATCCCCGGATAACATGTATGGATAGCGTACACATTCAAAATATATGTCTCAGGAGGCAGGCTCAGATGGTGTTAGGCCCAGTATGGTTTGCACGTGATTGCACAAAGGTTAGAAAGGGTACCGTATCCCCGGATAACATGTATGGAAAGCGTACACATTCAAAACATATGTCTCAGGAGGCAGGCTCAGACGGTGTTAGGCCCAGTATGGATTGCACGTGATTGCACAAAGGTTAGAAAGGGTACCGTATCCCCGGATAACATGTATGGATAGCGTACACATTCAAAATATATGTCTCAGGAGGCAGGCTCAGACGGTGTTAGGCCCAGTATGGATTGCACGTGATTGCACAAAGGTTAGAAAGGGTACCGTATCCCCGGATAACATGTATGGATAGCGTACACATTCAAAATATATGTCTCAGGAGGCAGGCTCAGACGGTGTCAGGCACAGTATGGATTGCACGTGATTGCACAAAGGTTAGAAAGGGTACCGTATCCCCGGATAACATGTATGGATAGCGTACACATTCAAAATATATGTCTCAGGAGGCAGGCTCAGACGGTGTTAGGCCCAGTATGGATTGCACGTGATTGCACAAAGGTTAGAAAGGGTACCGTATCCCCGGATAACATGTATGGATAGCGTACACATTCAAAATATATGTCTCAGGAGGCAGGCTCAGACGGTGTTAGGCCCAGTATGGATTGCACGTGATTGCACAAAGGTTAGAAAGGGTACCGTATCCCTGGATAACATGTATGGATAGCGTTCATATTCAAAATATATGTCTCAGGAGGCAGGCTCAGACGGTGTCGGCCCAGTATGGATTGCACGTGATTGCACAAAGGTTAGAAAGGGTACCGTATCCCTGGATAACATGTATGGATAGCGTACACATTCAAAATATATGTCTCAGGAGGCAGGCTCAGACGGTGTCAGGCACAGTGTGGATTTCACGTGATTGCAGAAAGGTTAGAAAGGGTACCGTATCCCCGGATAACATGTATGGATAGCGTACACATTCAAAATATATGTCTCAGGAGGCAGGCTCAGACGGTGTCAGGCCCAGTATGGATTGCACGTGATTGCACAAAGGTTAGAAAGGGTACCGTATCCCTGGATAACATGTATGGATAGCGTACACATTCAAAATATATGTCTCAGGAGGCAGGCTCAGACGGTGTCATTCACAGTATGGATTGCACGTGATTGCACAAAGGTTAGAAAGGGTACCGTATCCCCGGATAACATGTATGGAAAGCGTACACATTCAAAATATATGTCTCAGGAGGCAGGCTCAGACGGTGTTAGGCCCAGTATGGATTGCACGTGATTGCACAAAGGTTAGAAAGGGTACCGTATCCTCGGATAACATGTATGGATAGCGTACACATTCAAAATATATGTCTCAGGAGGCAGGCTCAGACGGTGTTAGGCCCAGTATCGATTGCACGTGATTGCACAAAGGTTAGAAAGGGTACCGTATCCCTGGATAACATGTATGGATAGCGTACACATTCAAAATATATGTCTCAGGAGGCAGGCTCAGACGGTGTCAGGCACAGTATGGATTGCACGTGATTGCACAAAGGTTAGAAAGGGTACCGTATCCCCGGATAACATGTATGGATAGCGTACACATTCAAAATATATGTCTCAGGAGGCAGGCTCAGACGGTGTTAGGCCCAGTATGGATTGCACGTGATTGCACAAAGGTTAGAAAGGGTACCGTATCCCCGGATAACATGTATGGATAGCGAACACATTCAAAATATATGTATCAGGAGGCAGGCTCAGACGGTGTTAGGCCCAGTATGGATTGCACGTGATTGCACAAAGGTTAGAAAGGGTACCGTATCCCCGGATAACATGTATGGATAGCGTAGACATTCAAAATATATGTCTCAGGAGGCAGGCTCAGACGGTGTTAGGCCCAGTATGGATTGCATGTGATTGCACAAAGGTTAGAAAGGGTACTGTATCCCCGGATAACATGTATGGATAGCGTACACATTCAAAATATATGTCTCAGGAGGCAGGCTCAGACGGTGTCAGGCCCAGTATGGATTGCACGTGATTGCACAAAGGTTAGAAAGGGTACCGTATCCCTGGATAACATGTATGGATAGCGTACACATTCAAAATATATGTCTCAGGAGGCAGGCTCAGACGGTGTCAGGCCCAGTATGGATTGCACGTGATTGCACAAAGGTTAGAAAGGGTACCGTATCCCCGGATAACATGTATGGATAGCATACACATTCAAAATATATGTCTCAGGAGGCAGGCTCAGACGGTGTTAGGCCCAGTATGGATTGCACGTGTTTGCACAAAGGTTAGAAAGGGTACCGTATCCCCGGATAACGTGTATGGATAGCGTACACATTCAAAATATATGTATCAGGAGGCAGGCTCAGACGGTGTTAGGCCCAGTATGGATTGCACGTGATTGCACAAAGGTTAGAAAGGGTACCGTATCCCCGGATAACATGTATGGATAGCGTACACATTCAAAATATATGTCTCAGGAGGCATGCTCAGACGGTGTTAGGCCCAGTATGGATTGCACGTGATTGCACAAAGGTTAGAAAGGGTACCGTATCCCTGGATAACATGTATGGATAGCGTACATATTCAAAACATATGTCTCAGGAGGCAGGCTCAGACGGTGTCAGGCCCAGTATGGATTGCACGTGATTGCACAAAGGTTAGAAAGGGTACCGTATCCCTGGATAACATGTATGGATAGCGTACACATTCAAAATATATGTCTCAGGAGGCAGGCTCAGACGGTGTCAGGCACAGTATGGATTGCACGTGATTGCACAAAGGTTAGAAAGGGTACCGTATCCCCGGATAACATGTATGGATAGCGTACACATTCAAAATATATGTCTAAGGAGGCAGGCTCAGACGGTGTTAGGCACAGTATGGATTGCACGTGATTGCACAAAGGTTAGAAAGGGTACCGTATCCCCGGATAACATGTATGGATAGCGTACACATTCAAAATATATGTCTCAGGAGGCAGGCTCAGACGGTGTTAGGCCCAGTATGGATTGCACGTGATTGCACAAAGGTTAGAAAGGGTACCGTATCCCTGGATAACATGTATGGATAGCGTTCAGATTCAAAATATATGTCTCAGGAGGCAGGCTCAGACGGTGTCAGGCCCAGTATGGATTGCACGTGATTGCACAAAGGTTAGAAAGGGTACGGTATCCCTGGATAACATGTATGGATAGCGTACACATTCAAAATATATGTCTCAGGAGGCAGGCTCAGATGGTGTCAGGCACAGTATGGATTGCACGTGATTGCACAAAGGTTAGAAAGGGTACCGTATCCCCGGATAACATGTATGGATAGCGTACACATTCAAAATATATGTCTCAGGAGGCAGGCTCAGACGGTGTTAGGCCCAGTATGGATTGCACGTGATTGCACAAAGGTTAGAAAGGGTACCATATCCCCGGATAACATGTATGGATAGCGTACACATTCAAAATATATGTCTCAGTAGGCAGGCTCAGACGGTGTCAGGCCCACTATGGATTGCACGTGATTGCACAAAGGTTAGAAAGGGTACCGTATCCCTGGATAACATGTATGGATAGCGTACACATTCAAAATATATGTCTCAGGAGGCAGGCTCAGACGGTGTCAGGCACAGTATGGATTGCAAGTGATTGCACAAAGGTTAGAAAGGGTACCGTATCCCCGGATAACATGTATGGATAGCGTACACATTCAAAATATATGTCTCAGGAGGCAGGCTCAGACGGTGTTAGGCCCAGTATGGATTGCACGTGATTGCACAAAGGTTAGAAAGGGTACCGTATCCCTGGATAACATGTATGGATAGCGTACACATTCAAAATATGTCTCAGGAGGCAGGCTCAGATGGTGTCAGGCCCAGTATGGATTGCACGTGATTGCACAAAGGTTAGAAAGGGTACCGTATCCCTGGATAACATGTATGGATAGCATACACATTCAAAATATATGTCTCAGGAGGCAGGCTCAGACGGTGTCAGGCACAGTATGGATTGCACGTGATTGCACAAAGGTTAGAAAGGGTACCGTATCCCCGGATAACATGTATGGATAGCGTACACATTCAAAATATATGTCTCAGGAGGCAGGCTCAGATGGTGTTAGGCCCAGTATGGTTTGCACGTGATTGCACAAAGGTTAGAAAGGGTACCGTATCCCCGGATAACATGTATGGATAGCGTACACATTCAAAATATATGTCTCAGGAGGCAGGCTCAGACGGTGTCAGGCCCAGTATGGATTGCACGTGATTGCACAAAGGTTAGAAAGGGTACCGTATCCCTGGATAACATGTATGGATAGCGTACACATTCAAAATATATGTCTCAGGAAGCAGGCTCAGACGGTGTCAGGCACAGTATGGATTGCACGTGATTGCACAAAGGTTAGAAAGGGTACCGTATCCCCGGATAACATGTATGGATAGCGTACACATTCAAAATATATGTCTCAGGAGGCAGGCTCAGACGGTGTTAGGCCCAGTATGGATTGCACGTGATTGCACAAAGGTTAGAAAGGGTACCGTATCCCTGGATAACATGTATGGATAGCGTACACACTCAAAATATATGTCTCAGGAGGCAGGCTCAGACGGTGTTAGGCCCAGTATGGATTGCACGTGATTGCACAAAGGTTAGAAAGGGTACCGTATCCCTGGATAACATGTATGGATAGCGTACACATTCAAAATATGTCTCAGGAGGCAGGCTCAGATGGTGTCAGGCCCAGTATGGATTGCACGTGATTGCACAAAGGTTAGAAAGGGTACCGTATCCCTGGATAACATGTATGGATAGCATACACATTCAAAATATATGTCTCAGGAGGCAGGCTCAGACGGTGTCAGGCACAGTATGGATTGCACGTGATTGCACAAAGGTTAGAAAGGGTACCGTATCCCCGGATAACATGTATGGATAGCGTACACATTCAAAATATATGTCTCAGGAGGCAGGCTCAGACGGTGTCAGGCACAGTGTGGATTGCACGTGATTGCACAAAGGTTAGAAAGGGTACCGTATCCCCGGATAACATGTATGGATAGCGTACACATTCAAAATATATGTCTCAGGAGGCAGGCTCAGACGGTGTCAGGCCCAGTATGGATTGCACGTGATTGCACAAAGGTTAGAAAGGGTACCGTATCCCTGGATAACATGTATGGATAGCGTACATATTCAAAATATATGTCTCAGGAGGCAGGCTCAGACGGTGTCAGGCACAGTATGGATTGCACGTGATTGCACAAAGGTTAGAAAGGGTACCGTATCCCCGGATAACATGTATGGATAGCGTACACATTCAAAATATATGTCTCAGGAGGCAGGCTCAGACGGTGTTAGGCCCAGTATGGATTGCACGTGATTGCACAAAGGTTAGAAAGGGTACCGTATCCCTGGATAACATGTATGGATAGCGTACACACTCAAAATATATGTCTCAGGAGGCAGGCTCAGACGGTGTTAGGCCCAGTATGGATTGCACGTGATTGCACAAAGGTTAGAAAGGGTACCGTATCCCTGGATAACATGTATGGATAGCGTACACATTCAAAATATATGTCTCAGGAGGCAGGCTCAGACGGTGTCAGGCACAGTGTGGATTGCACGTGATTGCACAAAGGTTAGAAAGGGTACCGTATCCCCGGATAACATGTATGGATAGCGTACACATTCAAAATATATGTCTCAGGAGGCAGGCTCAGACAGTGTCAGGCCCAGTATGGATTGCACGTGATTGCACAAAGGTTAGAAAGGGTACCGTATCCCTGGATAACATGTATGGATAGCGTACACATTCAAAATTTATGTCTCAGGAGGCAGGCTCAGACGGTGTCAGGCACAGTATGGATTGCACGTGATTGCACAAAGGTTAGAAAGAGTACCGTATCCCCGGATAACATGTATGGAAAGCGTACACATTCAAAATATATGTCTCAGGAGGCAGGCTCAGACGGTGTTAGGCCCAGTATGGATTGCACGTGATTGCACAAAGGTTAGAAAGGGTACCGTATCCCCGGATAACATGTATGGATAGCGTACACATTCAAAATATATGTCTCAGGAGGCAGGCTCAGACGGTGTTAGGCCCAGTATGGATTGCACGTGATTGCACAAAGGTTAGAAAGGGTACCGTATCCCTGGATAACATGTATGGATAGCGTACACATTCAAAATATATGTCTCACGAGGCAGGCTCAGACGGTGTCAGGCACAGTATGGATTGCACGTGATTGCACAAAGGTTAGAAAGGGTACCGTATCCCCGGATAACATGTATGGATAGCGTACACATTCAAAATATATGTCTCAGGAGGCAGGCTCAGACGGTGTTAGGCCCAGTATGGATTGCACGTGATTGCACAAAGGTTAGAAAGGGTACCGTATCCCCGGATAACATGTATGGATAGCGAACACATTCAAAATATATGTATCAGGAGGCAGGCTCAGACGGTGTTAGGCCCAGTATGGATTGCACGTGATTGCACAAAGGTTAGAAAGGGTACCGTATCCCCGGATAACATGTATGGATAGCGTACACATTCAAAATATATGTCTCAGGAGGCAGGCTCAGACGGTGTTAGGCCCAGTATGGATTGCACGTGATTGCACAAAGGTTAGAAAGGGTACTGTATCCCCGGATAACATGTATGGATAGCGTACACATTCAAAATATATGTCTCACGAGGCAGGCTCAGACGGTGTCAGGCCCAGTATGGATTGCACGTGATTGCACAAAGGTTAGAAAGGGTACCGTATCCCTGGATAACATGTATGGATAGCGTACACATTCAAAATATATGTCTCAGGAGGCAGGCTCAGATGGTGTCAGGCCCAGTATGGATTGCACGTGATTGCACAAAGGTTAGAAAGGGTACCGTATCCCCGGATAACATGTATGGATAGCATACACATTCAAAATATATGTCTCAGGAGGCAGGCTCAGACGGTGTTAGGCCCAGTACGGATTGCACGTGTTTGCACAAAGGTTAGAAAGGGTACCGTATCCCCGGATAACGTGTATGGATAGCGTACACATTCAAAATATATGTATCAGGAGGCAGGCTCAGACGGTGTTAGGCCCAATATGGATTGCACGTGATTGCACAAAGGTTAGAAAGGGTACCGTATCCCCGGATAACATGTATGGATAGCGTACACATTCAAAATATATGTCTCAGGAGGCAGGTCAGACGGTGTTAGGCCCAGTATGGATTGCACGTGATTGCACAAAGGTTAGATAGGGTACCGTATCCCTGGATAACATGTATGGATAGCGTACATATTCAAAACATATGTCTCAGGAGGCAGGCTCAAACGGTGTCAGGCCCAGTATGGATTGCACGTGATTGCACAAAGGTTAGAAAGGGTACCGTATCCCTGGATAACATGTATGGATAGCGTACACATTCAAAATATATGTCTCAGGAGGCAGGCTCAGACGGTGTTAGGCCCAGTATGGATTGCACGTGATTGCACAAAGGTTAGAAAGGGTACCGTATCCCCGGATAACATGTATGGATAGCGTACACATTCAAAATATATGTCTCAGGAGGCAGGCTCAGACGGTGTTAGGCCCAGTATGGATTGCACGTGATTGCGCAAAGGTAAGAAAGGGTACCGTATCCCTGGATAACATGTATGGATAGCGTTCATATTCAAAATATATGTCTCAGGAGGCAGGCTCAGACGGTGTCAGGCCCAGTATGGATTGCACGTGATTGCACAAAGGTTAGAAAGGGTACCGTATCCCTGGATAACATGTATGGATAGCGTACACATTCAAAATATATGTCTCAGGAGGCAGGCTCAGATGGTGTCAGGCACAGTATGGATTGCACGTGATTGTACAAAGGTTAGAAAGGGTACCGTATCCCCGGATAACATGTATGGATAGCGTACACATTCAAAATATATGTCTCAGGAGGCAGGCTCAGACGGTGTTAGGCCCAGTATGGATTGCACGTGATTGCACAAAGGTTAGAAAGGGTACCGTATCCCTGGATAACATGTATGGATAGCATACACATTCAAAATATATGTCTCAGGAGGCAGGCTCAGACGGTGTCAGGCACAGTATGGATTGCACGTGATTGCACAAAGGTTAGAAAGGGTACCGTATCCCCGGATAACATGTATGGATAGCGTACACATTCAAAATATATGTCTCAGGAGGCAGGCTCAGATGGTGTTAGGCCCAGTATGGTTTGCACGTGATTGCACAAAGGTTAGAAAGGGTACCGTATCCCCGGATAACATGTATGGAAAGCGTACACATTCAAAATATAAGTCTCAGGAGGCAGGCTCAGACGGTGTTAGGCCCAGTATGGATTGCACGTGATTGCACAAAGGTTAGAAAGGGTACCGTATCCCCGGATAACATGTATGGATAGCGTACACATTCAAAATATATGTCTCAGGAGGCAGGCTCAGACGGTGTTAGGCCCAGTATGGATTGCACGTGATTGCACAAAGGTTAGAAAGCGTACCGTATCCCTGGATAACATGTATGGATAGCGTACACAATCAAAATATATGTCTCAGGAGGCAGGCTCAGACGGTGTTAGGCCCAGTATGGATTGCACGTGATTGCACAAAGGTTAGAAAGGGTACTGTATCCACGGATAACATGTATGGATAGCGTACACATTCAAAATATATGTCTCAGGAGGCAGGCTCAGACGATGTCAGGCCCAGTATGGATTGCACGTGATTGCACAAAGGTTAGAAAGGGTACCGTATCCCTGGATAACATGTATGGATAGCGTACACATTCAAAATATATGTCTCAGGAGGCAGGCTCAGACGGTGTCAGGCCCAGTATGGATTGCACGTGATTGCACAAAGGTTAGAAAGGGTACCGTATCCCCGGATAACATGTATGGATAGCATACACATTCAAAATATATGTCTCAGGAGGCAGGCTCAGACGGTGTTAGGCCCAGTATGGATTGCACGTGATTGCACAAAGGTTAGAAAGGGTACCGTATCCCCGGATAACATGTATGGATAGCGTACACATTCAAAATATATGTCTCAGGAGGCAGGCTCAGACGGTGTTAGGCCCAGTATGGATTGCACGTGATTGCACAAAGGTTAGAAAGGGTACCGTATCCCTGGATAACATGTATGGATAGCATACACATTCAAAATATATGTCTCAGAAGGCAGGCTCAGACGGTGTCAGGCACAGTATGGATTGCACGTGATTGCACAAAGGTTAGAAAGGGTACCGTATCCCCGGATAACATGTATGGATAGCATACACATTCAAAATATATGTCTCAGGAGGCAGGCTCAGACGGTGTTAGGCCCAGTATGGATTGCACGTGTTTGCACAAAGGTTAGAAAGGGTACCGTATCCCCGGAAAACGTGTATGGATAGCGTACACATTCAAAATATATGTATCAGGAGGCAGGCTCAGACGGTGTTAGGCCCAGTATGGATTGCACGTGATTGCACAAAGGTTAGAAAGGGTACCGTATCCCCGGATAACATGTATGGATAGCGTACACATTCTAAATATATGTCTCAGGAGGCAGGCTCAGACGGTGTTAGGACCAGTATGGATTGCACGTGATTGCACAAAGGTTAGAAAGGGTACCGTATCCCTGGATAACATGTATGGATAGCGTACATATTCAAAACATATGTCTCAGGAGGCAGGCTCAGACGGTGTCAGGCCCAGTATGGATTGCACGTGATTGCACAAAGGTTAGAAAGGGTACCGTATCCCTGGATAACATGTATGGATAGCGTACACATTCAAAATATATGTCTCAGGAGGCAGGCTCAGACGGTGTCAGGCACAGTATGGATTGCACGTGATTGCACAAAGGTTAGAAAGGGTACCGTATCCCCGGATAACATGTATGGATAGCGTACACATTCAAAATATATGTCTCAGGAGGCAGGCTAAGACGGTGTCAGGCACAGTATGGATTGCACGTGATTGCACAAAGGTTAGAAAGGGTACCGTATCCCCCGATAACATGTATGGATAGCGTACACATTCAAAATATATGTCTCAGGAGGCAGGCTCAGACGGTGTCAGGCACAGTATGGATTGCACGTGATTGCACAAAGGTTAGAAAGGGTACCGTATCCCCGGATAACATGTATGGATAGCGTACACTTTCAAAATATATGTCTCAGGAGGCAGGCTCAGACGGTGTTAGGCCCAGTATGGATTGCACGTGATTGCACAAAGGTTAGAAAGGGTACCGTATCCCCGGATAACATGTATGGATAGCGTACACATTCAGAATATATGTATCAGGAGGCAGGCTCAGACGGTGTTAGGCCCAGTATGGATTGCACGTGATTGCACAAAGGTTAGAAAGGGTACCGTATCCCCGTATAACATGTATGGATAGCGTACACATTTAAAATATATGTCTCAGGAGGCAGGCTCAGACGGTGTTAGGCCCAGTGTGGATTGCACGTGATTGCACAAAGGTTAGAAAGGGTACCGTATCCCTGGATAACATGTATGGATAGCGTACACATTCAAAATATGTCTCAGGAGGCAGGCTCAGATGGTGTCAGGCCCAGTATGGATTGCACGTGATTGCACAAAGGTTAGAAAGGGTACCGTATCCCTGGATAACATGTATGGATAGCATACACATTCAAAATATATGTCTCAGGAGGCAGGCTCAGACGGTGTCAGGCACAGTATGGATTGCACGTGATTGCACAAAGGTTAGAAAGGGTACCGTATCCCCGGATAACATGTATGGATAGCGTACACATTCAAAATATATGTCTCAGGAGGCAGGCTCAGATGGTGTTAGGCCCAGTATGGTTTGCACGTGATTGCACAAAGGTTAGAAAGGGTACCGTATCCCCGGATAACATGTATGGAAAGCGTACACATTCAAAACATATGTCTCAGGAGGCAGGCTCAGACGGTGTTAGGCCCAGTATGGATTGCACGTGATTGCACAAAGGTTAGAAAGGGTACCGTATCCCCGGATAACATGTATGGATAGCGTACACATTCAAAATATATGTCTCAGGAGGCAGGCTCAGACGGTGTTAGGCCCAGTATGGATTGCACGTGATTGCACAAAGGTTAGAAAGGGTACCGTATCCCTGGATAACATGTATGGATAGCGTACACATTCAAAATATATGTCTCAGGAGGCAGGCTCAGACGGTGTTAGGCCCAGTATGGATTGCACGTGATTGCACAAAGGTTAGAAAGGGTACTGTATCCACGGATAACATGTATGGATAGCGTACACATTCAAAATATATGTCTCAGGAGGCAGGCTCAGACGATGTCAGGCCCAGTATGGATTGCACGTTATTGCACAAAGGTTAGAAAGGGTACCGTATCCCTGGATAACATGTATGGATAGCGTACACATTCAAAATATATGTCTCAGGAGGCAGGCTCAGACGGTGTCAGGCCCAGTATGGATTGCACGTGATTGCACAAAGGTTAGAAAGGGTACCGTATCCCCGGATAACATGTATGGATAGCATACACATTCAAAATATATGTCTCAGGAGGCAGGCTCAGACGGTGTTAGGCCCAGTATGGATTGCACGTGATTGCACAAAGGTTAGAAAGGGTACCGTATCCCTGGATAACATGTATGGATAGCGTACCCATTCAAAATATATGTCTCAGGAGGCAGGCTCAGACGGTGTTAGGCCCAGTATGGATTGCACGTGATTGCACAAAGGTTAGAAAGGGTACCGTATCCCTGGATAACATGTATGGATAGCATACACATTCAAAATATATGTCCCAGAAGGCAGGCTCAGACGGTGTCAGGCACAGTATGGATTGCACGTGATTGCACAAAGGTTAGAAAGGGTACCGTATCCCCGGATAACATGTATGGATAGCATACACATTCAAAATATATGTCTCAGGAGGCAGGCTCAGACGGTGTTAGGCCCAGTATGGATTGCACGTGTTTGCACAAAGGTTAGAAAGGGTACCGTATCCCCGGAAAACGTGTATGGATAGCGTACACATTCAAAATATATGTATCAGGAGGCAGGCTCAGACGGTGTTAGGCCCAGTATGGATTGCACGTGATTGCACAAAGGTTAGAAAGGGTACCGTATCGTCGGATAACATGTATGGATAGCGTACACATTCTAAATATATGTCTCAGGAGGCAGGCTCAGACGGTGTTAGGACCAGTATGGATTGCACGTGATTGCCCAAAGGTTAGAAAGGGTACCGTATCCCTGGATAACATGTATGGATAGCGTACATATTCAAAACATATGTCTCAGGAGGCAGGCTCAGACGGTGTCAGGCCCAGTATGGATTGCACGTGATTGCTCAAAGGTTAGAAAGGGTACCGTATCCCTGGATAACATGTATGGATAGCGTACACATTCAAAATATATGTCTCAGGAGGCAGGCTCAGACGGTGTCAGGCACAGTATGGATTGCACGTGATTGCACAAAGGTTAGAAAGGGTACCGTATCCCCGGATAACATGTATGGATAGCGTACACATTCAAAATATATGTCTCAGGAGGCAGGCTCAGACGGTGTTAGGCCCAGTATCGATTGCACGTGATTGCACAAAGGATAGAAAGGGTACCGTATCCCCGGATAACATGTATGGATAGCGTACACATTCAAAATATATGTCTCAGTAGGCAGGCTCAGACGGTGTCAGGCCCAGTATGGATTGCACGTGATTGCACAAAGGTTAGAAAGGGTACCGTATCCCTGGATAACATGTATGGATAGCGAACACATTCAAAATATATGTCTCAGGAGGCAGGCTCAGATGGTGTCAGGCACAGTATGGATTGCACGTGATTGCACAAAGGTTAGAAAGGGTACCGTATCCCCGGATAACATGTATGGATAGCGTACACATTCAAAATATATGTCTCAGGAGGGAGGCTCAGACGGTGTTAGGCCCAGTATGGATTGCACGTGATTGCACAAAGGTTAGAAAGGGTACTGTGTCCCCGGATAACATGTATGGATAGCGTACACATTCAAAATATATGTATCAGGAGGCAGGCTCAGACGGTGTTAGGCCCAGTATGGATTGCACGTGATTGCACAAAGGTTAGAAAGGGTACCGTATCCCCGTATAACATGTATGGATAGCATACACATTTAAAATATATGTCTCAGGAGGCAGGCTCAGACGGTGTTAGGCCCAGTATGGATTGCACGTGATTGCACAAAGGTTAGAAAGGGTACCGTATCCCTGGATAACATGTATGGATAGCGTACACATTCAAAATATATGTCTCAGGAGGCAGGCTCAGACGGTGTCAGGCCCAGTATGGATTGCACGTGATTGCACAAAGGTTAGAAAGGGTACCGTATCCCTGGATAACATGTATGGATAGCATACACATTCAAAATATATGTCTCAGTAGGCAGGCTCAGACGGTGTCAGGCACAGTATGGATTGCACGTGATTGCACAAAGGTTAGAAAGGGTACCGTATCCCCGGATAACATGTATGGATAGCGAACACATTCAAAATATATGTATCAGGAGGCAGGCTCAGACGGTGTTAGGCCCAGTGTGGATTGCACGTGATTGCACAAAGGTTAGAAAGGGTACCGTATCCCCGGATAACATGTATGGATAGCGTACACATTCAAAATATATGTCTCAGGAGGCAGGCTCAGACGGTGTTAGGCCCAGTATGGATTGCACGTGATTGCACAAAGGTTAGAAAGGGTACCGTATCCCCGGATAACATGTATGGATAGCGTACACATTCAAAATATATGTCTCAGGAGGCAGGCTCAGACGGTGTCAGGCCCAGTATGGATTGCACGTGATTGCACAAAGGTTAGAAAGGGTACCGTATCCCTGGATAACATGTATGGATAGCGTACACATTCAAAATATATGTCTCAGGAGGCAGGCTCAGACGGTGTCAGGCCCAGTATGGATTGCACGTGATTGCACAAAGGTTAGAAAGGGTACCGTATCCCCGGATAACATGTATGGATAGCATACACATTCAAAATATATGTCTCAGGAGGCAGGCTCAGACGGTGTTAGGCCCAGTATGGATTGCACGTGATTGCATAAAGGTTAGAAAGGGTACCGTATCCCTGGATAACATGTATGGATAGCGTACACATTCAAAATATATGTCTCAGGAGGCAGGCTCAGACGGTGTCAGGCACAGTATGGATTGCACGTGATTGCACAAAGGTTAGAAAGGGTACCGTATCCCCGGATAACATGTATGGAAAGCGTACACATTCAAAATATATGTCTCAGGAGGCAGGCTCAGACGGTGTTAGGCCCAGTATGGATTGCACGTGATTGCACAAAGGTTAGAAAGGGTACCGTATCCCCGGATAACATGTATGGATAGCGTACACATTCAAAATATATGTCTCAGGAGGCAGGCTCAGATGGTGTTAGGCCCAGTATGGATTGCACGTGATTGCACAAAGGTTAGAAAAGGTACCGTATCCCTGGATAACATGTATGGATAGCGTACACATTCAAAATATATGTCTCACGAGGCAGGCTCAGACGGTGTCAGGCACAGTATGGATTGCACGTGATTGCACAAAGGTTAGAAAGGGTACCGTATCCCCGGATAACATGTATGGATAGCGTACACACTCAAAATATATGTCTCAGGAGGCAGGCTCAGACGGTGTTAGGCCCAGTATGGATTGCACGTGATTGCACAAAGGTTAGAAAGGGTACCGTATCCCCGGATAACATGTATGGATAGCGAACACATTCAAAATATATGTATCAGGAGGCAGGCTCAGACGGTGTTAGGCCCAGTATGGATTGCACGTGATTGCACAAAGGTTAGAAAGGGTACCGTATCCCCGGATAACATGTATGGATAGCGTACATATTCAAAATATATGTCTCAGGAGGCAGGCTCAGACGGTGTTAGGCCCAGTATGGATTGCACGTGATTGCACAAAGGTTAGAAAGGGTACTGTATCCCCGGATAACATGTATGGATAGCGTACACATTCAAAATATATGTCTCAGGAGGCAGGCTCAGACGGTGTCAGGCCCAGTATGGATTGCACGTGATTGCACAAAGGTTAGAAAGGGTACCGTATCCCTGGATAACATGTATGGATAGCGTACACATTCAAAATATATGTCTCAGGAGGCAGGCTCAGACGGTGTCAGGCCCAGTATGGATTGCACGTGATTGCACAAAGGTTAGAAAGGGTACCGTATCCCCGGATAACATGTATGGATAGCATACACATTCAAAATATATGTCTCAGGAGGCAGGCTCAGACGGTGTTAGGCCCAGTATGGATTGCACGTGTTTGCACAAAGGTTAGAAAGGGTACCGTATCCCCGGATAACGTGTATGGATAGCGTACACATTCAAAATATATGTATCAGGAGGCAGGCTCAGACGGTGTTAGGCCCAGTATGGATTGCACGTGATTGCACAAAGGTTAGAAAGGGTACCGTATCCCCGGATAACATGTATGGATAGCGTACACATTCAAAATATATGTCTCAGGAGGCAGGCTCAGACGGTGTTAGGCCCAGTATGGATTGCACGTGATTGCACAAAGGTTAGATAGGGTACCGTATCCCTGGATAACATGTATGGATAGCGTACATATTCAAAACATATGTCTCAGGAGGCAGGCTCAGACGGTGTCAGGCCCAGTATGGATTGCACGTGATTGCACAAAGGTTAGAAAGGGTACCGTATCCCTGGATAACATGTATGGATAGCGTACACATTCAAAATATATGTCTCAGGAGGCAGGCTCAGACGGTGTTAGGCCCAGTATGGATTGCACGTGATTGCACAAAGGTTAGAAAGGGTACCGTATCCCCGGATAACATGTATGGATAGCGTACACATTCAAAATATATGTCTCAGGAGGCAGGCTCAGACGGTGTTAGGCCCAGTATGGATTGCACGTGATTGCACAAAGGTTAGAAAGGGTACCGTATCCCTGGATAACATGTATGGATAGCGTACACATTCAAAATATGTCTCAGGAGGCAGGCTCAGATGGTGTCAGGCCCAGTATGGATTGCACGTGATTGCACAAAGGTTAGAAAGGGTACCGTATCCCTGGATAACATGTATGGATAGCATACACATTCAAAATATATGTCTCAGGAGGCAGGCTCAGACGGTGTCAGGCACAGTATGGATTGCACGTGATTGCACAAAGGTTAGAAAGGGTACCGTATCCCCGGATAACATGTATGGATAGCGTACACATTCAAAATATATGTCTCAGGAGGCAGGCTCAGATGGTGTTAGGCCCAGTATGGTTTGCACGTGATTGCACAAAGGTTAGAAAGGGTACCGTATCCCCGGATAACATGTATGGATAGCGTACACATTCAAAATATATGTCTCAGGAGGCAGGCTCAGACGGTGTCAGGCCCAGTATGGATCGCACGTGATTGCACAAAGGTTAGAAAGGGTACCGTATCCCTGGATAACATGTATGGATAGCGTACACATTCAAAATATATGTCTCAGGAGGCAGGCTCAGACGGTGTCAGGCACAGTATGGATTGCACGTGATTGCACAAAGGTTAGAAAGGGTACCGTATCCCCGGATAACATGTATGGATAGCGTACACATTCAAAATATATGTCTCAGGAGGCAGGCTCAGACGGTGTTAGGCCCAGTATGGATTGCACGTGATTGCACAAAGGTTAGAAAGGGTACCGTATCCCTGGATAACATGTATGGATAGCGTACACACTCAAAATATATGTCTCAGGAGGCAGGCTCAGACGGTGTTAGGCCCAGTATGGATTGCACGTGATTGCACAAAGGTTAGAAAGGGTACCGTATCCCTGGATAACATGTATGGATATCGTACACATTCAAAATATATGTCTCAGGAGGCAGGCTCAGACGGTGTCAGGCACAGTGTGGATTGCACGTGATTGCACAAAGGTTAGAAAGGGTACCGTATCCCCGGATAACATGTATGGATAGCGTACACATTCAAAATATATGTCTCAGGAGGCAGGCTCAGACGGTGTCAGGCCCAGTATGGATTGCACGTGATTGCACAAAGGTTAGAAAGGGTACCGTATCCCTGGATAACATGTATGGATAGCGTACACATTCAAAATATATGTCTCAGGAGGCAGGCTCAGACGGTGTCAGGCACAGTATGGATTGCACGTGATTGCACAAAGGTTAGAAAGGGTACCGTATCCCCGGATAACATGTATGGATAGCGTACACATTCAAAATATATGTCTCAGGAGGCAGGCTCAGACGGTGTTAGGCCCAGTATGGATTGCACGTGATTGCACAAAGGTTAGAAAGGGTACCGTATCCCTGGATAACATGTATGGATAGCGTACACACTCAAAATATATGTCTCAGGAGGCAGGCTCAGACGGTGTTAGGCCCAGTATGGATTGCACGTGATTGCACAAAGGTTAGAAAGGGTACCGTATCCCTGGATAACATGTATGGATAGCGTACACATTCAAAATATATGTCTCAGGAGGCAGGCTCAGACGGTGTCAGGCACAGTGTGGATTGCACGTGATTGCACAAAGGTTAGAAAGGGTACCGTATCCCCGGATAACATGTATGGATAGCGTACACATTCAAAATATATGTCTCAGGAGGCAGGCTCAGACAGTGTCAGGCCCAGTATGGATTGCACGTGATTGCACAAAGGTTAGAAAGGGTACCGTATCCCTGGATAACATGTATGGATAGCGTACACATTCAAAATTTATGTCTCAGGAGGCAGGCTCAGACGGTGTCAGGCACAGTATGGATTGCACGTGATTGCACAAAGGTTAGAAAGGGTACCGTATCCCTGGATAACATGTATGGATAGCGTACACATTCAAAATATATGTCTCACGAGGCAGGCTCAGACGGTGTCAGGCACAGTATGGATTGCACGTGATTGCACAAAGGTTAGAAAGGGTACCGTATCCCCGGATAACATGTATGGATAGCGTACACATTCAAAATATATGTCTCAGGAGGCAGGCTCAGACGGTGTTAGGCCCAGTATGGATTGCACGTGATTGCACAAAGGTTAGAAAGGGTACCGTATCCCTGGATAACATGTATGGATAGCGTACACACTCAAAATATATGTCTCAGGAGGCAGGCTCAGACGGTGTTAGGCCCAGTATGGATTGCACGTGATTGCACAAAGGTTAGAAAGGGTACCGTATCCCTGGATAACATGTATGGATAGCGTACACATTCAAAATATATGTCTCAGGAGGCAGGCTCAGACGGTGTCAGGCACAGTGTGGATTGCACATGATTGCACAAAGGTTAGAAAGGGTACCGTATCCCCGGATAACATGTATGGATAGCGTACACATTCAAAATATATGTCTCAGGAGGCAGGCTCAGACGGTGTCAGGCCCAGTATGGATTGCACGTGATTGCACAAAGGTTAGAAAGGGTACCGTATCCCTGGATAACATGTATGGATAGCGTACACATTCAAAATATATGTCTCAGGAGGCAGGCTCAGACGGTGTCAGGCACAGTATGGATTGCACGTGATTGCACAAAGGTTAGAAAGGGTACCGTATCCCCGGATAACATGTATGGATAGCGTACACATTCAAAATATATGTCTCAGGAGGCAGGCTCAGACGGTGTTAGGCCCAGTATGGATTGCACGTGATTGCACAAAGGTTAGAAAGGGTACCGTATCCCTGGATAACATGTATGGATAGCGTACACACTCAAAATATATGTCTCAGGAGGCAGGCTCAGACGGTGTTAGGCCCAGTATGGATTGCACGTGATTGCACAAAGGTTAGAAAGGGTACCGTATCCCTGGATAACATGTATGGATAGCGTACACATTCAAAATATATGTCTCAGGAGGCAGGCTCAGACGGTGTCAGGCACAGTGTGGATTGCACGTGATTGCACAAAGGTTAGAAAGGGTACCGTATCCCTGGATAACATGTATGGATAGCGTACACATTCAAAATATATGTCTCAGGAGGCAGGCTCAGACAGTGTCAGGCCCAGTATGGATTGCACGTGATTGCACAAAGGTTAGAAAGGGTACCGTATCCCTGGATAACATGTATGGATAGCGTACACATTCAAAATTTATGTCTCAGGAGGCAGGCTCAGACGGTGTCAGGCACAGTATGGATTGCACGTGATTGCACAAAGGTTAGAAAGAGTACCGTATCCCCGGATAACATGTATGGAAAGCGTACACATTCAAAATATATGTCTCAGGAGGCAGGCTCAGACGGTGTTAGGCCCAGTATGGATTGCACGTGATTGCACAAAGGTTAGAAAGGGTACCGTATCCCCGGATAACATGTATGGATAGCGTACACATTCAAAATATATGTCTCAGGAGGCAGGCTCAGACGGTGTTAGGCCCAGTATGGATTGCACGTGATTGCACAAAGGTTAGAAAGGGTACCGTATCCCTGGATAACATGTATGGATAGCGTACACATTCAAAATATATGTCTCACGAGGCAGGCTCAGACGGTGTCAGGCACAGTATGGATTGCACGTGATTGCACAAAGGTTAGAAAGGGTACCGTATCCCCGGATAACATGTATGGATAGCGTACACATTCAAAATATATGTCTCAGGAGGCAGGCTCAGACGGTGTTAGGCCCAGTATGGATTGCACGTGATTGCACAAAGGTTAGAAAGGGTACCGTATCCCCGGATAACATGTATGGATAGCGAACACATTCAAAATATATGTATCAGGAGGCAGGCTCAGACGGTGTTAGGCCCAGTATGGATTGCACGTGATTGCACAAAGGTTAGAAAGGGTACCGTATCCCCGGATAACATGTATGGATAGCGTACACATTCAAAATATATGTCTCAGGAGGCAGGCTCAGACGGTGTTAGGCCCAGTATGGATTGCACGTGATTGCACAAAGGTTAGAAAGGGTACTGTATCCCCGGATAACATGTATGGATAGCGTACACATTCAAAATATATGTCTCAGGAGGCAGGCTCAGACGGTGTCAGGCCCAGTATGGATTGCACGTGATTGCACAAAGGTTAGAAAGGGTACCGTATCCCTGGATAACATGTATGGATAGCGTACACATTCAAAATATATGTCTCAGGAGGCAGGCTCAGATGGTGTCAAGCCCAGTATGGATTGCACGTGATTGCACAAAGGTTAGAAAGGGTACCGTATCCCCGGATAACATGTATGGATAGCATACACATTCAAAATATATGTCTCAGGAGGCAGGCTCAGACGGTGTTAGGCCCAGTACGGATTGCACGTGTTTGCACAAAGGTTAGAAAGGGTACCGTATCCCCGGATAACGTGTATGGATAGCGTACACATTCAAAATATATGTATCAGGAGGCAGGCTCAGACGGTGTTAGGCCCAGTATGGATTGCACGTGATTGCACAAAGGTTAGAAAGGGTACCGTATCCCCGGATAACATGTATGGATAGCGTACACATTCAAAATATATGTCTCAGGAGGCAGGCTCAGACGGTGTTAGGCCCAGTATGGATTGCACGTGATTGCACAAAGGTTAGATAGGGTACCGTATCCCTGGATAACATGTATGGATAGCGTACATATTCAAAACATATGTCTCAGGAGGCAGGCTCAGACGGTGTCAGGCCCAGTATGGATTGCACGTGATTGCACAAAGGTTAGAAAGGGTACCGTATCCCTGGATAACATGTATGGATAGCGTACACATTCAAAATATATGTCTCAGGAGGCAGGCTCAGACGGTGTTAGGCCCAGTATGGATTGCACGTGATTGCACAAAGGTTAGAAAGGGTACCGTATCCCCGGATAACATGTATGGATAGCGTACACATTCAAAATATATGTCTCAGGAGGCAGGCTCAGACGGTGTTAGGCCCAGTATGGATTGCACGTGATTGCGCAAAGGTTAGAAAGGGTACCGTATCCCTGGATAACATGTATGGATAGCGTTCATATTCAAAATATATGTCTCAGGAGGCAGGCTCAGACGGTGTCAGGCCCAGTATGGATTGCACGTGATTGCACAAAGGTTAGAAAGGGTACCGTATCCCTGGATAACATGTATGGATAGCGTACACATTCAAAATATATGTCTCAGGAGGCAGGCTCAGATGGTGTCAGGCACAGTATGGATTGCACGTGATTGCACAAAGGTTAGAAAGGGTACCGTATCCCCGGATAACATGTATGGATAGCGTACACATTCAAAATATATGTCTCAGGAGGCAGGCTCAGACGGTGTTAGGCCCAGTATGGATTGCACGTGATTGCACAAAGGTTAGAAAGGGTACCGTATCCCTGGATAACATGTATGGATAGCATACACATTCAAAATATATGTCTCAGGAGGCAGGCTCAGACGGTGTCAGGCACAGCATGGATTGCACGTGATTGCACAAAGGTTAGAAAGGGTACCGTATCCCCGGATAACATGTATGGATAGCGTACACATTCAAAATATATGTCTCAGGAGGCAGGCTCAGATGGTGTTAGGCCCAGTATGGTTTGCACGTGATTGCACAAAGGTTAGAAAGGGTACCGTATCCCCGGATAACATGTATGGAAAGCGTACACATTCAAAATATATGTCTCAGGAGGCAGGCTCAGACGGTGTTAGGCCCAGTATGGATTGCACGTGATTGCACAAAGGTTAGAAAGGGTACCGTATCCCCGGATAACATGTATGGATAGCGTACACATTCAAAATATATGTCTCAGGAGGCAGGCTCAGACGGTGTTAGGCCCAGTATGGATTGCACGTGATTGCACAAAGGTTAGAAAGGGTACCGTATCCCTGGATAACATGTATGGATAGCGTACACATTCAAAATATATGTCTCAGGAGGCAGGCTCAGACGGTGTTAGGCCCAGTATGGATTGCACGTGATTGCACAAAGGTTAGAAAGGGTACTGTATCCACGGATAACATGTATGGATAGCGTACACATTCAAAATATATGTCTCAGGAGGCAGGCTCAGACGATGTCAGGCCCAGTATGGATTGCACGTGATTGCACAAAGGTTAGAAAGGGTACCGTATCCCTGGATAACATGTATGGATAGCGTACACATTCAAAATATATGTCTCAGGAGGCAGGCTCAGACGGTGTCAGGCCCAGTATGGATTGCACGTGATTGCACAAAGGTTAGAAAGGGTACCGTATCCCCGGATAACATGTATGGATAGCATACACATTCAAAATATATGTCTCAGGAGGCAGGCTCAGACGGTGTTAGGCCCAGTATGGATTGCACGTGATTGCACAAAGGTTAGAAAGGGTACCGTATCCCCGGATAACATGTATGGATAGCGTACACATTCAAAATATATGTCTCAGGAGGCAGGCTCAGACGGTGTTAGGCCCAGTATGGATTGCACGTGATTGCACAAAGGTTAGAAAGGGTACCGTATCCCTGGATAACATGTATGGATAGCATACACATTCAAAATATATGTCTCAGAAGGCAGGCTCAGACGGTGTCAGGCACAGTATGGATTGCACGTGATTGCACAAAGGTTAGAAAGGGTACCGTATCCCCGGATAACATGTATGGATAGCATACACATTCAAAATATATGTCTCAGGAGGCAGGCTCAGACAGTGTTAGGCCCAGTATGGATTGCACGTGTTTGCACAAAGGTTAGAAAGGGTACCGTATCCCCGGATAACATGTATGGATAGCGTACACATTCTAAATATATGTCTCAGGAGGCAGGCTCAGACGGTGTTAGGACCAGTATGGATTGCACGTGATTGCACAAAGGTTAGAAAGGGTACCGTATCCCTGGATAACATGTATGGATAGCGTACATATTCAAAACATATGTCTCAGGAGGCAGGCTCAGACGGTGTAAGGCCCAGTATGGATTGCACGTGATTGCACAAAGGTTAGAAAGGGTACCGTATCCCTGGATAACATGTATGGATAGCGTACACATTCAAAATATATGTCTCAGGAGGCAGGCTCAGACGGTGTCAGGCACAGTATGGATTGCACGTGATTGCACAAAGGTTAGAAAGGGTACCGTATCCCCGGATAACATGTATGGATAGCGTACACATTCAAAATATATGTCTCAGGAGGCAGGCTCAGACGGTGTCAGGCACAGTATGGATTGCACGTGATTGCACAAAGGTTAGAAAGGGTGCCGTATCCCCGGATAACATGTATGGATAGCGTACACATTCAAAATATTTGTCTCAGGAGGCAGGCTCAGACGGTGTCAGGCACAGTATGGATTGCACGTGATTGCACAAAGGTTAGAAAGGGTACCGTATCCCCGGATAACATGTATGGATAGCGTACACATTCAAAATATATGTCTCAGGAGGCAGGCTCAGACGGTGTTAGGCCCAGTATGGATTGCACGTGATTGCACAAAGGTTAGAAAGGGTACCGTATCCCCGGATAACATGTATGGATAGCGTACACATTCAGAATATATGTATCAGGAGGCAGGCTCAGACGGTGTTAGGCCCAGTATGGATTGCACGTGATTGCACAAAGGTTAGAAAGGGTACCGTATCCCCGGATAACATGTATGGATAGCGTACATATTCAAAATATATGTCTCAGGAGGCAGGCTCAGACGGTGTTAGGCCCAGTATGGATTGCACGTGATTGCACAAAGGTTAGAAAGGGTACTGTATCCCCGGATAACATGTATGGATAGCGTACACATTCAAAATATATGTCTCAGGAGGCAGGCTCAGACGGTGTCAGGCCCAGTATGGATTGCACGTGATTGCACAAAGGTTAGAAAGGGTACCGTATCCCTGGATAACATGTATGGATAGCGTACACATTCAAAATATATGTCTCAGGAGGCAGGCTCAGACGGTGTCAGGCCCAGTATGGATTGCACGTGATTGCACAAAGGTTAGAAAGGGTACCGTATCCCCGGATAACATGTATGGATAGCATACACATTCAAAATATATGTCTCAGGAGGCATACTCAGACGATGTTAGGCCCAGTATGGATTGCACGTGTTTGCACAAAGGTTAGAAAGGGTACCATATCCCCGGATAACGTGTATGGATAGCGTACACATTCAAAATATATGTATCAGGAGGCAGGCTCAGACGGTGTTAGGCCCAGTATGGATTGCACGTGATTGCACAAAGGTTAGAAAGGGTACCGTATCCCCGGATAACATGTATGGATAGCGTACACATTCAAAATATATGTCTCAGGAGGCAGGCTCAGACGGTGTTAGGCCCAGTATGGATTGCACGTGATTGCACAAAGGTTAGATAGGGTACCGTATCCCTGGATAACATGTATGGATAGCGTACATATTCAAAACATATGTCTCAGGAGGCAGGCTCAGACGGTGTCAGGCCCAGTATGGATTGCACGTGATTGCACAAAGGTTAGAAAGGGTACCGTATCCCTGGATAACATGTATGGATAGCGTACACATTCAAAATAAATGTCTCAGTAGGCAGGCTCAGACGGTGTTAGGCCCAGTATGGATTGCACGTGATTGCACAAAGGTTAGAAAGGGTACCGTATCCCCGGATAACATGTATGGATAGCGTACACATTCAAAATATATGTCTCAGGAGGCAGGCTCAGACGGTGTTAGGCCCAGTATGGATTGCACGTGATTGCACAAAGGTTAGAAAGGGTACCGTATCCCTGGATAACATGTATGGATAGCGTACACATTCAAAATATGTCTCAGGAGGCAGGCTCAGATGGTGTCAGGCCCAGTATGGATTGCACGTGATTGCACAAAGGTTAGAAAGGGTACCGTATCCCTGGATAACATGTATGGATAGCATACACATTCAAAATATATGTCTCAGGAGGCAGGCTCAGACGGTGTCAGGCACAGTATGGATTGCACGTGATTGCACAAAGGTTAGAAAGGGTACCGTATCCCCAGATAACATGTATGGATAGCGTACACATTCAAAATATATGTCTCAGGAGGCAGGCTCAGATGGTGTTAGGCCCAGTATGGTTTACACGTGATTGCACAAAGGTTAGAAAGGGTACCGTATCCCCGGATAACATGTATGGATAGCGTACACATTCAAAATATATGTCTCAGGAGGCAGGCTCAGACGGTGTCAGGCCCAGTATGGATCGCACGTGATTGCACAAAGGTTAGAAAGGGTACCGTATCCCTGGATAACATGTATGGATAGCGTACACATTCAAAATATATGTCTCAGTAGGCAGGCTCAGACGGTGTCAGGCACAGTATGGATTGCACGTGATTGCACAAAGGTTAGAAAGGGTACCGTATCCCCGGATAACATGTATGGATAGCGTACACATTCAAAATATATGTCTCAGGAGGCAGGCTCAGACGGTGTTAGGCCCAGTATGGATTGCACGTGATTGCACAAAGGTTAGAAAGGGTACCGTATCCCTGGATAACATGTATGGATAGCGTACACACTCAAAATATATGTCTCAGGAGGCAGGCTCAGACGGTGTTAGGCCCAGTATGGATTGCACGTGATTGCACAAAGGTTAGAAAGGGTACCGTATCCCTGGATAACATGTATGGATATCGTACACATTCAAAATATATGTCTCAGGAGGCAGGCTCAGACGGTGTCAGGCACAGTGTGGATTGCACGTGATTGCACAAAGGTTAGAAAGGGTACCGTATCCCCGGATAACATGTATGGATAGCGTACACATTCAAAATATATGTCTCAGGAGGCAGGCTCAGACGGTGTCAGGCCCAGTATGGATTGCACGTGATTGCACAAAGGTTAGAAAGGGTACCGTATCCCTGGATAACATGTATGGATAGCGTACACATTCAAAATATATGTCTCAGGAGGCAGGCTCAGACGGTGTCAGGCACAGTATGGATTGCACGTGATTGCACAAAGGTTAGAAAGGGTACCGTATCCCCGGATAACATGTATGGATAGCGTACACATTCAAAATATATGTCTCAGGAGGCAGGCTCAGACGGTGTTAGGCCCAGTATGGATTGCACGTGATTGCACAAAGGTTAGAAAGGGTACCGTATCCCTGGATAACATGTATGGATAGCGTACACACTCAAAATATATGTCTCAGGAGGCAGGCTCAGATGGTGTTAGGCCCAGTATGGATTGCACGTGATTGCACAAAGTTTAGAAAGGGTACCGTATCCCTGGATAACATGTATGGATAGCGTACACATTCAAAATATATGTCTCAGGAGGCAGGCTCAGACGGTGTCAGGCACAGTGTGGATTGCACGTGATTGCACAAAGGTTAGAAAGGGTACCGTATCCCCGGATAACATGTATGGATAGCGTACACATTCAAAATATATGTCTCAGGAGGCAGGCTCAGACAGTGTCAGGCCCAGTATGGATTGCACGTGATTGCACAAAGGTTAGAAAGGGTACCGTATCCCTGGATAACATGTATGGATAGCGTACACATTCAAAATTTATGTCTCAGGAGGCAGGCTCAGACGGTGTCAGGCACAGTATGGATTGCACGTGATTGCACAAAGGTTAGAAAGAGTACCGTATCCCCGGATAACATGTATGGAAAGCGTACACATTCAAAATATATGTCTCAGGAGGCAGGCTCAGACGGTGTTAGGCCCAGTATGGATTGCACGTGATTGCACAAAGGTTAGAAAGGGTACCGTATCCCCGGATAACATGTATGGATAGCGTACACATTCAAAATATATGTCTCAGGAGGCAGGCTCAGACGGTGTTAGGCCCAGTATGGATTGCACGTGATTGCACAAAGGTTAGAAAGGGTACCGTATCCCTGGATAACATGTATGGATAGCGTACACATTCAAAATATATGTCTCACGAGGCAGGCTCAGACGGTGTCAGGCACAGTATGGATTGCACGTGATTGCACAAAGGTTAGAAAGGGTACCGTATCCCCGGATAACATGTATGGACAGCGTACACATTCAAAATATATGTCTCAGGAGGCAGGCTCAGACGGTGTTAGGCCCAGTATGGATTGCACGTGATTGCACAAAGGTTAGAAAGGGTACCGTATCCCTGGATAACATGTATGGATAGCGTACACACTCAAAATATATGTCTCAGGAGGCAGGCTCAGACGGTGTTAGGCCCAGTATGGATTGCACGTGATTGCACAAAGGTTAGAAAGGGTACCGTATCCCTGGACAACATGTATGGATAGCGTACACATTCAAAATATATGTCTCAGGAGGCAGGCTCAGACGGTGTCAGGCACAGTGTGGATTGCACGTGATTGCACAAAGGTTAGAAAGGGTACCGTATCCCCGGATAACATGTATGGATAGCGTACACATTCAAAATATATGTCTCAGGAGGCAGGCTCAGACGGTGTCAGGCCCAGTATGGATTGCACGTGATTGCACAAAGGTTAGAAAGGGTACCGTATCCCTGGATAACATGTATGGATAGCGTACACATTCAAAATATATGTCTCAGGAGGCAGGCTCAGACGGTGTCAGGCACAGTATGGATTGCACGTGATTGCACAAAGGTTAGAAAGGGTACCGTATCCCCGGATAACATGTATGGATAGCGTACACATTCAAAATATATGTCTCAGGAGGCAGGCTCAGACGGTGTTAGGCCCAGTATGGATTGCACGTGATTGCACAAAGGTTAGAAAGGGTACCGTATCCCTGGATAACATGTATGGATAGCGTACACACTCAAAATATATGTCTCAGGAGGCAGGCTCAGACGGTGTTAGGCCCAGTATGGATTGCACGTGATTGCACAAAGGTTAGAAAGGGTACCGTATCCCTGGATAACATGTATGGATAGCGTACACATTCAAAATATATGTCTCAGGAGGCAGGCTCAGACGGTGTCAGGCACAGTGTGGATTGCACGTGATTGCACAAAGGTTAGAAAGGGTACCGTATCCCCGGATAACATGTATGGATAGCGTACACATTCAAAATATATGTCTCAGGAGGCAGGCTCAGACAGTGTCAGGCCCAGTATGGATTGCACGTGATTGCACAAAGGTTAGAAAGGGTACCGTATCCCTGGATAACATGTATGGATAGCGTACACATTCAAAATTTATGTCTCAGGAGGCAGGCTCAGACGGTGTCAGGCACAGTATGGATTGCACGTGATTGCACAAAGGTTAGAAAGAGTACCGTATCCCCGGATAACATGTATGGAAAGCGTACACATTCAAAATATATGTCTCAGGAGGCAGGCTCAGACGGTGTTAGGCCCAGTATGGATTGCACGTGATTGCACAAAGGTTAGAAAGGGTACCGTATCCCCGGATAACATGTATGGATAGCGTACACATTCAAAATATATGTCTCAGGAGGCAGGCTCAGACGGTGTTAGGCCCAGTATGGATTGCACGTGATTGCACAAAGGTTAGAAAGGGTACCGTATCCCTGGATAACATGTATGGATAGCGTACACATTCAAAATATATGTCTCACGAGGCAGGCTCAGACGGTGTCAGGCACAGTATGGATTGCACGTGATTGCACAAAGGTTAGAAAGGGTACCGTATCCCCGGATAACATGTATGGATAGCGTACACATTCAAAATATATGTCTCAGGAGGCAGGCTCAGACGGTGTTAGGCCCAGTATGGATTGCACGTGATTGCACAAAGGTTAGAAAGGGTACCGTATCCCCGGATAACATGTATGGATAGCGAACACATTCAAAATATATGTATCAGGAGGCAGGCTCAGACGGTGTTAGGCCCAGTATGGATTGCACGTGATTGCACAAAGGTTAGAAAGGGTACCGTATCCCCGGATAACATGTATGGATAGCGTACACATTCAAAATATATGTCTCAGGAGGCAGGCTCAGACGGTGTTAGGCCCAGTATGGATTGCACGTGATTGCACAAAGGTTAGAAAGGGTACTGTATCCCCGGATAACATGTATGGATAGCGTACACATTCAAAATATATGTCTCAGGAGGCAGGCTCAGACGGTGTCAGGCCCAGTATGGATTGCACGTGATTGCACAAAGGTTAGAAAGGGTACCGTATCCCTGGATAACATGTATGGATAGCGTACACATTCAAAATATATGTCTCAGGAGGCAGGCTCAGATGGTGTCAAGCCCAGTATGGATTGCACGTGATTGCACAAAGGTTAGAAAGGGTACCGTATCCCCGGATAACATGTATGGATAGCATACACATTCAAAATATATGTCTCAGGAGGCAGGCTCAGACGGTGTTAGGCCCAGTACGGATTGCACGTGTTTGCACAAAGGTTAGAAAGGGTACCGTATCCCCGGATAACGTGTATGGATAGCGTACACATTCAAAATATATGTATCAGGAGGCAGGCTCAGACGGTGTTAGGCCCAGTATGGATTGCACGTGATTGCACAAAGGTTAGAAAGGGTACCGTATCCCCGGATAACATGTATGGATAGCGTACACATTCAAAATATATGTCTCAGGAGGCAGGCTCAGAGGGTGTTAGGCCCAGTATGGATTGCACGTGATTGCACAAAGGTTAGATAGGGTACCGTATCCCTGGATAACATGTATGGATAGCGTACATATTCAAAACATATGTCTCAGGAGGCAGGCTCAGACGGTGTCAGGCCCAGTATGGATTGCACGTGATTGCACAAAGGTTAGAAAGGGTACCGTATCCCTGGATAACATGTATGGATAGCGTACACATTCAAAATATATGTCTCAGGAGGCAGGCTCAGACGGTGTGTTAGGCCCAGTATGGATTGCACGTGATTGCACAAAGGTTAGAAAGGGTACCGTATCCCCGGATAACATGTATGGATAGCGTACACATTCAAAATATATGTCTCAGGAGGCAGGCTCAGACGGTGTTAGGCCCAGTATGGATTGCACGTGATTGCGCAAAGGTTAGAAAGGGTACCGTATCCCTGGATAACATGTATGGATAGCGTTCATATTCAAAATATATGTCTCAGGAGGCAGGCTCAGACGGTGTCAGGCCCAGTATGGATTGCACGTGATTGCACAAAGGTTAGAAAGGGTACCGTATCCCTGGATAACATGTATGGATAGCGTACACATTCAAAATATATGTCTCAGGAGGCAGGCTCAGATGGTGTCAGGCACAGTATGGATTGCACGTGATTGCACAAAGGTTAGAAAGGGTACCGTATCCCCGGATAACATGTATGGATAGCGTACACATTCAAAATATATGTCTCAGGAGGCAGGCTCAGACGGTGTTAGGCCCAGTATGGATTGCACGTGATTGCACAAAGGTTAGAAAGGGTACCGTATCCCTGGATAACATGTATGGATAGCATACACATTCAAAATATATGTCTCAGGAGGCAGGCTCAGACGGTGTCAGGCACAGTATGGATTGCACGTGATTGCACAAAGGTTAGAAAGGGTACCGTATCCCCGGATAACATGTATGGATAGCGTACACATTCAAAATATATGTCTCAGGAGGCAGGCTCAGATGGTGTTAGGCCCAGTATGGTTTGCACGTGATTGCACAAAGGTTAGAAAGGGTACCGTATCCCCGGATAACATGTATGGAAAGCGTACACATTCAAAATATATGTCTCAGGAGGCAGGCTCAGACGGTGTTAGGCCCAGTATGGATTGCACGTGATTGCACAAAGGTTAGAAAGGGTTACCGTATCCCCGGATAACATGTATGGATAGCGTACACATTCAAAATATATGTCTCAGGAGGCAGGCTCAGACGGTGTTAGGCCCAGTATGGATTGCACGTGATTGCACAAAGGTTAGAAAGGGTACCGTATCCCTGGATAACATGTATGGATAGCGTACACATTCAAAATATATGTCTCAGGAGGCAGGCTCAGACGGTGTTAGGCCCAGTATGGATTGCACGTGATTGCACAAAGGTTAGAAAGGGTACTGTATCCACGGATAACATGTATGGATAGCGTACACATTCAAAATATATGTCTCAGGAGGCAGGCTCAGACGATGTCAGGCCCAGTATGGATTGCACGTGATTGCACAAAGGTTAGAAAGGGTACCGTATCCCTGGATAACATGTATGGATAGCGTACACATTCAAAATATATGTCTCAGGAGGCAGGCTCAGACGGTGTCAGGCCCAGTATGGATTGCACGTGATTGCACAAAGGTTAGAAAGGGTACCGTATCCCCGGATAACATGTATGGATAGCATACACATTCAAAATATATGTCTCAGGAGGCAGGCTCAGACGGTGTTAGGCCCAGTATGGATTGCACGTGATTGCACAAAGGTTAGAAAGGGTACCGTATCCCCGGATAACATGTATGGATAGCGTACACATTCAAAATATATGTCTCAGGAGGCAGGCTCAGACGGTGTTAGGCCCAGTATGGATTGCACGTGATTGCACAAAGGTTAGAAAGGGTACCGTATCCCTGGATAACATGTATGGATAGCATACACATTCAAAATATATGTCTCAGAAGGCAGGCTCAGACGGTGTCAGGCACAGTATGGATTGCACGTGATTGCACAAAGGTTAGAAAGGGTACCGTATCCCCGGATAACATGTATGGATAGCATACACATTCAAAATATATGTCTCAGGAGGCAGGCTCAGACAGTGTTAGGCCCAGTATGGATTGCACGTGTTTGCACAAAGGTTAGAAAGGGTACCGTATCCCCGGATAACATGTATGGATAGCGTACACATTCTAAATATATGTCTCAGGAGGCAGGCTCAGACGGTGTTAGGACCAGTATGGATTGCACGTGATTGCACAAAGGTTAGAAAGGGTACCGTATCCCTGGATAACATGTATGGATAGCGTACATATTCAAAACATATGTCTCAGGAGGCAGGCTCAGACGGTGTCAGGCCCAGTATGGATTGCACGTGATTGCACAAAGGTTAGAAAGGGTACCGTATCCCTGGATAACATGTATGGATAGCGTACACATTCAAAATATATGTCTCAGGAGGCAGGCTCAGACGGTGTCAGGCACAGTATGGATTGCACGTGATTGCACAAAGGTTAGAAAGGGTACCGTATCCCCGGATAACATGTATGGATAGCGTACACATTCAAAATATATGTCTCAGGAGGCAGGCTCAGACGGTATCAGGCACAGTATGGATTGCACGTGATTGCACAAAGGTTAGAAAGGGTACCGTATCCCCGGATAACATGTATGGATAGCGTACACATTCAAAATATATGTCTCAGGAGGCAGGCTCAGACGGTGTCAGGCACAGTATGGATTGCACGTGATTGCACAAAGGTTAGAAAGGGTACCGTATCCCCGGATAACATGTATGGATAGCGTACACATTCAAAATATATGTCTCAGGAGGCAGGCTCAGACGGTGTTAGGCCCAGTATGGATTGCACGTGATTGCACAAAGGTTAGAAAGGGTACCGTATCCCCGGATAACATGTATGGATAGCGTACACATTCAGAATATATGTATCAGGAGGCAGGCTCAGACGGTGTCAGGCACAGTATGGATTGCACGTGATTGCACAAAGGTTAGAAAGGGTACCGTATCCCCGGATAACATGTATGGATAGCGTGCACATTCAAAATATATGTCTCAGGAGGCAGGCTCAGATTGTGTTAGGCCCAGTATGGTTTGCACGTGATTGCACAAAGGTTAGAAAGGGTACCGTATCCCCGGATAACATGTATGGAAAGCGTACACATTCAAAACATATGTCTCAGGAGGCAGGCTCAGACGGTGTTAGGCCCAGTATGGATTGCACGTGATTGCACAAAGGTTAGAAAGGGTACCGTATCCCCGGATAACATGTATGGATAGCGTACACATTCAAAATATATGTCTCAGGAGGCAGGCTCAGACGGTGTTAGGCCCAGTATGGATTGCACGTGATTGCACAAAGGTTAGAAAGGGTACCGTATCCCTGGATAACATGTATGGATAGCGTACACATTCAAAATATATGTCTCAGGAGGCAGGCTCAGACGGTGTTAGGCCCAGTATGGATTGCACGTGATTGCACAAAGGTTAGAAAGGGTACTGTATCCACGGATAACATGTATGGATAGCGTACACATTCAAAATATATGTCTCAGGAGGCAGGCTCAGACGATGTCAGGCCCAGTATGAATTGCACGTGATTGCACAAAGGTTAGAAAGGGTACCGTATCCCTGGATAACATGTATGGATAGCGTACACATTCAAAATATATGTCTCAGGAGGCAGGCTCAGACGGTGTCAGGCCCAGTATGGATTGCACGTGATTGCACAAAGGTTAGAAAGGGTACCGTAACCCCGGATAACATGTATGGATAGCATACACATTCAAAATATATGTCTCAGGAGGCAGGCTCAGACGGTGTTAGGCCCAGTATGGATTGCACGTGATTGCACAAAGGTTAGAAAGGTTACCGTATCCCCGGATAACATGTATGGATAGCGTACACATTCAAAATATATGTCTCAGGAGGCAGGCTCAGACGGTGTTAGGCCCAGTATGGATTGCACGTGATTGCACAAAGGTTAGAAAGGGTACCGTATCCCTGGATAACATGTATGGATAGCATACACATTCAAAATATATGTCTCAGAAGGCAGGCTCAGACGGTGTCAGGCACAGTATGGATTGCACGTGATTGCACAAAGGTTAGAAAGGGTACCGTATCCCCGGATAACATGTATGGATAGCATACACATTCAAAATATATGTCTCAGGAGGCAGGCTCAGACGGTGTTAGGCCCAGTATGGATTGCACGTGTTTGCACAAAGGTTAGAAAGGGTACCGTATCCCCGGAAAACGTGTATGGATAGCGTACACATTCAAAATATATGTATCAGGAGGCAGGCTCAGACGGTGTTAGGCCCAGTATGGATTGCACGTGATTGCACAAAGGTTAGAAAGGGTACCGTATCCCCGGATAACATGTATGGATAGCGTACACATTCTAAATATATGTCTCAGGAGGCAGGCTCAGACGGTGTTAGGACCAGTATGGATTGCACGTGATTGCACAAAGGTTAGAAAGGGTACCGTATCCCTGGATAACATGTATGGATAGCGTACATATTCAAAACATATGTCTCAGGAGGCAGGCTCAGACGGTGTCAGGCCCAGTATGGATTGCACGTGATTGCACAAAGGTTAGAAAGGGTACCGTATCCCCGGATAACATGTATGGATAGCGTACACATTCTAAATATATGTCTCAGGAGGCAGGCTCAGACGGTGTTAGGACCAGTATGGATTGCACGTGATTGCACAAAGGTTAGAAAGGGTACCGTATCCCTGGATAACATGTATGGATAGCGTACATATTCAAAACATATGTCTCAGGAGGCAGGCTCAGACGGTGTCAGGCCCAGTATGGATTGCACGTGATTGCACAAAGGTTAGAAAGGGTACCGTATCCCTGGATAACATGTATGGATAGCGTACACATTCAAAATATATGTCTCAGGAGGCAGGCTCAGACGGTGTCAGGCACAGTATGGATTGCACGTGATTGCACAAAGGTTAGAAAGGGTACCGTATCCCTGGATAACATGTATGGATAGCGTTCACATTCAAAATATATGTCTCAGGAGGCAGGCTCAGACGGTGTTAGGCCCAGTATCGATTGCACGTGATTGCACAAAGGATAGAAAGGGTACCGTATCCCCGGATAACATGTATGGATAGCGTACACATTCAAAATATATGTCTCAGTAGGCAGGCTCAGACGGTGTCAGGCCCAGTATGGATTGCACGTGATTGCACAAAGGTTAGAAAGGGTACCGTATCCCTGGATAACATGTATGGATAGCGAACACATTCAAAATATATGTCTCAGGAGGCAGGCTCAGATGGTGTCAGGCACAGTATGGATTGCACGTGATTGCACAAAGGTTAGAAAGGGTACCGTATCCCCGGATAACATGTATGGATAGCGTACACATTCAAAATATATGTCTCAGGAGGCAGGCTCAGACGGTGTTAGGCCCAGTATGGATTGCACGTGATTGCACAAAGGTTAGAAAGGGTACTGTATCCCCGGATAACATGTTTGGATAGCGTACACATTCAAAATATATGTATCAGGAGGCAGGCTCAGACGGTGTTAGGCCCAGTATGGATTGCACGTGATTGCACAAAGGTTAGAAAGGGTACCGTATCCCCGTATAACATGTATGGATAGCATACACATTTAAAATATATGTCTCAGGAGGCAGGCTCAGACGGTGTTAGGCCCAGTATGGATTGCACGTGATTGCACAAAGGTTAGAAAGGGTACCGTATCCCTGGATAACATGTATGGATAGCGTACACATTCAAAATATATGTCTCAGGAGGCAGGCTCAGACGGTGTCAGGCCCAGTATGGATTGCACGTGATTGCACAAAGGTTAGAAAGGGTACCGTATCCCTGGTTAACATGTATGGATAGCATACACATTCAAAATATATGTCTCAGTAGGCAGGCTCAGACGGTGTCAGGCACAGTATGGATTGCACGTGATTGCACAAAGGTTAGAAAGGGTACCGTATCCCCGGATAACATGTATGGATAGCGAACACATTCAAAATATATGTATCAGGAGGCAGGCTCAGACGGTGTTAGGCCCAGTATGGATTGCACGTGATTGCACAAAGGTTAGAAAGGGTACCGTATCCCCGGATAACATGTATGGATAGCGTACACATTCAAAATATATGTCTCAGGAGGCAGGCTCAGACGGTGTTAGGCCCAGTATGGATTGCACGTGATTGCACAAAGGTTAGAAAGGGTACCGTATCCCCGGATAACATGTATGGATAGCGTACACATTCAAAATATATGTCTCAGGAGGCAGGCTCAGACGGTGTCAGGCCCAGTATGGATTGCACGTGATTGCACAAAGGTTAGAAAGGGTACCGTATCCCTGGATAACATGTATGGATAGCGTACACATTCAAAATATATGTCTCAGGAGGCAGGCTCAGACGGTGTCAGGCCCAGTATGGATTGCACGTGATTGCACAAAGGTTAGAAAGGGTACCGTATCCCCGGATAACATGTATGGATAGCATACACATTCAAAATATATGTCTCAGGAGGCAGGCTCAGACGGTGTTAGGCCCAGTATGGATTGCACGTGATTGCATAAAGGTTAGAAAGGGTACCGTATCCCTGGATAACATGTATGGATAGCGTACACATTCAAAATATATGTCTCAGGAGGCAGGCTCAGACGGTGTCAGGCACAGTATGGATTGCACGTGATTGCACAAAGGTTAGAAAGGGTACCGTATCCCCGGATAACATGTATGGAAAGCATACACATTCAAAATATATGTCTCAGGAGGCAGGCTCAGACGGTGTTAGGCCCAGTATGGATTGCACGTGATTGCACAAAGGTTAGAAAGGGTACCGTATCCCCGGATAACATGTATGGATAGCGTACACATTCAAAATATATGTCTCAGGAGGCAGGCTCAGATGGTGTTAGGCCCAGTATGGATTGCACGTGATTGCACAAAGGTTAGAAAAGGTACCGTATCCCTGGATAACATGTATGGATAGCGTACACATTCAAAATATATGTCTCACGAGGCAGGCTCAGACGGTGTCAGGCACAGTATGGATTGCACGTGATTGCACAAAGGTTAGAAAGGGTACCGTATCCCCGGATAACATGTATGGATAGCGTACACATTCAAAATATATGTCTCAGGAGGCAGGCTCAGACGGTGTTAGGCCCAGTATGGATTGCACGTGATTGCACAAAGGTTAGAAAGGGTACCGTATCCCCGGATAACATGTATGGATAGCGAACACATTCAAAATATATGTATCAGGAGGCAGGATCAGACGGTGTTAGGCCCAGTATGGATTGCACGTGATTGCACAAAGGTTAGAAAGGGTACCATATCCCCGGATAACATGTATGGATAGCGTACACATTCAAAATATATGTCTCAGGAGGCAGGCTCAGACGGTGTCAGGCCCAGTATGGATTGCACGTGATTGCACAAAGGTTAGAAAGGGTACTGTATCCCCGGATAACATGTATGGATAGCGTACACATTCAAAATATATGTCTCAGGAGGCAGGCTCAGACGGTGTCAGGCCCAGTATGGATTGCACGTGATTGCACAAAGGTTAGAAAGGGTACCGTATCCCTGGATAACATGTATGGATAGCGTACACATTCAAAATATATGTCTCAGGAGGCAGGCTCAGACGGTGTCAGGCCCAGTATGGATTGCACGTGATTGCACAAAGGTTAGAAAGGGTACCGTATCCCCGGAAAACATGTATGGATAGCATACACATTCAAAATATATGTCTCAGGAGGCAGGCTCAGACGGTGTTAGGCCCAGTATGGATTGCACGTGTTTGCACAAAGGTTAGAAAGGGTACCGTATCCCCGGATAACGTGTATGGATAGCGTACACATTCAAAATATATGTATCAGGAGGCAGGCTCAGACGGTGTTAGGCCAAGTATGGATTGCACGCGATTGCACAAAGGTTAGAAAGGGTACCGTATCCCCGGATAACATGTATGGATAGCGTACACATTCAAAATATATGTCTCAGGAGGCAGGCTCAGACGGTGTTAGGCCCAGTATGGATTGCACGTGATTGCACAAAGGTTAGATAGGGTACCGTATCCCTGGATAACATGTATGGATAGCGTACATATTCAAAACATATGTCTCAGGAGGCAGGCTCAGACGGTGTCAGGCCCAGTATGGATTGCACGTGATTGCACAAAGGTTAGAAAGGGTACCGTATCCCTGGATAACATGTATGGATAGCGTACACATTCAAAATATATGTCTCAGGAGGCAGGCTCAGACGGTGTTAGGCCCAGTATGGATTGCACGTGATTGCACAAAGGTTAGAAAGGGTACCGTATCCCCGGATAACATGTATGGAAAGCGTACACATTCAAAATATATGTCTCAGGAGGCAGGCTCAGACGGTGTTAGGCCCAGTATGGATTGCACGTGATTGCACAAAGGTTAGAAAGGGTACCGTATCCCCGGATAACATGTATGGATAGCGTACACATTCAAAATATATGTCTCAGGAGGCAGGCTCAGACGGTGTTAGGCCCAGTATGGATTGCACGTGATTGCACAAAGGTTAGAAAGGGTACCGTATCCCTGGATAACATGTATGGATAGCGTACACATTCAAAATATATGTCTCACGAGGCAGGCTCAGACGGTGTCAGGCACAGTATGGATTGCACGTGATTGCACAAAGGTTAGAAAGGGTACCGTATCCCCGGATAACATGTATGGATAGCGTACACATTCAAAATATATGTCTCAGGAGGCAGGCTCAGACGGTGTTAGGCCCAGTATGGATTGCACGTGATTGCACAAAGGTTAGAAAGGGTACCGTATCCCCGGATAACATGTATGGATAGCGAACACATTCAAAATATATGTATCAGGAGGCAGGCTCAGACGGTGTTAGGCCCAGTATGGATTGCACGTGATTGCACAAAGGTTAGAAAGGGTACCGTATCCCCGGATAACATGTATGGATAGCGTACACATTCAAAATATATGTCTCAGGAGGCAGGCTCAGACGGTGTTAGGCCCAGTATGGATTGCACGTGATTGCACAAAGGTTAGAAAGGGTACTGTATCCCCGGATAACATGTATGGATAGCGTACACATTCAAAATATATGTCTCAGGAGGCAGGCTCAGACGGTGTCAGGCCCAGTATGGATTGCACGTGATTGCACAAAGGTTAGAAAGGGTACCGTATCCCTGGATAACATGTATGGATAGCGTACACATTCAAAATATATGTCTCAGGAGGCAGGCTCAGATGGTGTCAAGCCCAGTATGGATTGCACGTGATTGCACAAAGGTTAGAAAGGGTACCGTATCCCCGGATAACATGTATGGATAGCATACACATTCAAAATATATGTCTCAGGAGGCAGGCTCAGACGGTGTTAGGCCCAGTACGGATTGCACGTGTTTGCACAAAGGTTAGAAAGGGTACCGTATCCCCGGATAACGTGTATGGATAGCGTACACATTCAAAATATATGTATCAGGAGGCAGGCTCAGACGGTGTTAGGCCCAGTATGGATTGCACGTGATTGCACAAAGGTTAGAAAGGGTACCGTATCCCCGGATAACATGTATGGATAGCGTACACATTCAAAATATATGTCTCAGGAGGCAGGCTCAGACGGTGTTAGGCCCAGTATGGATTGCACGTGATTGCACAAAGGTTAGATAGGGTACCGTATCCCTGGATAACATGTATGGATAGCGTACATATTCAAAACATATGTCTCAGGAGGCAGGCTCAGACGGTGTCAGGCCCAGTATGGATTGCACGTGATTGCACAAAGGTTAGAAAGGGTACCGTATCCCTGGATAACATGTATGGATAGCGTACACATTCAAAATATATGTCTCAGGAGGCAGGCTCAGACGGTGTGTTAGGCCCAGTATGGATTGCACGTGATTGCACAAAGGTTAGAAAGGGTACCGTATCCCCGGATAACATGTATGGATAGCGTACACATTCAAAATATATGTCTCAGGAGGCAGGCTCAGACGGTGTTAGGCCCAGTATGGATTGCACGTGATTGCGCAAAGGTTAGAAAGGGTACCGTATCCCTGGATAACATGTATGGATAGCGTTCATATTCAAAATATATGTCTCAGGAGGCAGGCTCAGACGGTGTCAGGCCCAGTATGGATTGCACGTGATTGCACAAAGGTTAGAAAGGGTACCGTATCCCTGGATAACATGTATGGATAGCGTACACATTCAAAATATATGTCTCAGGAGGCAGGCTCAGATGGTGTCAGGCACAGTATGGATTGCACGTGATTGCACAAAGGTTAGAAAGGGTACCGTATCCCCGGATAACATGTATGGATAGCGTACACATTCAAAATATATGTCTCAGGAGGCAGGCTCAGACGGTGTTAGGCCCAGTATGGATTGCACGTGATTGCACAAAGGTTAGAAAGGGTACCGTATCCCTGGATAACATGTATGGATAGCATACACATTCAAAATATATGTCTCAGGAGGCAGGCTCAGACGGTGTCAGGCACAGTATGGATTGCACGTGATTGCACAAAGGTTAGAAAGGGTACCGTATCCCCGGATAACATGTATGGATAGCGTACACATTCAAAATATATGTCTCAGGAGGCAGGCTCAGATGGTGTTAGGCCCAGTATGGTTTGCACGTGATTGCACAAAGGTTAGAAAGGGTACCGTATCCCCGGATAACATGTATGGAAAGCGTACACATTCAAAATATATGTCTCAGGAGGCAGGCTCAGACGGTGTTAGGCCCAGTATGGATTGCACGTGATTGCACAAAGGTTAGAAAGGGTTACCGTATCCCCGGATAACATGTATGGATAGCGTACACATTCAAAATATATGTCTCAGGAGGCAGGCTCAGACGGTGTTAGGCCCAGTATGGATTGCACGTGATTGCACAAAGGTTAGAAAGGGTACCGTATCCCTGGATAACATGTATGGATAGCGTACACATTCAAAATATATGTCTCAGGAGGCAGGCTCAGACGGTGTTAGGCCCAGTATGGATTGCACGTGATTGCACAAAGGTTAGAAAGGGTACTGTATCCACGGATAACATGTATGGATAGCGTACACATTCAAAATATATGTCTCAGGAGGCAGGCTCAGACGATGTCAGGCCCAGTATGGATTGCACGTGATTGCACAAAGGTTAGAAAGGGTACCGTATCCCTGGATAACATGTATGGATAGCGTACACATTCAAAATATATGTCTCAGGAGGCAGGCTCAGACGGTGTCAGGCCCAGTATGGATTGCACGTGATTGCACAAAGGTTAGAAAGGGTACCGTATCCCCGGATAACATGTATGGATAGCATACACATTCAAAATATATGTCTCAGGAGGCAGGCTCAGACGGTGTTAGGCCCAGTATGGATTGCACGTGATTGCACAAAGGTTAGAAAGGGTACCGTATCCCCGGATAACATGTATGGATAGCGTACACATTCAAAATATATGTCTCAGGAGGCAGGCTCAGACGGTGTTAGGCCCAGTATGGATTGCACGTGATTGCACAAAGGTTAGAAAGGGTACCGTATCCCTGGATAACATGTATGGATAGCATACACATTCAAAATATATGTCTCAGAAGGCAGGCTCAGACGGTGTCAGGCACAGTATGGATTGCACGTGATTGCACAAAGGTTAGAAAGGGTACCGTATCCCCGGATAACATGTATGGATAGCATACACATTCAAAATATATGTCTCAGGAGGCAGGCTCAGACAGTGTTAGGCCCAGTATGGATTGCACGTGTTTGCACAAAGGTTAGAAAGGGTACCGTATCCCCGGATAACATGTATGGATAGCGTACACATTCTAAATATATGTCTCAGGAGGCAGGCTCAGACGGTGTTAGGACCAGTATGGATTGCACGTGATTGCACAAAGGTTAGAAAGGGTACCGTATCCCTGGATAACATGTATGGATAGCGTACATATTCAAAACATATGTCTCAGGAGGCAGGCTCAGACGGTGTCAGGCCCAGTATGGATTGCACGTGATTGCACAAAGGTTAGAAAGGGTACCGTATCCCTGGATAACATGTATGGATAGCGTACACATTCAAAATATATGTCTCAGGAGGCAGGCTCAGACGGTGTCAGGCACAGTATGGATTGCACGTGATTGCACAAAGGTTAGAAAGGGTACCGTATCCCCGGATAACATGTATGGATAGCGTACACATTCAAAATATATGTCTCAGGAGGCAGGCTCAGACGGTATCAGGCACAGTATGGATTGCACGTGATTGCACAAAGGTTAGAAAGGGTACCGTATCCCCGGATAACATGTATGGATAGCGTACACATTCAAAATATATGTCTCAGGAGGCAGGCTCAGACGGTGTCAGGCACAGTATGGATTGCACGTGATTGCACAAAGGTTAGAAAGGGTACCGTATCCCCGGATAACATGTATGGATAGCGTACACATTCAAAATATATGTCTCAGGAGGCAGGCTCAGACGGTGTTAGGCCCAGTATGGATTGCACGTGATTGCACAAAGGTTAGAAAGGGTACCGTATCCCCGGATAACATGTATGGATAGCGTACACATTCAGAATATATGTATCAGGAGGCAGGCTCAGACGGTGTCAGGCACAGTATGGATTGCACGTGATTGCACAAAGGTTAGAAAGGGTACCGTATCCCCGGATAACATGTATGGATAGCGTGCACATTCAAAATATATGTCTCAGGAGGCAGGCTCAGATTGTGTTAGGCCCAGTATGGTTTGCACGTGATTGCACAAAGGTTAGAAAGGGTACCGTATCCCCGGATAACATGTATGGAAAGCGTACACATTCAAAACATATGTCTCAGGAGGCAGGCTCAGACGGTGTTAGGCCCAGTATGGATTGCACGTGATTGCACAAAGGTTAGAAAGGGTACCGTATCCCCGGATAACATGTATGGATAGCGTACACATTCAAAATATATGTCTCAGGAGGCAGGCTCAGACGGTGTTAGGCCCAGTATGGATTGCACGTGATTGCACAAAGGTTAGAAAGGGTACCGTATCCCTGGATAACATGTATGGATAGCGTACACATTCAAAATATATGTCTCAGGAGGCAGGCTCAGACGGTGTTAGGCCCAGTATGGATTGCACGTGATTGCACAAAGGTTAGAAAGGGTACTGTATCCACGGATAACATGTATGGATAGCGTACACATTCAAAATATATGTCTCAGGAGGCAGGCTCAGACGATGTCAGGCCCAGTATGAATTGCACGTGATTGCACAAAGGTTAGAAAGGGTACCGTATCCCTGGATAACATGTATGGATAGCGTACACATTCAAAATATATGTCTCAGGAGGCAGGCTCAGACGGTGTCAGGCCCAGTATGGATTGCACGTGATTGCACAAAGGTTAGAAAGGGTACCGTAACCCCGGATAACATGTATGGATAGCATACACATTCAAAATATATGTCTCAGGAGGCAGGCTCAGACGGTGTTAGGCCCAGTATGGATTGCACGTGATTGCACAAAGGTTAGAAAGGTTACCGTATCCCCGGATAACATGTATGGATAGCGTACACATTCAAAATATATGTCTCAGGAGGCAGGCTCAGACGGTGTTAGGCCCAGTATGGATTGCACGTGATTGCACAAAGGTTAGAAAGGGTACCGTATCCCTGGATAACATGTATGGATAGCATACACATTCAAAATATATGTCTCAGAAGGCAGGCTCAGACGGTGTCAGGCACAGTATGGATTGCACGTGATTGCACAAAGGTTAGAAAGGGTACCGTATCCCCGGATAACATGTATGGATAGCATACACATTCAAAATATATGTCTCAGGAGGCAGGCTCAGACGGTGTTAGGCCCAGTATGGATTGCACGTGTTTGCACAAAGGTTAGAAAGGGTACCGTATCCCCGGAAAACGTGTATGGATAGCGTACACATTCAAAATATATGTATCAGGAGGCAGGCTCAGACGGTGTTAGGCCCAGTATGGATTGCACGTGATTGCACAAAGGTTAGAAAGGGTACCGTATCCCCGGATAACATGTATGGATAGCGTACACATTCTAAATATATGTCTCAGGAGGCAGGCTCAGACGGTGTTAGGACCAGTATGGATTGCACGTGATTGCACAAAGGTTAGAAAGGGTACCGTATCCCTGGATAACATGTATGGATAGCGTACATATTCAAAACATATGTCTCAGGAGGCAGGCTCAGACGGTGTCAGGCCCAGTATGGATTGCACGTGATTGCACAAAGGTTAGAAAGGGTACCGTATCCCCGGATAACATGTATGGATAGCGTACACATTCTAAATATATGTCTCAGGAGGCAGGCTCAGACGGTGTTAGGACCAGTATGGATTGCACGTGATTGCACAAAGGTTAGAAAGGGTACCGTATCCCTGGATAACATGTATGGATAGCGTACATATTCAAAACATATGTCTCAGGAGGCAGGCTCAGACGGTGTCAGGCCCAGTATGGATTGCACGTGATTGCACAAAGGTTAGAAAGGGTACCGTATCCCTGGATAACATGTATGGATAGCGTACACATTCAAAATATATGTCTCAGGAGGCAGGCTCAGACGGTGTCAGGCACAGTATGGATTGCACGTGATTGCACAAAGGTTAGAAAGGGTACCGTATCCCTGGATAACATGTATGGATAGCGTTCACATTCAAAATATATGTCTCAGGAGGCAGGCTCAGACGGTGTTAGGCCCAGTATCGATTGCACGTGATTGCACAAAGGATAGAAAGGGTACCGTATCCCCGGATAACATGTATGGATAGCGTACACATTCAAAATATATGTCTCAGTAGGCAGGCTCAGACGGTGTCAGGCCCAGTATGGATTGCACGTGATTGCACAAAGGTTAGAAAGGGTACCGTATCCCTGGATAACATGTATGGATAGCGAACACATTCAAAATATATGTCTCAGGAGGCAGGCTCAGATGGTGTCAGGCACAGTATGGATTGCACGTGATTGCACAAAGGTTAGAAAGGGTACCGTATCCCCGGATAACATGTATGGATAGCGTACACATTCAAAATATATGTCTCAGGAGGCAGGCTCAGACGGTGTTAGGCCCAGTATGGATTGCACGTGATTGCACAAAGGTTAGAAAGGGTACTGTATCCCCGGATAACATGTTTGGATAGCGTACACATTCAAAATATATGTATCAGGAGGCAGGCTCAGACGGTGTTAGGCCCAGTATGGATTGCACGTGATTGCACAAAGGTTAGAAAGGGTACCGTATCCCCGTATAACATGTATGGATAGCATACACATTTAAAATATATGTCTCAGGAGGCAGGCTCAGACGGTGTTAGGCCCAGTATGGATTGCACGTGATTGCACAAAGGTTAGAAAGGGTACCGTATCCCTGGATAACATGTATGGATAGCGTACACATTCAAAATATATGTCTCAGGAGGCAGGCTCAGACGGTGTCAGGCCCAGTATGGATTGCACGTGATTGCACAAAGGTTAGAAAGGGTACCGTATCCCTGGTTAACATGTATGGATAGCATACACATTCAAAATATATGTCTCAGTAGGCAGGCTCAGACGGTGTCAGGCACAGTATGGATTGCACGTGATTGCACAAAGGTTAGAAAGGGTACCGTATCCCCGGATAACATGTATGGATAGCGAACACATTCAAAATATATGTATCAGGAGGCAGGCTCAGACGGTGTTAGGCCCAGTATGGATTGCACGTGATTGCACAAAGGTTAGAAAGGGTACCGTATCCCCGGATAACATGTATGGATAGCGTACACATTCAAAATATATGTCTCAGGAGGCAGGCTCAGACGGTGTTAGGCCCAGTATGGATTGCACGTGATTGCACAAAGGTTAGAAAGGGTACCGTATCCCCGGATAACATGTATGGATAGCGTACACATTCAAAATATATGTCTCAGGAGGCAGGCTCAGACGGTGTCAGGCCCAGTATGGATTGCACGTGATTGCACAAAGGTTAGAAAGGGTACCGTATCCCTGGATAACATGTATGGATAGCGTACACATTCAAAATATATGTCTCAGGAGGCAGGCTCAGACGGTGTCAGGCCCAGTATGGATTGCACGTGATTGCACAAAGGTTAGAAAGGGTACCGTATCCCCGGATAACATGTATGGATAGCATACACATTCAAAATATATGTCTCAGGAGGCAGGCTCAGACGGTGTTAGGCCCAGTATGGATTGCACGTGATTGCATAAAGGTTAGAAAGGGTACCGTATCCCTGGATAACATGTATGGATAGCGTACACATTCAAAATATATGTCTCAGGAGGCAGGCTCAGACGGTGTCAGGCACAGTATGGATTGCACGTGATTGCACAAAGGTTAGAAAGGGTACCGTATCCCCGGATAACATGTATGGAAAGCATACACATTCAAAATATATGTCTCAGGAGGCAGGCTCAGACGGTGTTAGGCCCAGTATGGATTGCACGTGATTGCACAAAGGTTAGAAAGGGTACCGTATCCCCGGATAACATGTATGGATAGCGTACACATTCAAAATATATGTCTCAGGAGGCAGGCTCAGATGGTGTTAGGCCCAGTATGGATTGCACGTGATTGCACAAAGGTTAGAAAAGGTACCGTATCCCTGGATAACATGTATGGATAGCGTACACATTCAAAATATATGTCTCACGAGGCAGGCTCAGACGGTGTCAGGCACAGTATGGATTGCACGTGATTGCACAAAGGTTAGAAAGGGTACCGTATCCCCGGATAACATGTATGGATAGCGTACACATTCAAAATATATGTCTCAGGAGGCAGGCTCAGACGGTGTTAGGCCCAGTATGGATTGCACGTGATTGCACAAAGGTTAGAAAGGGTACCGTATCCCCGGATAACATGTATGGATAGCGAACACATTCAAAATATATGTATCAGGAGGCAGGATCAGACGGTGTTAGGCCCAGTATGGATTGCACGTGATTGCACAAAGGTTAGAAAGGGTACCATATCCCCGGATAACATGTATGGATAGCGTACACATTCAAAATATATGTCTCAGGAGGCAGGCTCAGACGGTGTCAGGCCCAGTATGGATTGCACGTGATTGCACAAAGGTTAGAAAGGGTACTGTATCCCCGGATAACATGTATGGATAGCGTACACATTCAAAATATATGTCTCAGGAGGCAGGCTCAGACGGTGTCAGGCCCAGTATGGATTGCACGTGATTGCACAAAGGTTAGAAAGGGTACCGTATCCCTGGATAACATGTATGGATAGCGTACACATTCAAAATATATGTCTCAGGAGGCAGGCTCAGACGGTGTCAGGCCCAGTATGGATTGCACGTGATTGCACAAAGGTTAGAAAGGGTACCGTATCCCCGGAAAACATGTATGGATAGCATACACATTCAAAATATATGTCTCAGGAGGCAGGCTCAGACGGTGTTAGGCCCAGTATGGATTGCACGTGTTTGCACAAAGGTTAGAAAGGGTACCGTATCCCCGGATAACGTGTATGGATAGCGTACACATTCAAAATATATGTATCAGGAGGCAGGCTCAGACGGTGTTAGGCCAAGTATGGATTGCACGCGATTGCACAAAGGTTAGAAAGGGTACCGTATCCCCGGATAACATGTATGGATAGCGTACACATTCAAAATATATGTCTCAGGAGGCAGGCTCAGACGGTGTTAGGCCCAGTATGGATTGCACGTGATTGCACAAAGGTTAGATAGGGTACCGTATCCCTGGATAACATGTATGGATAGCGTACATATTCAAAACATATGTCTCAGGAGGCAGGCTCAGACGGTGTCAGGCCCAGTATGGATTGCACGTGATTGCACAAAGGTTAGAAAGGGTACCGTATCCCTGGATAACATGTATGGATAGCGTACACATTCAAAATATATGTCTCAGGAGGCAGGCTCAGACGGTGTTAGGCCCAGTATGGATTGCACGTGATTGCACAAAGGTTAGAAAGGGTACCGTATCCCCGGATAACATGTATGGATAGCGTACACATTCAAAATATATGTCTCAGGAGGCAGGCTCAGACGGTGTTAGGCCCAGTATGGATTGCACGTGATTGCACAAAGGTTAGAAAGGGTACCGTATCCCTGGATAACATGTATGGATAGCGTACACATTCAAAATATGTCTCAGGAGGCAGGCTCAGATGGTGTCAAGCCCAGTATGGATTGCACGTGATTGCACAAAGGTTAGAAAGGGTACCGTATCCCTGGATAACATGTATGGATAGCATACACATTCAAAATATATGTCTCAGGAGGCAGGCTCAGACGGTGTCAGGCACAGTATGGATTGCACGTGATTGCACAAAGGTTAGAAAGGGTACCGTATCCCCGGATAACATGTATGGATAGCGTACACATTCAAAATATATGTCTCAGGAGGCAGGCTCAGATGGTGTTAGGCCCAGTATGGTTTGCACGTGATTGCACAAAGGTTAGAAAGGGTACCGTATCCCCGGATAACATGTATGGATAGCGTACACATTCAAAATATATGTCTCAGGAGGCAGGCTCAGACGGTGTCAGGCCCAGTATGGATTGCACGTGATTGCACAAAGGTTAGAAAGGGTACCGTATCCCTGGATAACATGTATGGATAGCGTACACATTCAAAATATATGTCTCAGGAGGCAGGCTCAGACGGTGTCAGGCACAGTATGGATTGCACGTGATTGCACAAAGGTTAGAAAGGGTACCGTATCCCCGGATAACATGTATGGATAGCGTACACATTCAAAATATATGTCTCAGGAGGCAGGCTCAGACGGTGTTAGGCCCAGTATGGATTGCACGTGATTGCACAAAGGTTAGAAAGGGTACCGTATCCCTGGATAACATGTATGGATAGCGTACACACTCAAAATATATGTCTCAGGAGGCAGGCTCAGACGGTGTTAGGCCCAGTATGGATTGCACGTGATTGCACAAAGGTTAGAAAGGGTACCGTATCCCTGGATAACATGTATGGATAGCGTACACATTCAAAATATATGTCTCAGGAGGCAGGCTCAGACGGTGTCAGGCACAGTGTGGATTGCACGTGATTGCACAAAGGTTAGAAAGGGTACCGTATCCCCGGATAACATGTATGGATAGCGTACACATTCAAAATATATGTCTCAGGAGGCAGGCTCAGACGGTGTCAGGCACAGTGTGGATTGCACGTGATTGCACAAAGGTTAGAAAGGGTACGTATCCCCGGATAACATGTATGGATAGCGTACACATTCAAAATATATGTCTCAGGAGGCAGGCTCAGACAGTGTCAGGCCCAGTATGGATTGCACGTGATTGCACAAAGGTTAGAAAGGGTACCGTATCCCTGGATAACATGTATGGATAGCGTACACATTCAAAATTTATGTCTCAGGAGGCAGGCTCAGACGGTGTCAGGCACAGTATGGATTGCACGTGATTGCACAAAGGTTAGAAAGGGTACCGTATCCCCGGATAACATGTATGGAAAGCGTACACATTCAAAATATATGTCTCAGGAGGCAGGCTCAGACGGTGTTAGGCCCAGTATGGATTGCACGTGATTGCACAAAGGTTAGAAAGGGTACCGTATCCCCGGGTAACATGTATGGATAGCGTACACATTCAAAATATATGTCTCAGGAGGCAGGCTCAGACGGTGTTAGGCCCAGTATGGATTGCACGTGATTGCACAAAGGTTAGAAAGGGTACCGTATCCCTGGATAACATGTATGGATAGCGTACACATTCAAAATATATGTCTCACGAGGCAGGCTCAGACGGTGTCAGGCACAGTATGGATTGCACGTGATTGCACAAAGGTTAGAAAGGGTACCGTATCCCCGGATAACATGTATGGATAGCGTACACATTCAAAATATATGTCTCAGGAGGCAGGCTCAGACGGTGTTAGGCCCAGTATGGATTGCACGTGATTGCACAAAGGTTAGAAAGGGTACCGTATCCCCGGATAACATGTATGGATAGCGAACACATTCAAAATATATGTATCAGGAGGCAGGCTCAGACGGTGTTAGGCCCAGTATGGATTGCACGTGATTGCACAAAGGTTAGAAAGGGTACCGTATCCCCGGATAACATGTATGGATAGCGTACACATTCAAAATATATGTCTCAGGAGGCAGGCTCAGACGGTGTTAGGCCCAGTATGGATTGCACGTGATTGCACAAAGGTTAGAAAGGGTACTGTATCCCCGGATAACATGTATGGATAGCGTACACATTCAAAATATATGTCTCAGGAGGCAGGCTCAGACGGTGTCAGGCCCAGTATGGATTGCACGTGATTGCACAAAGGTTAGAAAGGGTACCGTATCCCTGGATAACATGTATGGATAGCGTACACATTCAAAATATATGTCTCAGGAGGCAGGCTCAGATGGTGTCAGGCCCAGTATGGATTGCACGTGATTGCACAAAGGTTAGAAAGGGTACCGTATCCCCGGATAACATGTATGGATAGCATACACATTCAAAATATATGTCTCAGGAGGCAGGCTCAGACGGTGTTAGGCCCAGTACGGATTGCACGTGTTTGCACAAAGGTTAGAAAGGGTACCGTATCCCCGGATAACGTGTATGGATAGCGTACACATTCAAAATATATGTATCAGGAGGCAGGCTCAGACGGTGTTAGGCCCAGTATGGATTGCACGTGATTGCACAAAGGTTAGAAAGGGTACCGTATCCCCGGATAACATGTATGGATAGCGTACACATTCAAAATATATGTCTCAGGAGGCAGGCTCAGACGGTGTTAGGCCCAGTATCGATTGCACGTGATTGCACAAAGGATAGAAAGGGTACCGTATCCCCGGATAACATGTATGGATAGCGTACACATTCAAAATATATGTCTCAGTAGGCAGGCTCAGACGGTGTCAGGCCCAGTATGGATTGCACGTGATTGCACAAAGGTTAGAAAGGGTACCGTATCCCTGGATAACATGTATGGATAGCGAACACATTCAAAATATATGTCTCAGGAGGCAGGCTCAGATGGTGTCAGGCACAGTATGGATTGCACGTGATTGCACAAAGGTTAGAAAGGGTACCGTATCCCCGGATAACATGTATGGATAGCGTACACATTCAAAATATATGTCTCATGAGGCAGGCTCAGACGGTGTTAGGCCCAGTATGGATTGCACGTGATTGCACAAAGGTTAGAAAGGGTACTGTATCCCCGGATAACATGTATGGATAGCGTACACATTCAAAATATATGTATCAGGAGGCAGGCTCAGACGGTGTTAGGCCCAGTATGGATTGCACGTGATTGCACAAAGGTTAGAAAGGGTACCGTATCCCCGTATAACATGTATGGATAGCATACACATTTAAAATATATGTCTCAGGAGGCAGGCTCAGACGGTGTCAGGCCCAGTATGGATTGCACGTGATTGCACAAAGGTTAGAAAGGGTACCGTATCCCTGGATAACATGTATGGATAGCGTACACATTCAAAATATATGTCTCAGGAGGCAGGCTCAGACGGTGTCAGGCCCAGTATGGATTGCACGTGATTGCACAAAGGTTAGAAAGGGTACCGTATCCCCGGATAACATGTATGGATAGCATACACATTCAAAATATATGTCTCAGGAGGCAGGCTCAGACGGTGTTAGGCCCAGTATGGATTGCACGTGATTGCATAAAGGTTAGAAAGGGTACCGTATCCCTGGATAACATGTATGGATAGCGTACAAATTCAAAATATATGTCTCACGAGGCAGGCTCAGATGGTGTCAGGCACAGTATGGATTGCACGTGATTGCACAAAGGTTAGAAAGGGTACCGTATCCCTGGATAACATGTATGGATAGCGTACACATTCAAAATATGTCTCAGGAGGCAGGCTCAGATGGTGTCAGGCCCAGTATGGATTGCACGTGATTGCACAAAGGTTAGAAAGGGTACCGTATCCCCGGATAACATGTATGGAATGCGTACACATTCAAAATATATGTCTCAGGAGGCAGGCTCAGACGGTGTTAGGCCCAGTATGGATTGCACGTGATTTCACAAAGGTTAGAAAGGGTACCGTATCCCCGGATAACATGTATGGATAGCGAACACATTCAAAATATATGTATCAGGAGGCAGGCTCAGACGGTGTTAGGCCCAGTATGGATTGCACGTGATTGCACAAAGGTTAGAAAGGGTACCGTATCCCCGGATAACATGTATGGATAGCGTACACATTCAAAATATATGTCTCAGGAGGCAGGCTCAGACGGTGTTAGGCCCAGTATGGATTGCACGTGATTGCACAAAGGTTAGAAAGGGTACTGTATCCCCGGATAACATGTATGGATAGCGTACACATTCAAAATATATGTCTCAGGAGGCAGGCTCAGACGGTGTCAGGCCCAGTATGGATTGCACGTGATTGCACAAAGGTTAGAAAGGGTACCGTATCCCTGGATAACATGTATGGATAGCGTACACATTCAAAATATATGTCTCAGGAGGCAGGCTCAGACGGTGTCAGGCCCAGTATGGATTGCACGTGATTGCACAAAGGTTAGAAAGGGTACCGTATCCCCGGATAACATGTATGGATAGCATACACATTCAAAATGTATGACTCAGGAGGCAGGCTCAGACGGTGTTAGGCCCAGTATGGATTGCACGTGTTTGCACAAAGGTTAGAAAGGGTACCGTATCCCCGGATAACGTGTATGGATAGCGTACACATTCAAAATATATGTATCAGGAGGCAGGCTCAGACGGTGTTAGGCCCAGTATGGATTGCACGTGATTGCACAAAGGTTAGAAAGGGTACCGTATCCCCGGATAACATGTATGGATAGCGTACACATTCAAAATATATGTCTCAGGAGGCAGGCTCAGACGGTGTTAGGCCCAGTATGGATTGCACGTGATTGCACAAATGTTAGATAGGGTACCGTATCCCTGGATAACATGTATGGATAGCGTACATATTCAAAACATATGTCTCAGGAGGCAGGCTCAGACGGTGTCAGGCCCAGTATGGATTGCACGTGATTGCACAAAGGTTAGAAAGGGTACCGTATCCCTGGATAACATGTATGGATAGCGTACACATTCAAAATATATGTCTCAGGAGGCAGGCTCAGACGGTGTTAGGCCCAGTATGGATTGCACGTGATTGCACAAAGGTTAGAAAGGGTACCGTATCCCCGGATAACATGTATGGATAGCGTACACATTCAAAATATATGTCTCAGGAGGCAGGCTCAGACGGTGTTAGGCCCAGTATGGATTGCACGTGATTGCACAAAGGTTAGAAAGGGTACCGTATCCCTGGATAACATGTATGGATAGCGTACACATTCAAAATATGTCTCAGGAGGCAGGCTCAGATGGTGTCAGGCCCAGTATGGATTGCACGTGATTGCACAAAGGTTAGAAAGGGTACCGTATCCCTGGATAACATGTATGGATAGCATACACATTCAAAATATATGTCTCAGGAGGCAGGCTCAGACGGTGTCAGGCACAGTATGGATTGCACGTGATTGCACAAAGGTTAGAAAGGGTACCGTATCCCCGGATAACATGTATGGATAGCGTACACATTCAAAATATATGTCTCAGGAGGCAGGCTCAGATGGTGTTAGGCCCAGTATGGTTTGCACGTGATTGCACAAAGGTTAGAAAGGGTACCGTATCCCCGGATAACATGTATGGATAGCGTACACATTCAAAATATATGTCTCAGGAGGCAGGCTCAGACGGTGTCAGGCCCATTATGGATTGCACGTGATTGCACAAAGGTTAGAAAGGGTACCGTATCCCCGGATAACATGTATGGATAGCGAACACATTCAAAATATATGTATCAGGAGGCAGGCTCAGACGGTGTTAGGCCCAGTATGGATTGCACGTGATTGCACAAAGGTTAGAAAGGGTACCGTATCCCCGGATAACATGTATGGATAGCGTACACATTCAAAATATATGTCTCAGGAGGCAGGCTCAGACGGTGTTAGGCCCAGTATGGATTGCACGTGATTGCACAAAGGTTAGAAAGGGTACTGTATCCCCGGATAACATGTATGGATAGCGTACACATTCAAAATATATGTCTCAGGAGGCAGGCTCAGACGGTGTCAGGCCCAGTATGGATTGCACGTGATTGCACAAAGGTTAGAAAGGGTACCGTATCCCTGGATAACATGTATGGATAGCGTACACATTCAAAATATATGTCTCAGGAGGCAGGCTCAGACGGTGTCAGGCCCAGTATGGATTGCACGTGATTGCACAAAGGTTAGAAAGGGTACCGTATCCCCGGATAACATGTATGGATAGCATACACATTCAAAATGTATGACTCAGGAGGCAGGCTCAGACGGTGTTAGGCCCAGTATGGATTGCACGTGTTTGCACAAAGGTTAGAAAGGGTACCGTATCCCCGGATAACGTGTATGGATAGCGTACACATTCAAAATATATGTATCAGGAGGCAGGCTCAGACGGTGTTAGGCCCAGTATGGATTGCACGTGATTGCACAAAGGTTAGAAAGGGTACCGTATCCCCGGATAACATGTATGGATAGCGTACACATTCAAAATATATGTCTCAGGAGGCAGGCTCAGACGGTGTTAGGCCCAGTATGGATTGCACGTGATTGCACAAATGTTAGATAGGGTACCGTATCCCTGGATAACATGTATGGATAGCGTACATATTCAAAACATATGTCTCAGGAGGCAGGCTCAGACGGTGTCAGGCCCAGTATGGATTGCACGTGATTGCACAAAGGTTAGAAAGGGTACCGTATCCCTGGATAACATGTATGGATAGCGTACACATTCAAAATATATGTCTCAGGAGGCAGGCTCAGACGGTGTTAGGCCCAGTATGGATTGCACGTGATTGCACAAAGGTTAGAAAGGGTACCGTATCCCCGGATAACATGTATGGATAGCGTACACATTCAAAATATATGTCTCAGGAGGCAGGCTCAGACGGTGTTAGGCCCAGTATGGATTGCACGTGATTGCACAAAGGTTAGAAAGGGTACCGTATCCCTGGATAACATGTATGGATAGCGTACACATTCAAAATATGTCTCAGGAGGCAGGCTCAGATGGTGTCAGGCCCAGTATGGATTGCACGTGATTGCACAAAGGTTAGAAAGGGTACCGTATCCCTGGATAACATGTATGGATAGCATACACATTCAAAATATATGTCTCAGGAGGCAGGCTCAGACGGTGTCAGGCACAGTATGGATTGCACGTGATTGCACAAAGGTTAGAAAGGGTACCGTATCCCCGGATAACATGTATGGATAGCGTACACATTCAAAATATATGTCTCAGGAGGCAGGCTCAGATGGTGTTAGGCCCAGTATGGTTTGCACGTGATTGCACAAAGGTTAGAAAGGGTACCGTATCCCCGGATAACATGTATGGATAGCGTACACATTCAAAATATATGTCTCAGGAGGCAGGCTCAGACGGTGTCAGGCCCATTATGGATTGCACGTGATTGCACAAAGGTTAGAAAGGGTACCGTATCCCTGGATAACATGTATGGATAGCGTACACATTCAAAATATATGTCTCAGGAGGCAGGCTCAGACGGTGTCAGGCACAGTATGGATTGCACGTGATTGCACAAAGGTTAGAAAGGGTACCGTATCCCCGGATAACATGTATGGATAGCGTACACATTCAAAATATATGTCTCAGGAGGCAGGCTCAGACGGTGTTAGGCCCAGTATGGATTGCACGTGATTGCACAAAGGTTAGAAAGGGTACCGTATCCCTGGATAACATGTATGGATAGCGTACACACTCAAAATATATGTCTCAGGAGGCAGGCTCAGACGGTGTTAGGCCCAGTATGGATTGCACGTGATTGCACAAAGGTTATAAAGGGTACCGTATCCCTGGATAACATGTATGGATAGCGTACACATTCAAAATATATGTCTCAGGAGGCAGGCTCAGACGGTGTCAGGCACAGTGTGGATTGCACGTGATTGCACAAAGGTTAGAAAGGGTACCGTATCCCCGGATAACATGTATGGATAGCGTACACATTCAAAATATATGTCTCAGGAGGCAGGCTCAGACGGTGTCAGGCCCAGTATGGATTGCACGTGATTGAACAAAGGTTAGAAAGGGTACCGTATCCCTGGATAACATGTATGGATAGCGTACACATTCAAAATATATGTCTCAGGAGGCAGGCTCAGACGGTGTCAGGCACAGTATGGATTGCACGTGATTGCACAAAGGTTAGAAAGGGTACCGTATCCCCGGATAACATGTATGGATAGCGTACACATTCAATATATATGTCTCAGGAGGCAGGCTCAGACGGTGTTAGGCCCAGTATGGATTGCACGTGATTGCACAAAGGTTAGAAAGGGTACCGTATCCCTGGATAACATGTATGGATAGCGTACACACTCAAAATATATGTCTCAGGAGGCAGGCTCAGACGGTGTTAGGCCCAGTATGGATTGCACGTGATTGCACAAAGGTTAGAAAGGGTACCGTATCCCTGGATAACATGTATGGATAGCGTACACATTCAAAATATATGTCTCAGGAGGCAGGCTCAGACGGTGTCAGGCACAGTGTGGATTGCACGTGATTGCACAAAGGTTAGAAAGGGTACCGTATCCCCGGATAACATGTATGGATAGCGTACACATTCAAAATATATGTCTCAGGAGGCAGGCTCAGACAGTGTCAGGCCCAGTATGGATTGCACGTGATTGCACAAAGGTTAGAAAGGGTACCGTATCCCTGGATAACATGTATGGATAGCGTACACATTCAAAATTTATGTCTCAGGAGGCAGGCTCAGACGGTGTCAGGCACAGTATGGATTGCACGTGATTGCACAAAGGTTAGAAAGGGTACCGTATCCCCGGATAACATGTATGGAAAGCGTACACATTCAAAATATATGTCTCAGGAGGCAGGCTCAGACGGTGTTAGGCCCAGTATGGATTGCACGTGATTGCACAAAGGTTAGAAAGGGTACCGTATCCCCGGATAACATGTATGGATAGCGTACACATTCAAAATATATGTCTCAGGAGGCAGGCTCAGACGGTGTTAGGCCCAGTATGGATTGCACGTGATTGCACAAAGGTTAGAAAGGGTACCGTATCCCTGGATAACATGTATGGATAGCGTACACATTCAAAATATATGTCTCACGAGGCAGGCTCAGACGGTGTCAGGCACAGTATGGATTGCACGTGATTGCACAAAGGTTAGAAAGGGTACCGTATCCCCGGATAACATGTATGGATAGCGTACACATTCAAAATATATGTCTCAGGAGGCAGGCTCAGACGGTGTTAGGCCCAGTATGGATTGCACGTGATTGCACAAAGGTTAGAAAGGGTACCGTATCCCCGGATAACATGTATGGATAGCGAACACATTCAAAATATATGTATCAGGAGGCAGGCTCAGACGGTGTCAGGCACAGTATGGATTGCACGTGATTGCACAAAGGTTAGAAAGGGTACCGTATCCCCGGATAACATGTATGGATAGCGTACACATTCAAAATATATGTCTCAGGAGGCAGGCTCAGACGGTGTTAGGCCCAGTATGGATTGCACGTGATTGCACAAAGGTTAGAAAGGGTACCGTATCCCCGGATAACATGTATGGATAGCGAACACATTCAAAATATATGTATCAGGAGGCAGGCTCAGACGGTGTTAGGCCCAGTATGGATTGCACGTGATTGCACAAAGGTTAGAAAGGGTACCGTATCCCCGGATAACATGTATGGATAGCGTACACATTCAAAATATATGTCTCAGGAGGCAGGTTCAGACGGTGTTAGGCCCAGTATGGATTGCACGTGATTGCACAAAGGTTAGAAAGGGTACGTATCCCCGGATAACATGTATGGATAGCGTACACATTCAAAATATATGTCTCAGGAGGCAGGCTCAGACGGTGTTAGGCCCAGTATGGATTGCACGTGATTGCACAAAGGTTAGAAAGGGTACCGTATCCCTGGATAACATGTATGGATAGCGTACACATTCAAAATATATGTCTCACGAGGCAGGCTCAGACGGTGTCAGGCACAGTATGGATTGCACGTGATTGCACAAAGGTTAGAAAGGGTACCGTATCCCCGGATAACATGTATGGATAGCGTACACATTCAAAATATATGTCTCAGGAGGCAGGCTCAGACGGTGTTAGGCCCAGTATGGATTGCACGTGATTGCACAAAGGTTAGAAAGGGTACCGTATCCCCGGATAACATGTATGGATAGCGAACACATTCAAAATATATGTATCAGGAGGCAGGCTCAGACGGTGTTAGGCCCAGTATGGATTGCACGTGATTGCACAAAGGTTAGAAAGGGTACCGTATCCCCGGATAACATGTATGGATAGCGTACACATTCAAAAAATATGTCTCAGGAGGCAGGTTCAGACGGTGTTAGGCCCAGTATGGATTGCACGTGATTGCACAAAGGTTAGAAAGGGTACTGTATCCCCGGATAACATGTATGGATAGCGTACACATTCAAAATATATGTCTCAGGAGGCAGGCTCAGACGGTGTCAGGCCCAGTATGGATTGCACGTGATTGCACAAAGGTTAGAAAGGGTACCGTATCCCTGGATAACATGTATGGATAGCGTACACATTCAAAATATATGTCTCAGGAGGCAGGCTCAGATGGTGTCAGGCCCACTATGGATTGCACGTGATTGCACAAAGGTTAGAAAGGGTACCGTATCCCCGGATAACATGTATGGATAGCATACACATTCAAAATATATGTCTCAGGAGGCAGGCTCAGACGGTGTTAGGCCCAGTACGGATTGCACGTGTTTGCACAAAGGTTAGAAAGGGTACCGTATCCCCGGATAACGTGTATGGATAGCGTACACATTCAAAATATATGTATCAGGAGGCAGGCTCAGACGGTGTTAGGCCCAGTATGGATTGCACGTGATTGCACAAAGGTTAGAAAGGGTACCGTATCCCCGGATAACATGTATGGATAGCGTACACATTCAAAATATATGTCTCAGGAGGCAGGCTCAGACGGTGTTAGGCCCAGTATGGATTGCACGTGATTGCACAAAGGTTAGATAGGGTACCGTATCCCTGGATAACATGTATGGATAGCGTACATATTCAAAACATATGTCTCAGGAGGCAGGCTCAGACGGTGTTAGGCCCAGTATGGATTGCACGTGATTGCACAAAGGTTAGAAAGGGTACCGTATCCCCGGATAACATGTATGGATAGCGTACACATTCAAAATATATGTCTCAGGAGGCAGGCTCAGACGGTGTTAGGCCCAGTATGGATTGCACGTGATTGCGCAAAGGTTAGAAAGGGTACCGTATCCCTGGATAACATGTATGGATAGCGTTCATATTCAAAATATATGTCTCAGGAGGCAGGCTCAGACGGTGTCAGGCCCAGTATGGATTGCACGTGATTGCACAAAGGTTAGAAAGGGTACCGTATCCCTGGATAACATGTATGGATAGCGTACACATTCAAAATATATGTCTCAGGAGGCAGGCTCAGATGGTGTCAGGCACAGTATGGATTGCACGTGATTGCACTAAGGTTAGAAAGGGTACCGTATCCCCGGATAACATGTATGGATAGCGTACACATTCAAAATATATGTCTCAGGAGGCAGGCTCAGACGGTGTTAGGCCCAGTATGGATTGCACGTGATTGCACAAAGGTTAGAAAGGGTACCGTATGCCCGGATAACATGTATGGATAGCATACACATTCAAAATATATGTCTCAGTAGGCAGGCTCAGATGGTGTCAGGCCCAGTATGGATTGCACGTGATTGCACAAAGGTTAGAAAGGGTACCGTATCCCCGGATAACATGTATGGAAAGCGTACACATTCAAAATATATGTCTCAGGAGGCAGGCTCAGACGGTGTTAGGCCCAGTATGGATTGCACGTGATTGCACAAAGGTTAGAAAGGGTACCGTATCCCCGGATAACATGTATGGATAGCGTACACATTCAAAATATATGTCTCAGGAGGCAGGCTCAGACGGTGTTAGGCCCAGTATGGATTGCACGTGATTGCACAAAGGTTAGAAAGGGTACCGTATCCCTGGATAACATGTATGGATAGCGTACACATTCAAAATATATGTCTCACGAGGCAGGCTCAGACGGTGTCAGGCACAGTATGGATTGCACGTGATTGCACAAAGGTTAGAAAGGGTACCGTATCCCCGGATAACATGTATGGATAGCGTACACATTCAAAATATATGTCTCAGGAGGCAGGCTCAGACGGTGTTAGGCCCAGTATGGATTGCACGTGATTGCACAAAGGTTAGAAAGGGTACCGTATCCCCGGATAACATGTATGGATAGCGAACACATTCAAAATATATGTATCAGGAGGCAGGCTCAGACGGTGTCAGGCACAGTATGGATTGCACGTGATTGCACAAAGGTTAGAAAGGGTACCGTATCCCCGGATAACATGTATGGATAGCGTACACATTCAAAATATATGTCTCAGGAGGCAGGCTCAGACGGTGTTAGGCCCAGTATGGATTGCACGTGATTGCACAAAGGTTAGAAAGGGTACCGTATCCCCGGATAACATGTATGGATAGCGAACACATTCAAAATATATGTATCAGGAGGCAGGCTCAGACGGTGTTAGGCCCAGTATGGATTGCACGTGATTGCACAAAGGTTAGAAAGGGTACCGTATCCCCGGATAACATGTATGGATAGCGTACACATTCAAAATATATGTCTCAGGAGGCAGGTTCAGACGGTGTTAGGCCCAGTATGGATTGCACGTGATTGCACAAAGGTTAGAAAGGGTACCGTATCCCCGGATAACATGTATGGATAGCGTACACATTCAAAATATATGTCTCAGGAGGCAGGCTCAGACGGTGTTAGGCCCAGTATGGATTGCACGTGATTGCACAAAGGTTAGAAAGGGTACCGTATCCCTGGATAACATGTATGGATAGCGTACACATTCAAAATATATGTCTCACGAGGCAGGCTCAGACGGTGTCAGGCACAGTATGGATTGCACGTGATTGCACAAAGGTTAGAAAGGGTACCGTATCCCCGGATAACATGTATGGATAGCGTACACATTCAAAATATATGTCTCAGGAGGCAGGCTCAGACGGTGTTAGGCCCAGTATGGATTGCACGTGATTGCACAAAGGTTAGAAAGGGTACCGTATCCCCGGATAACATGTATGGATAGCGAACACATTCAAAATATATGTATCAGGAGGCAGGCTCAGACGGTGTTAGGCCCAGTATGGATTGCACGTGATTGCACAAAGGTTAGAAAGGGTACCGTATCCCCGGATAACATGTATGGATAGCATACACATTCAAAATATATGTCTCAGGAGGCAGGCTCAGACGGTGTTAGGCCCAGTACGGATTGCACGTGTTTGCACAAAGGTTAGAAAGGGTACCGTATCCCCGGATAACGTGTATGGATAGCGTACACATTCAAAATATATGTATCAGGAGGCAGGCTCAGACGGTGTTAGGCCCAGTATGGATTGCACGTGATTGCACAAAGGTTAGAAAGGGTACCGTATCCCCGGATAACATGTATGGATAGCGTACACATTCAAAATATATGTCTCAGGAGGCCGGCTCAGACGGTGTTAGGCCCAGTATGGATTGCACGTGATTGCACAAAGGTTAGATAGGGTACCGTATCCCTGGATAACATGTATGGATAGCGTACATATTCAAAACATATGTCTCAGGAGGCAGGCTCAGACGGTGTCAGGCCCATTATGGATTGCACGTGATTGCACAAAGGTTAGAAAGGGTACCGTATCCCTGGATAACATGTATGGATAGCGTACACATTCAAAATATATGTCTCAGGAGGCAGGCTCAGACGGTGTTAGGCCCAGTATGGATTGCACGTGATTGCACAAAGGTTAGAAAGGGTACAGTATCCCCGGATAACATGTATGGATAGCGTACACATTCAAAATATATGTCTCAGGAGGCAGGCTCAGACGGTGTTAGGCCCAGTATGGATTGCACGTGATTGCGCAAAGGTTAGAAAGGGTACCGTATCCCTGGATAACATGTATGGATAGCGTTCATATTCAAAATATATGTCTCAGGAGGCAGGCTCAGACGGTGTCAGGCCCAGTATGGATTGCACGTGATTGCACAAAGGTTAGAAAGGGTACCGTATCCCTGGATAACATGTATGGATAGCGTACACATTCAAAATATATGTCTCAGGAGGCAGGCTCAGATGGTGTCAGGCACAGTATGGATTGCACGTGATTGCACAAAGGTTAGAAAGGGTACCGTATCCCCGGATAACATGTATGGATAGCGTACACATTCAAAATATATGTCTCAGGAGGCAGGCTCAGACGGTGTTAGGCCCAGTATGGATTGCACGTGATTGCACAAAGGTTAGAAAGGGTACCGTATGCCCGGATAACATGTATGGATAGCATACACATTCAAAATATATGTCTCAGTAGGCAGGCTCAGATGGTGTCAGGCCCAGTATGGATTGCACGTGATTGCACAAAGGTTAGAAAGGGTAACGTATCCCTGGATAACATGTATGGATAGAGTACACATTCAAAATATATGTCTCAGGAGGCAGGCTCAGACGGTGTCAGGCACAGTATGGATTGCACGTGATTGCACAAAGGTTAGAAAGGGTACCGTATCTCCGGATAACATGTATGGATAGCGTACACATTCAAAATATATGTCTCAGGAGGCAGGCTCAGACGGTGTTAGGCCCAGTATGGATTGCACGTGATTGCACAAAGGTTAGAAAGGGTACCGTATCCCCGGATAACATGTATGGATAGCGTACACATTCAGAATATATGTATCAGGAGGCAGGCTCAGACGGTGTTAGGCCCAGTATGGATTGCACGTGATTGCACAAAGGTTAGAAAGGGTACCGTATCCCCGTATAACATGTATGGATAGCGTACACATTTAAAATATATGTCTCAGGAGGCAGGCTCAGACGGTGTTAGGCCCAGTATGGATTGCACGTGATTGCACAAAGGTTAGAAAGGGTACCGTATCCCTGGATAACATGTATGGATAGCGTACACATTCAAAATATGTCTCAGGAGGCAGGCTCAGATGGTGTCAGGCCCAGTATGGATTGCACGTGATTGCACAAAGGTTAGAAAGGGTACCGTATCCCTGGATAACATGTATGGATAGCATACACATTCAAAATATATGTCTCAGGAGGCAGGCTCAGACGGTGTCAGGCACAGTATGGATTGCACGTGATTGCACAAAGGTTAGAAAGGGTACCGTATCCCCGGATAACATGTATGGATAGCGTACACATTCAAAATATATGTCTCAGGAGGCAGGCTCAGATGGTGTTAGGCCCAGTATGGTTTGCACGTGATTGCACAAAGGTTAGAAAGGGTACCGTATCCCCGGATAACATGTATGGAAAGCGTACACATTCAAAATATATGTCTCAGGAGGCAGGCTCAGACGGTGTTAGGCCCAGTATGGATTGCACGTGATTGCACAAAGGTTAGAAAGGGTACCGTATCCCCGGATAACATGTATGGATAGCGTACACATTCAAAATATATGTCTCAGGAGGCAGGCTCAGACGGTGTTAGGCCCAGTATGGATTGCACGTGATTGCACAAAGGTTAGAAAGGGTACCGTATCCCTGGATAACATGTATGGATAGCGTACACATTTAAAATATATGTCTCAGGAGGCAGGCTCAGACGGTGTTAGGCCCAGTATGGATTGCACGTGATTGCACAAAGGTTAGAAAGGGTACTGTATCCACGGATAACATGTATGGATAGCGTACACATTCAAAATATATGTCTCAGGAGGCAGGCTCAGACGATGTCAGGCCCAGTATGGATTGCACGTGATTGCACAAAGGTTAGAAAGGGTACCGTATCCCTGGATAACATGTATGGATAGCGTACACATTCAAAATATATGTCTCAGGAGGCAGGCTCAGACGGTGTCAGGCCCAGTATGGATTGCACGTGATTGCACAAAGGTTAGAAAGGGTACCGTATCCCCAGATAACATGTATGGATAGCATACACATTCAAAATATATGTCTCAGGAGGCAGGCTCAGACGGTGTTAGGCCCAGTATGGATTGCACGTGATTGCACAAAGGTTAGAAAGGGTACCGTATCCCCGGATAACATGTATGGATAGCGTACACATTCAAAATATATGTCTCAGGAGGCAGGCTCAGACGGTGTTAGGCCCAGTATGGATTGCACGTGATTGCACAAAGGTTAGAAAGGGTACCGTATCCCTGGATAACATGTATGGATAGCATACACATTCAAAATATATGTCTCAGAAGGCAGGCTCAGACGGTGTCAGGCACAGTATGGATTGCACGTGATTGCACAAAGGTTAGAAAGGGTACCGTATCCCCGGATAACATGTATGGATAGCATACACATTCAAAATATATGTCTCAGGAGGCAGGCTCAGACGGTGTTAGGCCCAGTATGGATTGCACGTGTTTGCACAAAGGTTAGAAAGGGTACCGTATCCCCGGAAAACGTGTATGGATAGCGTACACATTCAAAATATATGTATCAGGAGGCAGGCTCAGACGGTGTTAGGCCCAGTATGGATTGCACGTGATTGCACAAAGGTTAGAAAGGGTACCGAATCCCCGGATAACATGTATGGATAGCGTACACATTCTAAATATATGTCTCAGGAGGCAGGCTCAGACGGTGTTAGGACCAGTATGGATTGCACGTGATTGCACAAAGGTTAGAAAGGGTACCGTATCCCTGGATAACATGTATGGATAGCGTACATATTCAAAACATATGTCTCAGGAGGCAGGCTCAGACGGTGTCAGGCCCAGTATGGATTGCACGTGATTGCACAAAGGTTAGAAAGGGTACCGTATCCCTGGATAACATGTATGGATAGCGTACACATTCAAAATATATGTCTCAGGAGGCAGGCTCAGACGGTGTCAGGCACAGTATGGATTGCACGTGATTGCACAAAGGTTAGAAAGGGTACCGTATCCCCGGATAACATGTATGGATAGCGTACACATTCAAAATATATGTCTCAGGAGGCAGGCTCAGACGGTGTCAGGCACAGTATGGATTGCACGTGATTGCACAAAGGTTAGAAAGGGTACCGTATCCCCGGATAACATGTATGGATAGCGTACACATTCAAAATATATGTCTCAGGAGGCAGGCTCAGACGGTGTCAGGCCCAGTATGGATTGCACGTGATTGCACAAAGGTTAGAAAGGGTACCGTATCCCCGGATAACATGTATGGATAGCATACACATTCAAAATATATGTCTCAGGAGGCAGGCTCAGACGGTGTTAGGCCCAGTATGGATTGCACGTGATTGCACAAAGGTTAGAAAGGGTACCGTATCCCCGGATAACATGTATGGATAGCGTACACATTCAAAATATATGTCTCAGGAGGCAGGCTCAGACGGTGTTAGGCCCAGTATGGATTGCACGTGATTGCACAAAGGTTAGAAAGGGTACCGTATCCCTGGATAACATGTATGGATAGCATACACATTCAAAATATATGTCTCAGAAGGCAGGCTCAGACGGTGTCAGGCACAGTATGGATTGCACGTGATTGCACAAAGGTTAGAAAGGGTACCGTATCCCCGGATAACATGTATGGATAGCATACACATTCAAAATATATGTCTCAGGAGGCAGGCTCAGACGGTGTTAGGCCCAGTATGGATTGCACGTGTTTGCACAAAGGTTAGAAAGGGTACCGTATCCCCGGAAAACGTGTATGGATAGCGTACACATTCAAAATATATGTATCAGGAGGCAGGCTCAGACGGTGTTAGGCCCAGTATGGATTGCACGTGATTGCACAAAGGTTAGAAAGGGTACCGTATCCCCGGATAACATGTATGGATAGCGTACACATTCTAAATATATGTCTCAGGAGGCAGGCTCAGACGGTGTTAGGACCAGTATGGATTGCACGTGATTGCACAAAGGTTAGAAAGGGTACCGTATCCCTGGATAACATGTATGGATAGCGTACATATTCAAAACATATGTCTCAGGAGGCAGGCTCAGACGGTGTCAAGCCCAGTATGGATTGCACGTGATTGCACAAAGGTTAGAAAGGGTACCGTATCCCTGGATAACATGTATGGATAGCGTACACATTCAAAATATATGTCTCAGGAGGCAGGCTCAGACGGTGTCAGGCACAGTATGGATTGCACGTGATTGCACAAAGGTTAGAAAGGGTACCGTATCCCCGGATAACATGTATGGATAGCGTACACATTCAAAATATATGTCTCAGGAGGCAGGCTCAGACGGTGTTAGGCCCAGTATGGATTGCACGTGATTGCACAAAGGTTAGAAAGGGTACCGTATCCCCGGATAACATGTATGGATAGCGTGCACATTCAAAATATATGTCTCAGTAGGCAGGCTCAGACGGTGTCAGGCCCAGTATGGATTGCACGTGATTGCACAAAGGTTAGAAAGGGTACCGTATCCCTGGATAACATGTATGGATAGCGAACACATTCAAAATATATGTCTCAGGAGGCAGGCTCAGATGGTGTCAGGCACAGTATGGATTGCACGTGATTGCACAAAGGTTAGAAAGGGTACCGTATCCCCGGATAACATGTATGGATAGCGTACACATTCAAAATATATGTCTCAGGAGGCAGGCTCAGACGGTGTTAGGCCCAGTATGGATTGCACGTGATTGCACAAAGGTTAGAAAGGGTACTGTATCCCCGGATAACATGTATGGATAGCGTACACATTCAAAATATATGTATCAGGAGGCAGGCTCAGACGGTGTTAGGCCCAGTATGGATTGCACGTGATTGCACAAAGGTTAGAAAGGGTACCGTATCCCCGTATAACATGTATGGATAGCATACACATTTAAAATATATGTCTCAGGAGGCAGGCTCAGAGGGTGTTAGGCCCAGTATGGATTGCACGTGATTGCACAAAGGTTAGAAAGGGTACCGTATCCCTGGATAACATGTATGGATAGCGTACACATTCAAAATATATGTCTCAGGAGGCAGGCTCAGACGGTGTCAGGCCCAGTATGGATTGCACGTGATTGCACAAAGGTTAGAAAGGGTACCGTATCCCTGGATAACATGTATGGATAGCATACACATTCAAAATATATGTCTCAGTAGGCAGGCTCAGACGGTGTCAGGCACAGTATGGATTGCACGTGATTGCACAAAGGTTAGAAAGGGTACCGTATCCCCGGATAACATGTATGGATAGCGAACACATTCAAAATATATGTATCAGGAGGCAGGCTCAGACGGTGTTAGGCCCAGTATGGATTGCACGTGATTGCACAAAGGTTAGAAAGGGTACCGTATCCCCGGATAACATGTATGGATAGCGTACACATTCAAAATATATGTCTCAGGAGGCAGGCTCAGACGGTGTTAGGCCCAGTATGGATTGCACGTGATTGCACAAAGGTTAGAAAGGGTACCGTATCCCCGGATAACATGTATGGATAGCGTACACATTCAAAATATATGTCTCAGGAGGCAGGCTCAGACGGTGTCAGGCCCAGTATGGATTGCACGTGATTGCACAAAGGTTAGAAAGGGTACCGTATCCCCGGATAACATGTATGGATAGCATACACATTCAAAATATATGTCTCAGGAGGCAGGCTCAGACGGTGTTAGGCCCAGTATGGATTGCACGTGATTGCATAAAGGTTAGAAAGGGTACCGTATCCCTGGATAACATGTATGGATAGCGTACACATTCAAAATATATGTCTCAGGAGGCAGGCTCAGACGGTGTCAGGCACAGTATGGATTGCACGTGATTGCACAAAGGTTAGAAAGGGTACCGTATCCCCGGATAACATGTATGGAAAGCGTAAACATTCAAAATATATGTCTCAGGAGGCAGGCTCAGACGGTGTTAGGCCCAGTATGGATTGCACGTGATTGCACAAAGGTTAGAAAGGGTACCGTATCCCCGGATAACATGTATGGATAGCGTACACATTCAAAATATATGTCTCAGGAGGCAGGCTCAGATGGTGTTAGGCCCAGTATGGATTGCACGTGATTGCACAAAGGTTAGAAAAGGTACCGTATCCCTGGATAACATGTATGGATAGCGTACACATTCAAAATATATGTCTCACGAGGCAGGCTCAGACGGTGTCAGGCACAGTATGGATTGCACGTGATTGCACAAAGGTTAGAAAGGGTACCGTATCCCCGGATAACATGTATGGATAGCGTACACATTCAAAATATATGTCTCAGGAGGCAGGCTCAGACGGTGTTAGGCCCAGTATGGATTGCACGTGATTGCACAAAGGTTAGAAAGGGTACCGTATCCCCGGATAACATGTATGGATAGCGAACACATTCAAAATATATGTATCAGGAGGCAGGCTCAGACGGTGTTAGGCCCAGTATGGATTGCACGTGATTGCACAAAGGTTAGAAAGGGTACCGTATCCCCGGATAACATGTATGGATAGCGTACACATTCAAAATATATGTCTCAGGAGGCAGGCTCAGACGGTGTTAGGTCCAGTATGGATTGCACGTGATTGCACAAAGGTTAGAAAGGGTACTGTATCCCCGGATAACATGTATGGATAGCGTACACATTCAAAATATATGTCTCAGGAGGCAGGCTCAGACGGTGTCAGGCCCAGTATGGATTGCACGTGATTGCACAAAGGTTAGAAAGGGTACCGTATCCCTGGATAACATGTATGGATAGCGTACACATTCAAAATATATGTCTCAGGAGGCAGGCTCAGACGGTGTCAGGCCCAGTATGGATTGCACGTGATTGCACAAAGGTTAGAAAGGGTACCATATCCCCGGATAACATGTATGGATAGCATACACATTCAAAATATATGTCTCAGGAGGCAGGCTCAGACGGTGTTAGGCCCAGTATGGATTGCACGTGTTTGCACAAAGGTTAGAAAGGGTACCGTATCCCCGGATAACGTGTATGGATAGCGTACACATTCAAAATATATGTATCAGGAGGCAGGCTCAGACGGTGTTAGGCCCAGTATGGATTGCACGTGATTGCACAAAGGTTAGAAAGGGTACCGTATCCCCGGATAACATGTATGGATAGCGTACACATTCAAAATATATGTCTCAGGAGGCAGGCTCAGACGGTGTTAGGCCCAGTATGGATTGCACGTGATTGCACAAAGGTTAGATAGGGTACCGTATCCCTGGATAACATGTATGGATAGCGTACATATTCAAAACATATGTCTCAGGAGGCAGGCTCAGACGGTGTCAGGCCCAGTATGGATTGCACGTGATTGCACAAAGGTTAGAAAGGGTACCGTATCCCTGGATAACATGTATGGATAGCGTACACATTCAAAATATATGTCTCAGGAGGCAGGCTCAGACGGTGTTAGGCCCAGTATGGATTGCACGTGATTGCACAAAGGTTAGAAAGGGTACCGTATCCCCGGATAACATGTATGGATAGCGTACACATTCAAAATATATGTCTCAGGAGGCAGGCTCAGACGGTGTTAGGCCCAGTATGGATTGCACGTGATTGCGCAAAGGTTAGAAAGGGTACCGTATCCCTGGATAACATGTATGGATAGCGTTCATATTCAAAATATATGTCTCAGGAGGCAGGCTCAGACGGTGTCAGGCCCAGTATGGATTGCACGTGATTGCACAAAGGTTAGAAAGGGTACCGTATCCCTGGATAACATGTATGGATAGCGTACACATTCAAGATATATGTCTCAGGAGGCAGGCTCAGATGGTGTCAGGCACAGTATGGATTGCACGTGATTGCACAAAGGTTAGAAAGGGTACCGTATCCCCGGATAACATGTATGGATAGCGTACACATTCAAAATATATGTCTCAGGAGGCAGGCTCAGACGGTGTTAGGCCCAGTATGGATTGCACGTGATTGCACAAAGGTTAGAAAGGGTACTGTATCCCCGGATAACATGTATGGATAGCGTACACATTCAAAATATATGTCTCAGTAGGCAGGCTCAGACGGTGTCAGGCCCAGTATGGATTGCACGTGATTGCACAAAGGTTAGAAAGGGTAACGTATCCCTGGATAACATGTATGGATAGAGTACACATTCAAAATATATGTCTCAGGAGGCAGGCTCAGACGGTGTCAGGCACAGTATGGATTGCACGTGATTGCACAAAGGTTAGAAAGGGTACCATATCCCCGGATAACATGTATGGATAGCGTACACATTCAAAATATATGTCTCAGGAGGCAGGCTCAGACGGTGTTAGGCCCAGTATGGATTGCACGTGATTGCACAAAGGTTAGAAAGGGTACCGTATCCCCGGATAACATGTATGGATAGCGTACACATTCAGAATATATGTATCAGGAGGCAGGCTCAGACGGTGTTAGGCCCAGTATGGATTGCACGTGATTGCACAAAGGTTAGAAAGGGTACCGTATCCCCGTATAACATGTATGGATAGCGTACACATTTAAAATATATGTCTCAGGAGGCAGGCTCAGACGGTGTTAGGCCCAGTATGGATTGCACGTGATTGCACAAAGGTTAGAAAGGGTACCGTATCCCTGGATAACATGTATGGATAGCGTACACATTCAAAATATGTCTCAGGAGGCAGGCTCAGATGGTGTCAGGCCCAGTATGGATTGCACGTGATTGCACAAAGGTTAGAAAGGGTACCGTATCCCTGGATAACATGTATGGATAGCATACACATTCAAAATATATGTCTCAGGAGGCAGGCTCAGACGGTGTCAGGCACAGTATGGATTGCACGTGATTGCACAAAGGTTAGAAAGGGTACCGTATCCCCGGATAACATGTATGGATAGCGTACACATTCAAAATATATGTCTCAGGAGGCATGCTCAGACGGTGTCAGGCCCAGTATGGATTGCACGTGATTGCACAAAGGTTAGAAAGGGTACCGTATCCCTGGATAACATGTATGGATAGCGTACACATTCAAAATATATGTCTCAGGAGGCAGGCTCAGACGGTGTCAGGCACAGTATGGATTGCACGTGATTGCACAAAGGTTAGAAAGGGTACCGTATCCCCGGATAACATGTATGGAAAGCGTACACATTCAAAATATATGTCTCAGGAGGCAGGCTCAGACGGTGTTAGGCCCAGTATGGATTGCACGTGATTGCACAAAGGTTAGAAAGGGTACCGTATCCCCGGATAACATGTATGGATAGCGTACACATTCAAAATATATGTCTCAGGAGGCAGGCTCAGACGGTGTTAGGCCCAGTATGGATTGCACGTGATTGCACAAAGGTTAGAAAGGGTACCGTATCCCTGGATAACATGTATGGATAGCGTACACATTCAAAATATATGTCTCAGGAGGCAGGCTCAGACGGTGTTAGGCCCAGTATGGATTGCACGTGATTGCACAAAGGTTAGAAAGGGTACTGTATCCACGGATAACATGTATGGATAGCGTACACATTCAAAATATATGTCTCAGGAGGCAGGCTCAGACGATGTCAGGCCCAGTATGGATTGCACGTGATTGCACAAAGGTTAGAAAGGGTACCGTATCCCTGGATAACATGTATGAATAGCGTACACATTCAAAATATATGTCTCAGGAGGCAGGCTCAGACGGTGTCAGGCCCAGTATGGATTGCATGTGATTGCACAAAGGTTAGAAAGGGTACCGTATCCCCGGATAACATGTATGGATAGCATACACATTCAAAATATATGTCTCAGGAGGCAGGCTCAGACGGTGTTAGGCCCTGTATGGATTGCACGTGATTGCACAAAGGTTAGAAAGGGTACCGTATCCCCGGATAACATGTATGGATAGCGTACACATTCAAAATATATGTCTCAGGAGGCAGGCTCAGACGGTGTTAGGCCCAGTATGGATTGCACGTGATTGCACAAAGGTTAGAAAGGGTACCGTATCCCTGGATAACATGTATGGATAGCATACACATTCAAAATATATGTCTCAGAAGGCAGGCTCAGACGGTGTCAGGCACAGTATGGATTGCATGTGATTGCACAAAGGTTAGAAAGGGTACCGTATCCCCGGATAACATGTATGGATAGCGTACATATTCAAAACATATGTCTCAGGAGGCAGGCTCAGACGGTGTCAGGCCCAGTATGGATTGCACGTGATTGCACAAAGGTTAGAAAGGGTACCGTATCCCTGGATAACATGTATGGATAGCGTACACATTCAAAATATATGTCTCAGGAGGCAGTCTCAGACGGTGTCAGGCACAGTATGGATTGCACGTGATTGCACAAAGGTTAGAAAGGGTACCGTATCCCCGGATAACATGTATGGATAGCGTACACATTCAAAATATATGTCTCAGGAGGCAGGCTCAGACGGTGTTAGGCCCAGTATGGATTGCACGTGATTGCACAAAGGTTAGAAAGGGTACCGTATCCCCGGATAACATGTATGGATAGCGTACACATTCAAAATATATGTCTCAGTAGGCAGGCTCAGACGGTGTCAGGCCCAGTATGGATTGCACGTGATTGCACAAAGGTTAGAAAGGGTACCGTATCCCTGGATAACATGTATGGATAGCGAACACATTCAAAATATATGTCTCAGGAGGCAGGCTCAGATGGTGTCAGGCACAGTATGGATTGCACGTGATTGCACAAAGGTTAGAAAGGGTACCGTATCCCCGGATAACATGTATGGATAGCGTACACATTCAAAATATATGTCTCAGGAGGCAGGCTCAGACGGTGTTAGGCCCAGTATGGATTGCACGTGATTGCACAAAGGTTAGAAAGGGTACTGTATCCCCGGATAACATGTATGGATAGCGTACACATTCAAAATATATGTATCAGGAGGCAGGCTCAGACGGTGTTAGGCCCAGTATGGATTGCACGTGATTGCACAAAGGTTAGAAAGGGTACCGTATCCCCGGATAACATGTATGGATAGCGTACACATTCAAAATATATGTCTCAGTAGGCAGGCTCAGACGGTGTCAGGCCCAGTATGGATTGCACGTGATTGCACAAAGGTTAGAAAGGGTACCGTATCCCTGGATAACATGTATGGATAGCGTACACATTCAAAATATATGTCTCAGGAGGCAGGCTCAGACGGTGTCAGGCACAGTATGGATTGCACGTGATTGCACAAAGGTTAGAAAGGGTACCGTATCCCCGGATAACATGTATGGAAAGCGTACACATTCAAAATATATGTCTCAGGAGGCAGGCTCAGACGGTGTTAGGCCCAGTATGGATTGCACGTGATTGCACAAAGGTTAGAAAGGGTACCGTATCCCCGGATAACATGTATGGATAGCGTACACATTCAAAATATATGTCTCAGGAGGCAGGCTCAGACGGTGTTAGGCCCAGTATGGATTGCACGTGATTGCACAAAGGTTAGAAAGGGTACCGTATCCCTGGATAACATGTATGGATAGCGTACACATTCAAAATATATGTCTCAGGAGGCAGGCTCAGACGGTGTTAGGCCCAGTATGGATTGCACGTGATTGCACAAAGGTTAGAAAGGGTACTGTATCCACGGATAACATGTATGGATAGCGTACACATTCAAAATATATGTCTCAGGAGGCAGGCTCAGACGATGTCAGGCCCAGTTTGGATTGCATGTGATTGCACAAAGGTTAGAAAGGGTACCGTATCCCTGGATAACATGTATGGATAGCGTACACATTCAAAATATATGTCTCAGGAGGCAGGCTCAGACGGTGTCAGGCCCAGTATGGATTGCATGTGATTGCACAAAGGTTAGAAAGGGTACCGTATCCCCGGATAACATGTATGGATAGCATACACATTCAAAATATATGTCTCAGGAGGCAGACTCAGACGGTGTTAGGCCCTGTATGGATTGCACGTGATTGCACAAAGGTTAGAAAGGGTACCGTATCCCCGGATAACATGTATGGATAGCGTACACATTCAAAATATATGTCTCAGGAGGCAGGCTCAGACGGTGTTAGGCCCAGTATGGATTGCACGTGACTGCACAAAGGTTAGAAAGGGTACCGTATCCCTGGATAACATGTATGGATAGCATGCACATTCAAAATATATGTCTCAGAAGGCAGGCTCAGACGGTGTCAGGCACAGTATGGATTGCACGTGATTGCACAAAGGTTAGAAAGGGTACCGTATCCCCGGATAACATGTATGGATAGCGTACATATTCAAAACATATGTCTCAGGAGGCAGGCTCAGACGGTGTCAGGCCCAGTATGGATTGCACGTGATTGCACAAAGGTTAGAAAGGGTACCGTATCCCTGGATAACATGTATGGATAGCGTACACATTCAAAATATATGTCTCAGGAGGCAGGCTCAGACGGTGTCAGGCACAGTATGGATTGCACGTGATTGCACAAAGGTTAGAAAGGGTACCGTATCCCCGGATAACATGTATGGATAGCGTACACATTCAAAATATATGTCTCAGGAGGCAGGCTCAGACGGTGTTAGGCCCAGTATGGATTGCACGTGATTGCACAAAGGTTAGAAAGGGTACCGTATCCCCGGATAACATGTATGGATAGCGTACACATTCAAAATATATGTCTCAGTAGGCAGGCTCAGACGGTGTCAGGCCCAGTATGGATTGCACGTGATTGCACAAAGGTTAGAAAGGGTACCGTATCCCTGGATAACATGTATGGATAGCGAACACATTCAAAATATATGTCTCAGGAGGCAGGCTCAGATGGTGTCAGGCACAGTATGGATTGCACGTGATTGCACAAATGTTAGAAAGGGTACCGTATCCCCGGTAACATGTATGGATAGCGTACACATTCAAAATATATGTCTCAGGAGGCAGGCTCAGACGGTGTTAGGCCCAGTATGGATTGCACGTGATTGCACAAAGGTTAGAAAGGGTACTGTATCCCCGGATAACATGTATGGATAGCGTACACATTCAAAATATATGTATCAGGAGGCAGGCTCAGACGGTGTTAGGCCCAGTATGGATTGCACGTGATTGCACAAAGGTTAGAAAGGGTACCGTATCCCCGTATAACATGTATGGATAGCATACACATTTAAAATATATGTCTCAGGAGGCAGGCTCAGACGGTGTTAGGCCCAGTATGGATTGCACGTGATTGCACAAAGGTTAGAAAGGGTACCGTATCCCTGGATAACATGTATGGATAGCGTACACATTCAAAATATATGTCTCAGGAGGCAGGCTCAGACGGTGTCAGGCCCAGTATGGATTGCACGTGATTGCACAAAGGTTAGAAAGGGTAGCGTATCCCTGGATAACATGTATGGATAGCATACACATTCAAAATATATGTCTCAGTAGGCAGGCTCAGACGGTGTCAGGCACAGTATGGATTGCACGTGATTGCACAAAGGTTAGAAAGGGTACCGTATCCCCGGATAACATGTATGGATAGCGAACACATTCAAAATATATGTATCAGGAGGCAGGCTCAGACGGTGTTAGGCCCAGTATGGATTGCACGTGATTGCACAAAGGTTAGAAAGGGTACCGTATCCCCGGATAACATGTATGGATAGCGTACACATTCAAAATATATGTCTCAGGAGGCAGGCTCAGACGGTGTTAGGCCCAGTATGGATTGCACGTGATTGCACAAAGGTTAGAAAGGGTACCGTATCCCCGAATAACATGTATGGATAGCGTACACATTCAAAATATATGTCTCAGGAGGCAGGCTCAGACGGTGTCAGGCCCAGTATGGATTGCACGTGATTGCACAAAGGTTAGAAAGGGTACCGTATCCCTGGATAACATGTATGGATAGCGTACACATTCAAAATATATGTCTCAGGAGGCAGGCTCAGACGGTGTCAGGCCCAGTATGGATTGCACGTGATTGCACAAAGGTTAGAAAGGGTACCGTATCCCCGGATAACATGTATGGATAGCATACACATTCAAAATATATGTCTCAGGAGGCAGGCTCAGACGGTGTTAGGCCCAGTATGGATTGCACGTGATTGCATAAAGGTTAGAAAGGTTACCGTATCCCTGGATAACATGTATGGATAGCGTACACATTCAAAATATATGTCTCAGGAGGCAGGCTCAGACGTTGTCAGGCACAGTATGGATTGCAAGTGATTGCACAAAGGTTAGAAAGGGTACCGTATCCCCGGATAACATGTATGGAAAGCGTACACATTCAAAATATATGTCTCAGGAGGCAGGCTCAGACGGTGTTAGGCCCAATATGGATTGCACGTGATTGCACAAAGGTTAGAAAGGGTACCGTATCCCCGGATAACATGTATGGATAGCGTACACATTCAAAATATATGTCTCAGGAGGCAGGCTCAGACGGTGTTAGGCCCAGTATGGATTGCACGTGATTGCACAAAGGTTAGAAAGGGTACCGTATCCCTGGATAACATGTATGGATAGCGTACACATTCAAAATATATGTCTCAGGAGGCAGGCTCAGACGGTGTCAGGCACAGAATGGATTGCACGTGATTGCACAAAGGTTAGAAAGGGTACCGTATCCCCGGATAACATGTATGGATAGCGTACACATTCAAAATATATGTCTCAGGAGGCAGGCTCAGATGGTGTTAGGCCCAGTATGGATTGCACGTGATTGCACAAAGGTTAGAAAGGGTACCGTATCCCCGGATAACATGTATGGATAGCGAACACATTCAAAATATATGTCTCAGGAGGCAGGCTCAGACGGTTTTAGGCCCAGTATGGATTGCACGTGATTGCACAAAGGTTAGAAAGGGTACTGTATCCCCGGATAACATGTATGGATAGCGTACACATTCAAAATATATGTCTCAGGAGGCAGGCTCAGACGGTGTCAGGCCCAGTATGGATTGCACGTGATTGCACAAAGGTTAGAAAGGGTACCGTATCCCTGGATAACATGTATTGATAGCGTACACATTCAAAATATATGTCTCAGGAGGCAGGCTCAGACGGTGTCAGGCCCAGTATGGATTGCACGTGATTGCACAAAGGTTAGAAAGGGTACCGTATCCCCGGATAACATGTATGGATAGCGTACACATTCAAAATATATGTCTCAGGAGGCAGGCTCAGACGGTGTTAGGCCCAGTATGGATTGCACGTGATTGCACAAAGGTTAGAAAGGGTACCGTATCCCTGGATAACATGTATGGATAGCGTACACATTCAAAATATATGTCTCAGGAGGCAGGCTCAGACGGTGTCAGGCACAGTATGGATTGCACGTGATTGCACAAAGGTTAGAAAGGGTACCGTATCCCCGGATAACATGTATGGATAGCATACACATTCAAAATATATGTCTCAGGAGGCAGGCTCAGACGGTGTTAGGCCCAGTATGGATTGCACGTGTTTGCACAAAGGTTAGAAAGGGTACCGTATCCCCGGATAACGTGTATTGATAGCGTACACATTCAAAATATATGTATCAGGAGGCAGGCTCAGACGGTGTTAGGCCCAGTATGGATTGCACGTGATTGCACAAAGGTTAGAAAGGGTACCGTATCCCCGGATAACATGTATGGATAGCGTACACATTCAAAATATATGTCTCAGGAGGCAGGCTCAGACGGTGTTAGGCCCAGTATGGATTGCACGTGATTGCACAAAGGTTAGAAAGGGTACCGTATCCCTGGATAACATGTATGGATAGCGTACATATTCAAAACATATGTCTCAGGAGGCAGGCTCAGACGGTGTCAGGCCCAGTATGGATTGCACGTGATTGCACAAAGGTTAGAAAGGGTACCGTATCCCTGGATAACATGTATGGATAGCGTACACATTCAAAATATATGTCTCAGGAGGCAGGCTCAGACGGTGTCAGGCACAGTATGGATTGCACGTGATTGCACAAAGGTTAGAAAGGGTACCGTATCCCCGGATAACATGTATGGATAGCGTACACATTCAAAATATATGTCTCAGGAGGCAGGCTCAGACGGTGTTAGGCCCAGTATGGATTGCATGTGATTGCACAAAGGTTAGAAAGGGTACTGTATCCCCGGATAACATGTATGGATAGCGTACACATTCAAAATATATGTCTCAGGAGGCAGGCTCAGACGGTGTTAGGCCCAGTATGGATTGCACGTGATTGCACAAATGTTAGAAAGGGTACCGTATCCCTGGATAACATGTATGGATAGCGTTCATATTCAAAATATATGTCTCAGGAGGCAGGCTCAGACGGTGTCAGGCCCAGTATGGATTGCACGTGATTGCACAAAGGTTAGAAAGCGTACCGTATCCCTGGATAACATGTATGGATAGCGTACACATTCAAAATATATGTCTCAGGAGGCAGGCTCAGATGGTGTCAGGCACAGTATGGATTGCACGTGATTGCACAAAGGTTAGAAAGGGTACCGTATCCCCGGATAACATGTATGGATAGCGTACACATTCAAAATATATGTATCAGGAGGCAGGCTCAGACGATGTTAGGCCCAGTATGGATTGCACGTGATTGCACAAAGGTTAGAAAGGGTACCGTATCCCCGGATAACATGTATGGATAGCGTACACATTCAAAATATATGTCTCAGTAGGCAGGCTCAGACGGTGTCAGGCCCAGTATGGATTGCACGTGATTGCACAAAGGTTAGAAAGGGTACCGTATCCCTGGATAACATGTATGGATAGCGTACACATTCAAAATATATGTCTCAGGAGGCAGGCTCAGACGGTGTTAGGCCCAGTATGGATTGCACGTGATTGCACAAAGGTTAGAAAGGGTACCGTATCCCCGGATAACATGTATGGATAGCGTACACATTCAAAATATATGTCTCAGGAGGCAGGCTCAGATGGTGTTAGGCCCAGTATGGATTGCACGTGATTGCACAAAGGTTAGAAAGGGTACCGTATCCCCGGATAACATGTATGGATAGCGTACACATTCAAAATATATGTATCAGGAGGCAGGCTCAGACGGTGTTAGGCCCAGTATGGATTGCACGTGATTGCACAAAGGTTAGAAAGGGTACCGTATCCCCGTATAACATGTATGGATAGCGTACACATTTAAAATATATGTCTCAGGAGGCAGGCTCAGACGGTGTAAGGCCCAGTATGGATAGCACGTGATTGCACAAAGGTTAGAAAGGGTACCGTATCCCTGGATAACATGTATGGATAGCGTACACATTCAAAATATATGTCTCAGGAGGCAGGATCAGATGGTGTCAGGCCCAGTATGGATTGCACGTGATTGCACAAAGGTTAGAAAGGGTACCGTATCCCTGGATAACATGTATGGATAGCATACACATTCAAAATATATGTCTCAGGAGGCAGGCTCACACGGTGTCAGGCACAGCATGGATTGCACGTGATTGCACAAAGGTTAGAAAGGGTACTGTATCCCCGGATAACATGTATGGATAGCGTACACATTCAAAATATATGTCTCAGGAGGCAGGCTCAGACGGTGTCAGGCCCAGTATGGATTGCACGTGATTGCACAAAGGTTAGAAAGGGTACCGTATCCCTGGATAACATGTATGGATAGCGTACACATTCAAAATATGTGTCTCAGGAGGCAGGTTCAGACAGTGTCAGGCCCAGTATGGATTGCACGTGATTGCACAAAGGTTAGAAAGGGTACCGTATCCCCGGATAACATGTATGGATAGCATACACATTCAAAATATTTGTCTCAGGAGGCAGGCTCAGACGGTGTTAGGCCCTAGTATGGATTGCACGTGATTGCACAAAGGTTAGAAAGGGTACCGTATCCCCAGATAACATGTATGGATAGCGTACACATTCAAAATATATGTCTCAGGAGGCAGGCTCAGACGGTGTTAGGCCCAGTATGGATTGCACGTGATTGCACAAAGGTTAGAAAGGGTACCGTATCCCTGGATAACATGTATGGATAGCGTACACATTCAAAATATATGTCTCAAGAGGCAGGCTCAGACGGTGTCAGGCACAGGATGGATTGCACGTGATTGCACAAAGGTTAGAAAGGGTACCGTATCCCCGGATAACATGTATGGATAGCATACACATTCAAAATATATGTCTCAGGAGGCAGGCTCAGACGGTGTTAGGCCCAGTATGGATTGCACGTGTTTGCACAAAGGTTAGAAAGGGTACCGTATGCCTGGATAACGTGTATGGATAGCGTACACATTCAAAATATATGTATCAGTAGGCAGGCTCAGACGGTGTTAGGCCCAGTATGGATTGCACGTGATTGCACAAAGGTTAGAAAGGGTACCGTATCCCCGGATAACATGTATGGATAGCGTACACATTCAAAATATATGTCTCAGGAGGCAGGCTCAGACGGTGTTAGGCCCAGTATGGATTGCGCGTGATTGCACAAAGGTTAGAAAGGGTACCGTATCCCTGGATAACATGTATGGATAGCGTACATATTCAAAACATATGTCTCAGGAGGCAGGCTCAGACGGTGTCAGGCCCAGTATGGATTGCACGTGATTGCACAAAGGTTAGAAAGGGTACCGTATCCCTGGATAACATGTATGGATAGCGTACACATTCAAAATATATGTCTCAGGAGGCAGGCTCAGACGGTGTCAGGCACAGTATAGATTGCACGTGATTGCACAAAGGTTAGAAAGGGTACCGTATCCCCGGATAACATGTATGGATAGCGTACACATTCAAAATATATGTCTCTGGAGGCAGGCTCAGACGGTGTTAGGCCCAGTATGGATTGCACGTGATTGCACAAAGGTTAGAAAGGGTACCGTATCCCTGGATAACATGTATGGATAGCGTACACATTCAAAATATATGTCTCAGGAGGCAGGCTCAGACGGTGTTAGGCCCAGTATGGATTGCACGTGATTGCACAAAGGTTAGAAAGGGTACCGTATCCCCGGATAACATGTATGGATAGCGTACACATTCAAAATATATGTCTCAGGAGGCAGGCTCAGATGGTGTTAGGCCCAGTATGGATTGCACGTGATTGCACAAAGGTTAGAAAGGGTACCGTATCCCCGGATAACATGTATGGATAGCGTACACATTCAAAATATATGTATCAGGAGGCAGGCTCAGACGGTGTTAGGCCCAGTATGGATTGCACGTGATTGCACAAAGGTTAGAAAGGGTACCGTATCCCCGTATAACATGTATGGATAGCGTACACATTTAAAATATATGTCTCAGGAGGCAGGCTCAGACGGTGTAAGGCCCAGTATGGATAGCACGTGATTGCACAAAGGTTAGAAAGGGTACCGTATCCCTGGATAACATGTATGGATAGCGTACACATTCAAAATATATGTCTCAGGAGGCAGGATCAGATGGTGTCAGGCCCAGTATGGATTGCACGTGATTGCACAAAGGTTAGAAAGGGTACCGTATCCCTGGATAACATGTATGGATAGCATACACATTCAAAATATATGTCTCAGGAGGCAGGCTCACACGGTGTCAGGCACAGCATGGATTGCACGTGATTGCACAAAGGTTAGAAAGGGTACTGTATCCCCGGATAACATGTATGGATAGCGTACACATTCAAAATATATGTCTCAGGAGGCAGGCTCAGACGGTGTCAGGCCCAGTATGGATTGCACGTGATTGCACAAAGGTTAGAAAGGGTACCGTATCCCTGGATAACATGTATGGATAGCGTACACATTCAAAATATGTGTCTCAGGAGGCAGGCTCAGACGGTGTTAGGCCCAGTATGGATTGCACGTGTTTGCACAAAGGTTAGAAAGGGTACCGTATCCCCGGAAAACGTGTATGGATAGCGTACACATTCAAAATATATGTATCAGGAGGCAGGCTCAGACGGTGTTAGGCCCAGTATGGATTGCACGTGATTGCACAAAGGTTAGAAAGGGTACCGTATCCCCGGATAACATGTATGGATAGCGTACACATTCTAAATATATGTCTCAGGAGGCAGGCTCAGACGGTGTTAGGACCAGTATGGATTGCACGTGATTGCACAAAGGTTAGAAAGGGTACCGTATCCCTGGATAACATGTATGGATAGCGTACATATTCAAAACATATGTCTCAGGAGGCAGGCTCAGACGGTGTCAGGCCCAGTATGGATTGCACGTGATTGCACAAAGGTTAGAAAGGGTACCGTATCCCCGGATAACATGTATGGATAGCGTACACATTCTAAATATATGTCTCAGGAGGCAGGCTCAGACGGTGTTAGGACCAGTATGGATTGCACGTGATTGCACAAAGGTTAGAAAGGGTACCGTATCCCTGGATAACATGTATGGATAGCGTACATATTCAAAACATATGTCTCAGGAGGCAGGCTCAGACGGTGTCAGGCCCAGTATGGATTGCACGTGATTGCACAAAGGTTAGAAAGGGTACCGTATCCCTGGATAACATGTATGGATAGCGTACACATTCAAAATATATGTCTCAGGAGGCAGGCTCAGACGGTGTCAGGCACAGTATGGATTGCACGTGATTGCACAAAGGTTAGAAAGGGTACCGTATCCCTGGATAACATGTATGGATAGCGTTCACATTCAAAATATATGTCTCAGGAGGCAGGCTCAGACGGTGTTAGGCCCAGTATCGATTGCACGTGATTGCACAAAGGATAGAAAGGGTACCGTATCCCCGGATAACATGTATGGATAGCGTACACATTCAAAATATATGTCTCAGTAGGCAGGCTCAGACGGTGTCAGGCCCAGTATGGATTGCACGTGATTGCACAAAGGTTAGAAAGGGTACCGTATCCCTGGATAACATGTATGGATAGCGAACACATTCAAAATATATGTCTCAGGAGGCAGGCTCAGATGGTGTCAGGCACAGTATGGATTGCACGTGATTGCACAAAGGTTAGAAAGGGTACCGTATCCCCGGATAACATGTATGGATAGCGTACACATTCAAAATATATGTCTCAGGAGGCAGGCTCAGACGGTGTTAGGCCCAGTATGGATTGCACGTGATTGCACAAAGGTTAGAAAGGGTACTGTATCCCCGGATAACATGTTTGGATAGCGTACACATTCAAAATATATGTATCAGGAGGCAGGCTCAGACGGTGTTAGGCCCAGTATGGATTGCACGTGATTGCACAAAGGTTAGAAAGGGTACCGTATCCCCGTATAACATGTATGGATAGCATACACATTTAAAATATATGTCTCAGGAGGCAGGCTCAGACGGTGTTAGGCCCAGTATGGATTGCACGTGATTGCACAAAGGTTAGAAAGGGTACCGTATCCCTGGATAACATGTATGGATAGCGTACACATTCAAAATATATGTCTCAGGAGGCAGGCTCAGACGGTGTCAGGCCCAGTATGGATTGCACGTGATTGCACAAAGGTTTGAAAGGGTACCGTATCCCTGGTTAACATGTATGGATAGCATACACATTCAAAATATATGTCTCAGTAGGCAGGCTCAGACGGTGTCAGGCACAGTATGGATTGCACGTGATTGCACAAAGGTTAGAAAGGGTACCGTATCCCCGGATAACATGTATGGATAGCGAACACATTCAAAATATATGTATCAGGAGGCAGGCTCAGACGGTGTTAGGCCCAGTATGGATTGCACGTGATTGCACAAAGGTTAGAAAGGGTACCGTATCCCCGGATAACATGTATGGATAGCGTACACATTCAAAATATATGTCTCAGGAGGCAGGCTCAGACGGTGTTAGGCCCAGTATGGATTGCACGTGATTGCACAAAGGTTAGAAAGGGTACCGTATCCCCGGATAACATGTATGGATAGCGTACACATTCAAAATATATGTCTCAGGAGGCAGGCTCAGACGGTGTCAGGCCCAGTATGGATTGCACGTGATTGCACAAAGGTTAGAAAGGGTACCGTATCCCTGGATAACATGTATGGATAGCGTACACATTCAAAATATATGTCTCAGGAGGCAGGCTCAGACGGTGTCAGGCCCAGTATGGATTGCACGTGATTGCACAAAGGTTAGAAAGGGTACCGTATCCCCGGATAACATGTATGGATAGCATACACATTCAAAATATATGTCTCAGGAGGCAGGCTCAGACGGTGTTAGGCCCAGTATGGATTGCACGTGATTGCATAAAGGTTAGAAAGGGTACCGTATCCCTGGATAACATGTATGGATAGCGTACACATTCAAAATATATGTCTCAGGAGGCAGGCTCAGACGGTGTCAGGCACAGTATGGATTGCACGTGATTGCACAAAGGTTAGAAAGGGTACCGTATCCCCGGATAACATGTATGGAAAGCATACACATTCAAAATATATGTCTCAGGAGGCAGGCTCAGACGGTGTTAGGCCCAGTATGGATTGCACGTGATTGCACAAAGGTTAGAAAGGGTACCGTATCCCCGGATAACATGTATGGATAGCGTACACATTCAAAATATATGTCTCAGGAGGCAGGCTCAGATGGTGTTAGGCCCAGTATGGATTGCACGTGATTGCACAAAGGTTAGAAAAGGTACCGTATCCCTGGATAACATGTATGGATAGCGTACACATTCAAAATATATGTCTCACGAGGCAGGCTCAGACGGTGTCAGGCACAGTATGGATTGCACGTGATTGCACAAAGGTTAGAAAGGGTACCGTATCCCCGGATAACATGTATGGATAGCGTACACATTCAAAATATATGTCTCAGGAGGCAGGCTCAGACGGTGTTAGGCCCAGTATGGATTGCACGTGATTGCACAAAGGTTAGAAAGGGTACCGTATCCCCGGATAACATGTATGGATAGCGAACACATTCAAAATATATGTATCAGGAGGCAGGATCAGACGGTGTTAGGCCCAGTATGGATTGCACGTGATTGCACAAAGGTTAGAAAGGGTACCATATCCCCGGATAACATGTATGGATAGCGTACACATTCAAAATATATGTCTCAGGAGGCAGGCTCAGACGGTGTCAGGCCCAGTATGGATTGCACGTGATTGCACAAAGGTTAGAAAGGGTACTGTATCCCCGGATAACATGTATGGATAGCGTACACATTCAAAATATATGTCTCAGGAGGCAGGCTCAGACGGTGTCAGGCCCAGTATGGATTGCACGTGATTGCACAAAGGTTAGAAAGGGTACCGTATCCCTGGATAACATGTATGGATAGCGTACACATTCAAAATATATGTCTCAGGAGGCAGGCTCAGACGGTGTCAGGCCCAGTATGGATTGCACGTGATTGCACAAAGGTTAGAAAGGGTACCGTATCCCCGGAAAACATGTATGGATAGCATACACATTCAAAATATATGTCTCAGGAGGCAGGCTCAGACGGTGTTAGGCCCAGTATGGATTGCACGTGTTTGCACAAAGGTTAGAAAGGGTACCGTATCCCCGGATAACGTGTATGGATAGCGTACACATTCAAAATATATGTATCAGGAGGCAGGCTCAGACGGTGTTAGGCCAAGTATGGATTGCACGCGATTGCACAAAGGTTAGAAAGGGTACCGTTTCCCCGGATAACATGTATGGATAGCGTACACATTCAAAATATATGTCTCAGGAGGCAGGCTCAGACGGTGTTAGGCCCAGTATGGATTGCACGTGATTGCACAAAGGTTAGATAGGGTACCGTATCCCTGGATAACATGTATGGATAGCGTACATATTCAAAACATATGTCTCAGGAGGCAGGCTCAGACGGTGTCAGGCCCAGTATGGATTGCACGTGATTGCACAAAGGTTAGAAAGGGTACCGTATCCCTGGATAACATGTATGGATAGCGTACACATTCAAAATATATGTCTCAGGAGGCAGGCTCAGACGGTGTTAGGCCCAGTATGGATTGCACGTGATTGCACAAAGGTTAGAAAGGGTACCGTATCCCCGGATAACATGTATGGATAGCGTACACATTCAAAATATATGTCTCAGGAGGCAGGCTCAGACGGTGTTAGGCCCAGTATGGATTGCACGTGATTGCACAAAGGTTAGAAAGGGTACCGTATCCCTGGATAACATGTATGGATAGCGTACACATTCAAAATATGTCTCAGGAGGCAGGCTCAGATGGTGTCAAGCCCAGTATGGATTGCACGTGATTGCACAAAGGTTAGAAAGGGTACCGTATCCCTGGATAACATGTATGGATAGCATACACATTCAAAATATATGTCTCAGGAGGCAGGCTCAGACGGTGTCAGGCACAGTATGGATTGCACGTGATTGCACAAAGGTTAGAAAGGGTACCGTATCCCCGGATAACATGTATGGATAGCGTACACATTCAAAATATATGTCTCAGGAGGCAGGCTCAGATGGTGTTAGGCCCAGTATGGTTTGCACGTGATTGCACAAAGGTTAGAAAGGGTACCGTATCCCCGGATAACATGTATGGATAGCGTACACATTCAAAATATATGTCTCAGGAGGCAGGCTCAGACGGTGTCAGGCCCAGTATGGATTGCACGTGATTGCACAAAGGTTAGAAAGGGTACCGTATCCCTGGATAACATGTATGGATAGCGTACACATTCAAAATATATGTCTCAGGAGGCAGGCTCAGACGGTGTCAGGCACAGTATGGATTGCACGTGATTGCACAAAGGTTAGAAAGGGTACCGTATCCCCGGATAACATGTATGGATAGCGTACACATTCAAAATATATGTCTCAGGAGGCAGGCTCAGACGGTGTTAGGCCCAGTATGGATTGCACGTGATTGCACAAAGGTTAGAAAGGGTACCGTATCCCTGGATAACATGTATGGATAGCGTACACACTCAAAATATATGTCTCAGGAGGCAGGCTCAGACGGTGTTAGGCCCAGTATGGATTGCACGTGATTGCACAAAGGTTAGAAAGGGTACCGTATCCCTGGATAACATGTATGGATAGCGTACACATTCAAAATATATGTCTCAGGAGGCAGGCTCAGACGGTGTCAGGCACAGTGTGGATTGCACGTGATTGCACAAAGGTTAGAAAGGGTACCGTATCCCCGGATAACATGTATGGATAGCGTACACATTCAAAATATATGTCTCAGGAGGCAGGCTCAGACGGTGTCAGGCACAGTGTGGATTGCACGTGATTGCACAAAGGTTAGAAAGGGTACGTATCCCCGGATAACATGTATGGATAGCGTACACATTCAAAATATATGTCTCAGGAGGCAGGCTCAGACAGTGTCAGGCCCAGTATGGATTGCACGTGATTGCACAAAGGTTAGAAAGGGTACCGTATCCCTGGATAACATGTATGGATAGCGTACACATTCAAAATTTATGTCTCAGGAGGCAGGCTCAGACGGTGTCAGGCACAGTATGGATTGCACGTGATTGCACAAAGGTTAGAAAGGGTACCGTATCCCCGGATAACATGTATGGAAAGCGTACACATTCAAAATATATGTCTCAGGAGGCAGGCTCAGACGGTGTTAGGCCCAGTATGGATTGCACGTGATTGCACAAAGGTTAGAAAGGGTACCGTATCCCCGGGTAACATGTATGGATAGCGTACACATTCAAAATATATGTCTCAGGAGGCAGGCTCAGACGGTGTTAGGCCCAGTATGGATTGCACGTGATTGCACAAAGGTTAGAAAGGGTACCGTATCCCTGGATAACATGTATGGATAGCGTACACATTCAAAATATATGTCTCACGAGGCAGGCTCAGACGGTGTCAGGCACAGTATGGATTGCACGTGATTGCACAAAGGTTAGAAAGGGTACCGTATCCCCGGATAACATGTATGGATAGCGTACACATTCAAAATATATGTCTCAGGAGGCAGGCTCAGACGGTGTTAGGCCCAGTATGGATTGCACGTGATTGCACAAAGGTTAGAAAGGGTACCGTATCCCCGGATAACATGTATGGATAGCGAACACATTCAAAATATATGTATCAGGAGGCAGGCTCAGACGGTGTTAGGCCCAGTATGGATTGCACGTGATTGCACAAAGGTTAGAAAGGGTACCGTATCCCCGGATAACATGTATGGATAGCGTACACATTCAAAATATATGTCTCAGGAGGCAGGCTCAGACGGTGTTAGGCCCAGTATGGATTGCACGTGATTGCACAAAGGTTAGAAAGGGTACTGTATCCCCGGATAACATGTATGGATAGCGTACACATTCAAAATATATGTCTCAGGAGGCAGGCTCAGACGGTGTCAGGCCCAGTATGGATTGCACGTGATTGCACAAAGGTTAGAAAGGGTACCGTATCCCTGGATAACATGTATGGATAGCGTACACATTCAAAATATATGTCTCAGGAGGCAGGCTCAGATGGTGTCAGGCCCAGTATGGATTGCACGTGATTGCACAAAGGTTAGAAAGGGTACCGTATCCCCGGATAACATGTATGGATAGCATACACATTCAAAATATATGTCTCAGGAGGCAGGCTCAGACGGTGTTAGGCCCAGTACGGATTGCACGTGTTTGCACAAAGGTTAGAAAGGGTACCGTATCCCCGGATAACGTGTATGGATAGCGTACACATTCAAAATATATGTATCAGGAGGCAGGCTCAGACGGTGTTAGGCCCAGTATGGATTGCACGTGATTGCACAAAGGTTAGAAAGGGTACCGTATCCCCGGATAACATGTATGGATAGCGTACACATTCAAAATATATGTCTCAGGAGGCAGGCTCAGACGGTGTTAGGCCCAGTATCGATTGCACGTGATTGCACAAAGGATAGAAAGGGTACCGTATCCCCGGATAACATGTATGGATAGCGTACACATTCAAAATATATGTCTCAGTAGGCAGGCTCAGACGGTGTCAGGCCCAGTATGGATTGCACGTGATTGCACAAAGGTTAGAAAGGGTACCGTATCCCTGGATAACATGTATGGATAGCGAACACATTCAAAATATATGTCTCAGGAGGCAGGCTCAGATGGTGTCAGGCACAGTATGGATTGCACGTGATTGCACAAAGGTTAGAAAGGGTACCGTATCCCCGGATAACATGTATGGATAGCGTACACATTCAAAATATATGTCTCATGAGGCAGGCTCAGACGGTGTTAGGCCCAGTATGGATTGCACGTGATTGCACAAAGGTTAGAAAGGGTACTGTATCCCCGGATAACATGTATGGATAGCGTACACATTCAAAATATATGTATCAGGAGGCAGGCTCAGACGGTGTTAGGCCCAGTATGGATTGCACGTGATTGCACAAAGGTTAGAAAGGGTACCGTATCCCCGTATAACATGTATGGATAGCATACACATTTAAAATATATGTCTCAGGAGGCAGGCTCAGACGGTGTCAGGCCCAGTATGGATTGCACGTGATTGCACAAAGGTTAGAAAGGGTACCGTATCCCTGGATAACATGTATGGATAGCGTACACATTCAAAATATATGTCTCAGGAGGCAGGCTCAGACGGTGTCAGGCCCAGTATGGATTGCACGTGATTGCACAAAGGTTAGAAAGGGTACCGTATCCCCGGATAACATGTATGGATAGCATACACATTCAAAATATATGTCTCAGGAGGCAGGCTCAGACGGTGTTAGGCCCAGTATGGATTGCACGTGATTGCATAAAGGTTAGAAAGGGTACCGTATCCCTGGATAACATGTATGGATAGCGTACAAATTCAAAATATATGTCTCACGAGGCAGGCTCAGATGGTGTCAGGCACAGTATGGATTGCACGTGATTGCACAAAGGTTAGAAAGGGTACCGTATCCCTGGATAACATGTATGGATAGCGTACACATTCAAAATATGTCTCAGGAGGCAGGCTCAGATGGTGTCAGGCCCAGTATGGATTGCACGTGATTGCACAAAGGTTAGAAAGGGTACCGTATCCCCGGATAACATGTATGGAATGCGTACACATTCAAAATATATGTCTCAGGAGGCAGGCTCAGACGGTGTTAGGCCCAGTATGGATTGCACGTGATTTCACAAAGGTTAGAAAGGGTACCGTATCCCCGGATAACATGTATGGATAGCGAACACATTCAAAATATATGTATCAGGAGGCAGGCTCAGACGGTGTTAGGCCCAGTATGGATTGCACGTGATTGCACAAAGGTTAGAAAGGGTACCGTATCCCCGGATAACATGTATGGATAGCGTACACATTCAAAATATATGTCTCAGGAGGCAGGCTCAGACGGTGTTAGGCCCAGTATGGATTGCACGTGATTGCACAAAGGTTAGAAAGGGTACTGTATCCCCGGATAACATGTATGGATAGCGTACACATTCAAAATATATGTCTCAGGAGGCAGGCTCAGACGGTGTCAGGCCCAGTATGGATTGCACGTGATTGCACAAAGGTTAGAAAGGGTACCGTATCCCTGGATAACATGTATGGATAGCGTACACATTCAAAATATATGTCTCAGGAGGCAGGCTCAGACGGTGTCAGGCCCAGTATGGATTGCACGTGATTGCACAAAGGTTAGAAAGGGTACCGTATCCCCGGATAACATGTATGGATAGCATACACATTCAAAATGTATGACTCAGGAGGCAGGCTCAGACGGTGTTAGGCCCAGTATGGATTGCACGTGTTTGCACAAAGGTTAGAAAGGGTACCGTATCCCCGGATAACGTGTATGGATAGCGTACACATTCAAAATATATGTATCAGGAGGCAGGCTCAGACGGTGTTAGGCCCAGTATGGATTGCACGTGATTGCACAAAGGTTAGAAAGGGTACCGTATCCCCGGATAACATGTATGGATAGCGTACACATTCAAAATATATGTCTCAGGAGGCAGGCTCAGACGGTGTTAGGCCCAGTATGGATTGCACGTGATTGCACAAATGTTAGATAGGGTACCGTATCCCTGGATAACATGTATGGATAGCGTACATATTCAAAACATATGTCTCAGGAGGCAGGCTCAGACGGTGTCAGGCCCAGTATGGATTGCACGTGATTGCACAAAGGTTAGAAAGGGTACCGTATCCCTGGATAACATGTATGGATAGCGTACACATTCAAAATATATGTCTCAGGAGGCAGGCTCAGACGGTGTTAGGCCCAGTATGGATTGCACGTGATTGCACAAAGGTTAGAAAGGGTACCGTATCCCCGGATAACATGTATGGATAGCGTACACATTCAAAATATATGTCTCAGGAGGCAGGCTCAGACGGTGTTAGGCCCAGTATGGATTGCACGTGATTGCACAAAGGTTAGAAAGGGTACCGTATCCCTGGATAACATGTATGGATAGCGTACACATTCAAAATATGTCTCAGGAGGCAGGCTCAGATGGTGTCAGGCCCAGTATGGATTGCACGTGATTGCACAAAGGTTAGAAAGGGTACCGTATCCCTGGATAACATGTATGGATAGCATACACATTCAAAATATATGTCTCAGGAGGCAGGCTCAGACGGTGTCAGGCACAGTATGGATTGCACGTGATTGCACAAAGGTTAGAAAGGGTACCGTATCCCCGGATAACATGTATGGATAGCGTACACATTCAAAATATATGTCTCAGGAGGCAGGCTCAGATGGTGTTAGGCCCAGTATGGTTTGCACGTGATTGCACAAAGGTTAGAAAGGGTACCGTATCCCCGGATAACATGTATGGATAGCGTACACATTCAAAATATATGTCTCAGGAGGCAGGCTCAGACGGTGTCAGGCCCATTATGGATTGCACGTGATTGCACAAAGGTTAGAAAGGGTACCGTATCCCTGGATAACATGTATGGATAGCGTACACATTCAAAATATATGTCTCAGGAGGCAGGCTCAGACGGTGTCAGGCACAGTATGGATTGCACGTGATTGCACAAAGGTTAGAAAGGGTACCGTATCCCCGGATAACATGTATGGATAGCGTACACATTCAAAATATATGTCTCAGGAGGCAGGCTCAGACGGTGTTAGGCCCAGTATGGATTGCACGTGATTGCACAAAGGTTAGAAAGGGTACCGTATCCCTGGATAACATGTATGGATAGCGTACACACTCAAAATATATGTCTCAGGAGGCAGGCTCAGACGGTGTTAGGCCCAGTATGGATTGCACGTGATTGCACAAAGGTTATAAAGGGTACCGTATCCCTGGATAACATGTATGGATAGCGTACACATTCAAAATATATGTCTCAGGAGGCAGGCTCAGACGGTGTCAGGCACAGTGTGGATTGCACGTGATTGCACAAAGGTTAGAAAGGGTACCGTATCCCCGGATAACATGTATGGATAGCGTACACATTCAAAATATATGTCTCAGGAGGCAGGCTCAGACGGTGTCAGGCCCAGTATGGATTGCACGTGATTGAACAAAGGTTAGAAAGGGTACCGTATCCCTGGATAACATGTATGGATAGCGTACACATTCAAAATATATGTCTCAGGAGGCAGGCTCAGACGGTGTCAGGCACAGTATGGATTGCACGTGATTGCACAAAGGTTAGAAAGGGTACCGTATCCCCGGATAACATGTATGGATAGCGTACACATTCAATATATATGTCTCAGGAGGCAGGCTCAGACGGTGTTAGGCCCAGTATGGATTGCACGTGATTGCACAAAGGTTAGAAAGGGTACCGTATCCCTGGATAACATGTATGGATAGCGTACACACTCAAAATATATGTCTCAGGAGGCAGGCTCAGACGGTGTTAGGCCCAGTATGGATTGCACGTGATTGCACAAAGGTTAGAAAGGGTACCGTATCCCTGGATAACATGTATGGATAGCGTACACATTCAAAATATATGTCTCAGGAGGCAGGCTCAGACGGTGTCAGGCACAGTGTGGATTGCACGTGATTGCACAAAGGTTAGAAAGGGTACCGTATCCCCGGATAACATGTATGGATAGCGTACACATTCAAAATATATGTCTCAGGAGGCAGGCTCAGACAGTGTCAGGCCCAGTATGGATTGCACGTGATTGCACAAAGGTTAGAAAGGGTACCGTATCCCTGGATAACATGTATGGATAGCGTACACATTCAAAATTTATGTCTCAGGAGGCAGGCTCAGACGGTGTCAGGCACAGTATGGATTGCACGTGATTGCACAAAGGTTAGAAAGGGTACCGTATCCCCGGATAACATGTATGGAAAGCGTACACATTCAAAATATATGTCTCAGGAGGCAGGCTCAGACGGTGTTAGGCCCAGTATGGATTGCACGTGATTGCACAAAGGTTAGAAAGGGTACCGTATCCCCGGATAACATGTATGGATAGCGTACACATTCAAAATATATGTCTCAGGAGGCAGGCTCAGACGGTGTTAGGCCCAGTATGGATTGCACGTGATTGCACAAAGGTTAGAAAGGGTACCGTATCCCTGGATAACATGTATGGATAGCGTACACATTCAAAATATATGTCTCACGAGGCAGGCTCAGACGGTGTCAGGCACAGTATGGATTGCACGTGATTGCACAAAGGTTAGAAAGGGTACCGTATCCCCGGATAACATGTATGGATAGCGTACACATTCAAAATATATGTCTCAGGAGGCAGGCTCAGACGGTGTTAGGCCCAGTATGGATTGCACGTGATTGCACAAAGGTTAGAAAGGGTACCGTATCCCCGGATAACATGTATGGATAGCGAACACATTCAAAATATATGTATCAGGAGGCAGGCTCAGACGGTGTCAGGCACAGTATGGATTGCACGTGATTGCACAAAGGTTAGAAAGGGTACCGTATCCCCGGATAACATGTATGGATAGCGTACACATTCAAAATATATGTCTCAGGAGGCAGGCTCAGACGGTGTTAGGCCCAGTATGGATTGCACGTGATTGCACAAAGGTTAGAAAGGGTACCGTATCCCCGGATAACATGTATGGATAGCGAACACATTCAAAATATATGTATCAGGAGGCAGGCTCAGACGGTGTTAGGCCCAGTATGGATTGCACGTGATTGCACAAAGGTTAGAAAGGGTACCGTATCCCCGGATAACATGTATGGATAGCGTACACATTCAAAATATATGTCTCAGGAGGCAGGTTCAGACGGTGTTAGGCCCAGTATGGATTGCACGTGATTGCACAAAGGTTAGAAAGGGTACGTATCCCCGGATAACATGTATGGATAGCGTACACATTCAAAATATATGTCTCAGGAGGCAGGCTCAGACGGTGTTAGGCCCAGTATGGATTGCACGTGATTGCACAAAGGTTAGAAAGGGTACCGTATCCCTGGATAACATGTATGGATAGCGTACACATTCAAAATATATGTCTCACGAGGCAGGCTCAGACGGTGTCAGGCACAGTATGGATTGCACGTGATTGCACAAAGGTTAGAAAGGGTACCGTATCCCCGGATAACATGTATGGATAGCGTACACATTCAAAATATATGTCTCAGGAGGCAGGCTCAGACGGTGTTAGGCCCAGTATGGATTGCACGTGATTGCACAAAGGTTAGAAAGGGTACCGTATCCCCGGATAACATGTATGGATAGCGAACACATTCAAAATATATGTATCAGGAGGCAGGCTCAGACGGTGTTAGGCCCAGTATGGATTGCACGTGATTGCACAAAGGTTAGAAAGGGTACCGTATCCCCGGATAACATGTATGGATAGCGTACACATTCAAAAAATATGTCTCAGGAGGCAGGTTCAGACGGTGTTAGGCCCAGTATGGATTGCACGTGATTGCACAAAGGTTAGAAAGGGTACTGTATCCCCGGATAACATGTATGGATAGCGTACACATTCAAAATATATGTCTCAGGAGGCAGGCTCAGACGGTGTCAGGCCCAGTATGGATTGCACGTGATTGCACAAAGGTTAGAAAGGGTACCGTATCCCTGGATAACATGTATGGATAGCGTACACATTCAAAATATATGTCTCAGGAGGCAGGCTCAGATGGTGTCAGGCCCACTATGGATTGCACGTGATTGCACAAAGGTTAGAAAGGGTACCGTATCCCCGGATAACATGTATGGATAGCATACACATTCAAAATATATGTCTCAGGAGGCAGGCTCAGACGGTGTTAGGCCCAGTACGGATTGCACGTGTTTGCACAAAGGTTAGAAAGGGTACCGTATCCCCGGATAACGTGTATGGATAGCGTACACATTCAAAATATATGTATCAGGAGGCAGGCTCAGACGGTGTTAGGCCCAGTATGGATTGCACGTGATTGCACAAAGGTTAGAAAGGGTACCGTATCCCCGGATAACATGTATGGATAGCGTACACATTCAAAATATATGTCTCAGGAGGCAGGCTCAGACGGTGTTAGGCCCAGTATGGATTGCACGTGATTGCACAAAGGTTAGATAGGGTACCGTATCCCTGGATAACATGTATGGATAGCGTACATATTCAAAACATATGTCTCAGGAGGCAGGCTCAGACGGTGTTAGGCCCAGTATGGATTGCACGTGATTGCACAAAGGTTAGAAAGGGTACCGTATCCCCGGATAACATGTATGGATAGCGTACACATTCAAAATATATGTCTCAGGAGGCAGGCTCAGACGGTGTTAGGCCCAGTATGGATTGCACGTGATTGCGCAAAGGTTAGAAAGGGTACCGTATCCCTGGATAACATGTATGGATAGCGTTCATATTCAAAATATATGTCTCAGGAGGCAGGCTCAGACGGTGTCAGGCCCAGTATGGATTGCACGTGATTGCACAAAGGTTAGAAAGGGTACCGTATCCCTGGATAACATGTATGGATAGCGTACACATTCAAAATATATGTCTCAGGAGGCAGGCTCAGATGGTGTCAGGCACAGTATGGATTGCACGTGATTGCACTAAGGTTAGAAAGGGTACCGTATCCCCGGATAACATGTATGGATAGCGTACACATTCAAAATATATGTCTCAGGAGGCAGGCTCAGACGGTGTTAGGCCCAGTATGGATTGCACGTGATTGCACAAAGGTTAGAAAGGGTACCGTATGCCCGGATAACATGTATGGATAGCATACACATTCAAAATATATGTCTCAGTAGGCAGGCTCAGATGGTGTCAGGCCCAGTATGGATTGCACGTGATTGCACAAAGGTTAGAAAGGGTACCGTATCCCCGGATAACATGTATGGAAAGCGTACACATTCAAAATATATGTCTCAGGAGGCAGGCTCAGACGGTGTTAGGCCCAGTATGGATTGCACGTGATTGCACAAAGGTTAGAAAGGGTACCGTATCCCCGGATAACATGTATGGATAGCGTACACATTCAAAATATATGTCTCAGGAGGCAGGCTCAGACGGTGTTAGGCCCAGTATGGATTGCACGTGATTGCACAAAGGTTAGAAAGGGTACCGTATCCCTGGATAACATGTATGGATAGCGTACACATTCAAAATATATGTCTCACGAGGCAGGCTCAGACGGTGTCAGGCACAGTATGGATTGCACGTGATTGCACAAAGGTTAGAAAGGGTACCGTATCCCCGGATAACATGTATGGATAGCGTACACATTCAAAATATATGTCTCAGGAGGCAGGCTCAGACGGTGTTAGGCCCAGTATGGATTGCACGTGATTGCACAAAGGTTAGAAAGGGTACCGTATCCCCGGATAACATGTATGGATAGCGAACACATTCAAAATATATGTATCAGGAGGCAGGCTCAGACGGTGTCAGGCACAGTATGGATTGCACGTGATTGCACAAAGGTTAGAAAGGGTACCGTATCCCCGGATAACATGTATGGATAGCGTACACATTCAAAATATATGTCTCAGGAGGCAGGCTCAGACGGTGTTAGGCCCAGTATGGATTGCACGTGATTGCACAAAGGTTAGAAAGGGTACCGTATCCCCGGATAACATGTATGGATAGCGAACACATTCAAAATATATGTATCAGGAGGCAGGCTCAGACGGTGTTAGGCCCAGTATGGATTGCACGTGATTGCACAAAGGTTAGAAAGGGTACCGTATCCCCGGATAACATGTATGGATAGCGTACACATTCAAAATATATGTCTCAGGAGGCAGGTTCAGACGGTGTTAGGCCCAGTATGGATTGCACGTGATTGCACAAAGGTTAGAAAGGGTACCGTATCCCCGGATAACATGTATGGATAGCGTACACATTCAAAATATATGTCTCAGGAGGCAGGCTCAGACGGTGTTAGGCCCAGTATGGATTGCACGTGATTGCACAAAGGTTAGAAAGGGTACCGTATCCCTGGATAACATGTATGGATAGCGTACACATTCAAAATATATGTCTCACGAGGCAGGCTCAGACGGTGTCAGGCACAGTATGGATTGCACGTGATTGCACAAAGGTTAGAAAGGGTACCGTATCCCCGGATAACATGTATGGATAGCGTACACATTCAAAATATATGTCTCAGGAGGCAGGCTCAGACGGTGTTAGGCCCAGTATGGATTGCACGTGATTGCACAAAGGTTAGAAAGGGTACCGTATCCCCGGATAACATGTATGGATAGCGAACACATTCAAAATATATGTATCAGGAGGCAGGCTCAGACGGTGTTAGGCCCAGTATGGATTGCACGTGATTGCACAAAGGTTAGAAAGGGTACCGTATCCCCGGATAACATGTATGGATAGCATACACATTCAAAATATATGTCTCAGGAGGCAGGCTCAGACGGTGTTAGGCCCAGTACGGATTGCACGTGTTTGCACAAAGGTTAGAAAGGGTACCGTATCCCCGGATAACGTGTATGGATAGCGTACACATTCAAAATATATGTATCAGGAGGCAGGCTCAGACGGTGTTAGGCCCAGTATGGATTGCACGTGATTGCACAAAGGTTAGAAAGGGTACCGTATCCCCGGATAACATGTATGGATAGCGTACACATTCAAAATATATGTCTCAGGAGGCCGGCTCAGACGGTGTTAGGCCCAGTATGGATTGCACGTGATTGCACAAAGGTTAGATAGGGTACCGTATCCCTGGATAACATGTATGGATAGCGTACATATTCAAAACATATGTCTCAGGAGGCAGGCTCAGACGGTGTCAGGCCCATTATGGATTGCACGTGATTGCACAAAGGTTAGAAAGGGTACCGTATCCCTGGATAACATGTATGGATAGCGTACACATTCAAAATATATGTCTCAGGAGGCAGGCTCAGACGGTGTTAGGCCCAGTATGGATTGCACGTGATTGCACAAAGGTTAGAAAGGGTACAGTATCCCCGGATAACATGTATGGATAGCGTACACATTCAAAATATATGTCTCAGGAGGCAGGCTCAGACGGTGTTAGGCCCAGTATGGATTGCACGTGATTGCGCAAAGGTTAGAAAGGGTACCGTATCCCTGGATAACATGTATGGATAGCGTTCATATTCAAAATATATGTCTCAGGAGGCAGGCTCAGACGGTGTCAGGCCCAGTATGGATTGCACGTGATTGCACAAAGGTTAGAAAGGGTACCGTATCCCTGGATAACATGTATGGATAGCGTACACATTCAAAATATATGTCTCAGGAGGCAGGCTCAGATGGTGTCAGGCACAGTATGGATTGCACGTGATTGCACAAAGGTTAGAAAGGGTACCGTATCCCCGGATAACATGTATGGATAGCGTACACATTCAAAATATATGTCTCAGGAGGCAGGCTCAGACGGTGTTAGGCCCAGTATGGATTGCACGTGATTGCACAAAGGTTAGAAAGGGTACCGTATGCCCGGATAACATGTATGGATAGCATACACATTCAAAATATATGTCTCAGTAGGCAGGCTCAGATGGTGTCAGGCCCAGTATGGATTGCACGTGATTGCACAAAGGTTAGAAAGGGTAACGTATCCCTGGATAACATGTATGGATAGAGTACACATTCAAAATATATGTCTCAGGAGGCAGGCTCAGACGGTGTCAGGCACAGTATGGATTGCACGTGATTGCACAAAGGTTAGAAAGGGTACCGTATCTCCGGATAACATGTATGGATAGCGTACACATTCAAAATATATGTCTCAGGAGGCAGGCTCAGACGGTGTTAGGCCCAGTATGGATTGCACGTGATTGCACAAAGGTTAGAAAGGGTACCGCATCCCCGGATAACATGTATGGATAGCGTACACATTCAGAATATATGTATCAGGAGGCAGGCTCAGACGGTGTTAGGCCCAGTATGGATTGCACGTGATTGCACAAAGGTTAGAAAGGGTACCGTATCCCCGTATAACATGTATGGATAGCGTACACATTTAAAATATATGTCTCAGGAGGCAGGCTCAGACGGTGTTAGGCCCAGTATGGATTGCACGTGATTGCACAAAGGTTAGAAAGGGTACCGTATCCCTGGATAACATGTATGGATAGCGTACACATTCAAAATATGTCTCAGGAGGCAGGCTCAGATGGTGTCAGGCCCAGTATGGATTGCACGTGATTGCACAAAGGTTAGAAAGGGTACCGTATCCCTGGATAACATGTATGGATAGCATACACATTCAAAATATATGTCTCAGGAGGCAGGCTCAGACGGTGTCAGGCACAGTATGGATTGCACGTGATTGCACAAAGGTTAGAAAGGGTACCGTATCCCCGGATAACATGTATGGATAGCGTACACATTCAAAATATATGTCTCAGGAGGCAGGCTCAGATGGTGTTAGGCCCAGTATGGTTTGCACGTGATTGCACAAAGGTTAGAAAGGGTACCGTATCCCCGGATAACATGTATGGAAAGCGTACACATTCAAAATATATGTCTCAGGAGGCAGGCTCAGACGGTGTTAGGCCCAGTATGGATTGCACGTGATTGCACAAAGGTTAGAAAGGGTACCGTATCCCCGGATAACATGTATGGATAGCGTACACATTCAAAATATATGTCTCAGGAGGCAGGCTCAGACGGTGTTAGGCCCAGTATGGATTGCACGTGATTGCACAAAGGTTAGAAAGGGTACCGTATCCCTGGATAACATGTATGGATAGCGTACACATTTAAAATATATGTCTCAGGAGGCAGGCTCAGACGGTGTTAGGCCCAGTATGGATTGCACGTGATTGCACAAAGGTTAGAAAGGGTACTGTATCCACGGATAACATGTATGGATAGCGTACACATTCAAAATATATGTCTCAGGAGGCAGGCTCAGACGATGTCAGGCCCAGTATGGATTGCACGTGATTGCACAAAGGTTAGAAAGGGTACCGTATCCCTGGATAACATGTATGGATAGCGTACACATTCAAAATATATGTCTCAGGAGGCAGGCTCAGACGGTGTCAGGCCCAGTATGGATTGCACGTGATTGCACAAAGGTTAGAAAGGGTACCGTATCCCCAGATAACATGTATGGATAGCATACACATTCAAAATATATGTCTCAGGAGGCAGGCTCAGACGGTGTTAGGCCCAGTATGGATTGCACGTGATTGCACAAAGGTTAGAAAGGGTACCGTATCCCCGGATAACATGTATGGATAGCGTACACATTCAAAATATATGTCTCAGGAGGCAGGCTCAGACGGTGTTAGGCCCAGTATGGATTGCACGTGATTGCACAAAGGTTAGAAAGGGTACCGTATCCCTGGATAACATGTATGGATAGCATACACATTCAAAATATATGTCTCAGAAGGCAGGCTCAGACGGTGTCAGGCACAGTATGGATTGCACGTGATTGCACAAAGGTTAGAAAGGGTACCGTATCCCCGGATAACATGTATGGATAGCATACACATTCAAAATATATGTCTCAGGAGGCAGGCTCAGACGGTGTTAGGCCCAGTATGGATTGCACGTGTTTGCACAAAGGTTAGAAAGGGTACCGTATCCCCGGAAAACGTGTATGGATAGCGTACACATTCAAAATATATGTATCAGGAGGCAGGCTCAGACGGTGTTAGGCCCAGTATGGATTGCACGTGATTGCACAAAGGTTAGAAAGGGTACCGAATCCCCGGATAACATGTATGGATAGCGTACACATTCTAAATATATGTCTCAGGAGGCAGGCTCAGACGGTGTTAGGACCAGTATGGATTGCACGTGATTGCACAAAGGTTAGAAAGGGTACCGTATCCCTGGATAACATGTATGGATAGCGTACATATTCAAAACATATGTCTCAGGAGGCAGGCTCAGACGGTGTCAGGCCCAGTATGGATTGCACGTGATTGCACAAAGGTTAGAAAGGGTACCGTATCCCTGGATAACATGTATGGATAGCGTACACATTCAAAATATATGTCTCAGGAGGCAGGCTCAGACGGTGTCAGGCACAGTATGGATTGCACGTGATTGCACAAAGGTTAGAAAGGGTACCGTATCCCCGGATAACATGTATGGATAGCGTACACATTCAAAATATATGTCTCAGGAGGCAGGCTCAGACGGTGTCAGGCACAGTATGGATTGCACGTGATTGCACAAAGGTTAGAAAGGGTACCGTATCCCCGGATAACATGTATGGATAGCGTACACATTCAAAATATATGTCTCAGGAGGCAGGCTCAGACGGTGTCAGGCCCAGTATGGATTGCACGTGATTGCACAAAGGTTAGAAAGGGTACCGTATCCCCGGATAACATGTATGGATAGCATACACATTCAAAATATATGTCTCAGGAGGCAGGCTCAGACGGTGTTAGGCCCAGTATGGATTGCACGTGATTGCACAAAGGTTAGAAAGGGTACCGTATCCCCGGATAACATGTATGGATAGCGTACACATTCAAAATATATGTCTCAGGAGGCAGGCTCAGACGGTGTTAGGCCCAGTATGGATTGCACGTGATTGCACAAAGGTTAGAAAGGGTACCGTATCCCTGGATAACATGTATGGATAGCATACACATTCAAAATATATGTCTCAGAAGGCAGGCTCAGACGGTGTCAGGCACAGTATGGATTGCACGTGATTGCACAAAGGTTAGAAAGGGTACCGTATCCCCGGATAACATGTATGGATAGCATACACATTCAAAATATATGTCTCAGGAGGCAGGCTCAGACGGTGTTAGGCCCAGTATGGATTGCACGTGTTTGCACAAAGGTTAGAAAGGGTACCGTATCCCCGGAAAACGTGTATGGATAGCGTACACATTCAAAATATATGTATCAGGAGGCAGGCTCAGACGGTGTTAGGCCCAGTATGGATTGCACGTGATTGCACAAAGGTTAGAAAGGGTACCGTATCCCCGGATAACATGTATGGATAGCGTACACATTCTAAATATATGTCTCAGGAGGCAGGCTCAGACGGTGTTAGGACCAGTATGGATTGCACGTGATTGCACAAAGGTTAGAAAGGGTACCGTATCCCTGGATAACATGTATGGATAGCGTACATATTCAAAACATATGTCTCAGGAGGCAGGCTCAGACGGTGTCAAGCCCAGTATGGATTGCACGTGATTGCACAAAGGTTAGAAAGGGTACCGTATCCCTGGATAACATGTATGGATAGCGTACACATTCAAAATATATGTCTCAGGAGGCAGGCTCAGACGGTGTCAGGCACAGTATGGATTGCACGTGATTGCACAAAGGTTAGAAAGGGTACCGTATCCCCGGATAACATGTATGGATAGCGTACACATTCAAAATATATGTCTCAGGAGGCAGGCTCAGACGGTGTTAGGCCCAGTATGGATTGCACGTGATTGCACAAAGGTTAGAAAGGGTACCGTATCCCCGGATAACATGTATGGATAGCGTGCACATTCAAAATATATGTCTCAGTAGGCAGGCTCAGACGGTGTCAGGCCCAGTATGGATTGCACGTGATTGCACAAAGGTTAGAAAGGGTACCGTATCCCTGGATAACATGTATGGATAGCGAACACATTCAAAATATATGTCTCAGGAGGCAGGCTCAGATGGTGTCAGGCACAGTATGGATTGCACGTGATTGCACAAAGGTTAGAAAGGGTACCGTATCCCCGGATAACATGTATGGATAGCGTACACATTCAAAATATATGTCTCAGGAGGCAGGCTCAGACGGTGTTAGGCCCAGTATGGATTGCACGTGATTGCACAAAGGTTAGAAAGGGTACTGTATCCCCGGATAACATGTATGGATAGCGTACACATTCAAAATATATGTATCAGGAGGCAGGCTCAGACGGTGTTAGGCCCAGTATGGATTGCACGTGATTGCACAAAGGTTAGAAAGGGTACCGTATCCCCGTATAACATGTATGGATAGCATACACATTTAAAATATATGTCTCAGGAGGCAGGCTCAGAGGGTGTTAGGCCCAGTATGGATTGCACGTGATTGCACAAAGGTTAGAAAGGGTACCGTATCCCTGGATAACATGTATGGATAGCGTACACATTCAAAATATATGTCTCAGGAGGCAGGCTCAGACGGTGTCAGGCCCAGTATGGATTGCACGTGATTGCACAAAGGTTAGAAAGGGTACCGTATCCCTGGATAACATGTATGGATAGCATACACATTCAAAATATATGTCTCAGTAGGCAGGCTCAGACGGTGTCAGGCACAGTATGGATTGCACGTGATTGCACAAAGGTTAGAAAGGGTACCGTATCCCCGGATAACATGTATGGATAGCGAACACATTCAAAATATATGTATCAGGAGGCAGGCTCAGACGGTGTTAGGCCCAGTATGGATTGCACGTGATTGCACAAAGGTTAGAAAGGGTACCGTATCCCCGGATAACATGTATGGATAGCGTACACATTCAAAATATATGTCTCAGGAGGCAGGCTCAGACGGTGTTAGGCCCAGTATGGATTGCACGTGATTGCACAAAGGTTAGAAAGGGTACCGTATCCCCGGATAACATGTATGGATAGCGTACACATTCAAAATATATGTCTCAGGAGGCAGGCTCAGACGGTGTCAGGCCCAGTATGGATTGCACGTGATTGCACAAAGGTTAGAAAGGGTACCGTATCCCCGGATAACATGTATGGATAGCATACACATTCAAAATATATGTCTCAGGAGGCAGGCTCAGACGGTGTTAGGCCCAGTATGGATTGCACGTGATTGCATAAAGGTTAGAAAGGGTACCGTATCCCTGGATAACATGTATGGATAGCGTACACATTCAAAATATATGTCTCAGGAGGCAGGCTCAGACGGTGTCAGGCACAGTATGGATTGCACGTGATTGCACAAAGGTTAGAAAGGGTACCGTATCCCCGGATAACATGTATGGAAAGCGTAAACATTCAAAATATATGTCTCAGGAGGCAGGCTCAGACGGTGTTAGGCCCAGTATGGATTGCACGTGATTGCACAAAGGTTAGAAAGGGTACCGTATCCCCGGATAACATGTATGGATAGCGTACACATTCAAAATATATGTCTCAGGAGGCAGGCTCAGATGGTGTTAGGCCCAGTATGGATTGCACGTGATTGCACAAAGGTTAGAAAAGGTACCGTATCCCTGGATAACATGTATGGATAGCGTACACATTCAAAATATATGTCTCACGAGGCAGGCTCAGACGGTGTCAGGCACAGTATGGATTGCACGTGATTGCACAAAGGTTAGAAAGGGTACCGTATCCCCGGATAACATGTATGGATAGCGTACACATTCAAAATATATGTCTCAGGAGGCAGGCTCAGACGGTGTTAGGCCCAGTATGGATTGCACGTGATTGCACAAAGGTTAGAAAGGGTACCGTATCCCCGGATAACATGTATGGATAGCGAACACATTCAAAATATATGTATCAGGAGGCAGGCTCAGACGGTGTTAGGCCCAGTATGGATTGCACGTGATTGCACAAAGGTTAGAAAGGGTACCGTATCCCCGGATAACATGTATGGATAGCGTACACATTCAAAATATATGTCTCAGGAGGCAGGCTCAGACGGTGTTAGGTCCAGTATGGATTGCACGTGATTGCACAAAGGTTAGAAAGGGTACTGTATCCCCGGATAACATGTATGGATAGCGTACACATTCAAAATATATGTCTCAGGAGGCAGGCTCAGACGGTGTCAGGCCCAGTATGGATTGCACGTGATTGCACAAAGGTTAGAAAGGGTACCGTATCCCTGGATAACATGTATGGATAGCGTACACATTCAAAATATATGTCTCAGGAGGCAGGCTCAGACGGTGTCAGGCCCAGTATGGATTGCACGTGATTGCACAAAGGTTAGAAAGGGTACCATATCCCCGGATAACATGTATGGATAGCATACACATTCAAAATATATGTCTCAGGAGGCAGGCTCAGACGGTGTTAGGCCCAGTATGGATTGCACGTGTTTGCACAAAGGTTAGAAAGGGTACCGTATCCCCGGATAACGTGTATGGATAGCGTACACATTCAAAATATATGTATCAGGAGGCAGGCTCAGACGGTGTTAGGCCCAGTATGGATTGCACGTGATTGCACAAAGGTTAGAAAGGGTACCGTATCCCCGGATAACATGTATGGATAGCGTACACATTCAAAATATATGTCTCAGGAGGCAGGCTCAGACGGTGTTAGGCCCAGTATGGATTGCACGTGATTGCACAAAGGTTAGATAGGGTACCGTATCCCTGGATAACATGTATGGATAGCGTACATATTCAAAACATATGTCTCAGGAGGCAGGCTCAGACGGTGTCAGGCCCAGTATGGATTGCACGTGATTGCACAAAGGTTAGAAAGGGTACCGTATCCCTGGATAACATGTATGGATAGCGTACACATTCAAAATATATGTCTCAGGAGGCAGGCTCAGACGGTGTTAGGCCCAGTATGGATTGCACGTGATTGCACAAAGGTTAGAAAGGGTACCGTATCCCCGGATAACATGTATGGATAGCGTACACATTCAAAATATATGTCTCAGGAGGCAGGCTCAGACGGTGTTAGGCCCAGTATGGATTGCACGTGATTGCGCAAAGGTTAGAAAGGGTACCGTATCCCTGGATAACATGTATGGATAGCGTTCATATTCAAAATATATGTCTCAGGAGGCAGGCTCAGACGGTGTCAGGCCCAGTATGGATTGCACGTGATTGCACAAAGGTTAGAAAGGGTACCGTATCCCTGGATAACATGTATGGATAGCGTACACATTCAAGATATATGTCTCAGGAGGCAGGCTCAGATGGTGTCAGGCACAGTATGGATTGCACGTGATTGCACAAAGGTTAGAAAGGGTACCGTATCCCCGGATAACATGTATGGATAGCGTACACATTCAAAATATATGTCTCAGGAGGCAGGCTCAGACGGTGTTAGGCCCAGTATGGATTGCACGTGATTGCACAAAGGTTAGAAAGGGTACTGTATCCCCGGATAACATGTATGGATAGCGTACACATTCAAAATATATGTCTCAGTAGGCAGGCTCAGACGGTGTCAGGCCCAGTATGGATTGCACGTGATTGCACAAAGGTTAGAAAGGGTAACGTATCCCTGGATAACATGTATGGATAGAGTACACATTCAAAATATATGTCTCAGGAGGCAGGCTCAGACGGTGTCAGGCACAGTATGGATTGCACGTGATTGCACAAAGGTTAGAAAGGGTACCATATCCCCGGATAACATGTATGGATAGCGTACACATTCAAAATATATGTCTCAGGAGGCAGGCTCAGACGGTGTTAGGCCCAGTATGGATTGCACGTGATTGCACAAAGGTTAGAAAGGGTACCGTATCCCCGGATAACATGTATGGATAGCGTACACATTCAGAATATATGTATCAGGAGGCAGGCTCAGACGGTGTTAGGCCCAGTATGGATTGCACGTGATTGCACAAAGGTTAGAAAGGGTACCGTATCCCCGTATAACATGTATGGATAGCGTACACATTTAAAATATATGTCTCAGGAGGCAGGCTCAGACGGTGTTAGGCCCAGTATGGATTGCACGTGATTGCACAAAGGTTAGAAAGGGTACCGTATCCCTGGATAACATGTATGGATAGCGTACACATTCAAAATATGTCTCAGGAGGCAGGCTCAGATGGTGTCAGGCCCAGTATGGATTGCACGTGATTGCACAAAGGTTAGAAAGGGTACCGTATCCCTGGATAACATGTATGGATAGCATACACATTCAAAATATATGTCTCAGGAGGCAGGCTCAGACGGTGTCAGGCACAGTATGGATTGCACGTGATTGCACAAAGGTTAGAAAGGGTACCGTATCCCCGGATAACATGTATGGATAGCGTACACATTCAAAATATATGTCTCAGGAGGCATGCTCAGACGGTGTCAGGCCCAGTATGGATTGCACGTGATTGCACAAAGGTTAGAAAGGGTACCGTATCCCTGGATAACATGTATGGATAGCGTACACATTCAAAATATATGTCTCAGGAGGCAGGCTCAGACGGTGTCAGGCACAGTATGGATTGCACGTGATTGCACAAAGGTTAGAAAGGGTACCGTATCCCCGGATAACATGTATGGAAAGCGTACACATTCAAAATATATGTCTCAGGAGGCAGGCTCAGACGGTGTTAGGCCCAGTATGGATTGCACGTGATTGCACAAAGGTTAGAAAGGGTACCGTATCCCCGGATAACATGTATGGATAGCGTACACATTCAAAATATATGTCTCAGGAGGCAGGCTCAGACGGTGTTAGGCCCAGTATGGATTGCACGTGATTGCACAAAGGTTAGAAAGGGTACCGTATCCCTGGATAACATGTATGGATAGCGTACACATTCAAAATATATGTCTCAGGAGGCAGGCTCAGACGGTGTTAGGCCCAGTATGGATTGCACGTGATTGCACAAAGGTTAGAAAGGGTACTGTATCCACGGATAACATGTATGGATAGCGTACACATTCAAAATATATGTCTCAGGAGGCAGGCTCAGACGATGTCAGGCCCAGTATGGATTGCACGTGATTGCACAAAGGTTAGAAAGGGTACCGTATCCCTGGATAACATGTATGGATAGCGTACACATTCAAAATATATGTCTCAGGAGGCAGGCTCAGACGGTGTCAGGCCCAGTATGGATTGCATGTGATTGCACAAAGGTTAGAAAGGGTACCGTATCCCCGGATAACATGTATGGATAGCATACACATTCAAAATATATGTCTCAGGAGGCAGGCTCAGACGGTGTTAGGCCCTGTATGGATTGCACGTGATTGCACAAAGGTTAGAAAGGGTACCGTATCCCCGGATAACATGTATGGATAGCGTACACATTCAAAATATATGTCTCAGGAGGCAGGCTCAGACGGTGTTAGGCCCAGTATGGATTGCACGTGATTGCACAAAGGTTAGAAAGGGTACCGTATCCCTGGATAACATGTATGGATAGCATACACATTCAAAATATATGTCTCAGAAGGCAGGCTCAGACGGTGTCAGGCACAGTATGGATTGCATGTGATTGCACAAAGGTTAGAAAGGGTACCGTATCCCCGGATAACATGTATGGATAGCGTACATATTCAAAACATATGTCTCAGGAGGCAGGCTCAGACGGTGTCAGGCCCAGTATGGATTGCACGTGATTGCACAAAGGTTAGAAAGGGTACCGTATCCCTGGATAACATGTATGGATAGCGTACACATTCAAAATATATGTCTCAGGAGGCAGTCTCAGACGGTGTCAGGCACAGTATGGATTGCACGTGATTGCACAAAGGTTAGAAAGGGTACCGTATCCCCGGATAACATGTATGGATAGCGTACACATTCAAAATATATGTCTCAGGAGGCAGGCTCAGACGGTGTTAGGCCCAGTATGGATTGCACGTGATTGCACAAAGGTTAGAAAGGGTACCGTATCCCCGGATAACATGTATGGATAGCGTACACATTCAAAATATATGTCTCAGTAGGCAGGCTCAGACGGTGTCAGGCCCAGTATGGATTGCACGTGATTGCACAAAGGTTAGAAAGGGTACCGTATCCCTGGATAACATGTATGGATAGCGAACACATTCAAAATATATGTCTCAGGAGGCAGGCTCAGATGGTGTCAGGCACAGTATGGATTGCACGTGATTGCACAAAGGTTAGAAAGGGTACCGTATCCCCGGATAACATGTATGGATAGCGTACACATTCAAAATATATGTCTCAGGAGGCAGGCTCAGACGGTGTTAGGCCCAGTATGGATTGCACGTGATTGCACAAAGGTTAGAAAGGGTACTGTATCCCCGGATAACATGTATGGATAGCGTACACATTCAAAATATATGTATCAGGAGGCAGGCTCAGACGGTGTTAGGCCCAGTATGGATTGCACGTGATTGCACAAAGGTTAGAAAGGGTACCGTATCCCCGGATAACATGTATGGATAGCGTACACATTCAAAATATATGTCTCAGTAGGCAGGCTCAGACGGTGTCAGGCCCAGTATGGATTGCACGTGATTGCACAAAGGTTAGAAAGGGTACCGTATCCCTGGATAACATGTATGGATAGCGTACACATTCAAAATATATGTCTCAGGAGGCAGGCTCAGACGGTGTCAGGCACAGTATGGATTGCACGTGATTGCACAAAGGTTAGAAAGGGTACCGTATCCCCGGATAACATGTATGGAAAGCGTACACATTCAAAATATATGTCTCAGGAGGCAGGCTCAGACGGTGTTAGGCCCAGTATGGATTGCACGTGATTGCACAAAGGTTAGAAAGGGTACCGTATCCCCGGATAACATGTATGGATAGCGTACACATTCAAAATATATGTCTCAGGAGGCAGGCTCAGACGGTGTTAGGCCCAGTATGGATTGCACGTGATTGCACAAAGGTTAGAAAGGGTACCGTATCCCTGGATAACATGTATGGATAGCGTACACATTCAAAATATATGTCTCAGGAGGCAGGCTCAGACGGTGTTAGGCCCAGTATGGATTGCACGTGATTGCACAAAGGTTAGAAAGGGTACTGTATCCACGGATAACATGTATGGATAGCGTACACATTCAAAATATATGTCTCAGGAGGCAGGCTCAGACGATGTCAGGCCCAGTTTGGATTGCATGTGATTGCACAAAGGTTAGAAAGGGTACCGTATCCCTGGATAACATGTATGGATAGCGTACACATTCAAAATATATGTCTCAGGAGGCAGGCTCAGACGGTGTCAGGCCCAGTATGGATTGCATGTGATTGCACAAAGGTTAGAAAGGGTACCGTATCCCCGGATAACATGTATGGATAGCATACACATTCAAAATATATGTCTCAGGAGGCAGACTCAGACGGTGTTAGGCCCTGTATGGATTGCACGTGATTGCACAAAGGTTAGAAAGGGTACCGTATCCCCGGATAACATGTATGGATAGCGTACACATTCAAAATATATGTCTCAGGAGGCAGGCTCAGACGGTGTTAGGCCCAGTATGGATTGCACGTGACTGCACAAAGGTTAGAAAGGGTACCGTATCCCTGGATAACATGTATGGATAGCATGCACATTCAAAATATATGTCTCAGAAGGCAGGCTCAGACGGTGTCAGGCACAGTATGGATTGCACGTGATTGCACAAAGGTTAGAAAGGGTACCGTATCCCCGGATAACATGTATGGATAGCGTACATATTCAAAACATATGTCTCAGGAGGCAGGCTCAGACGGTGTCAGGCCCAGTATGGATTGCACGTGATTGCACAAAGGTTAGAAAGGGTACCGTATCCCTGGATAACATGTATGGATAGCGTACACATTCAAAATATATGTCTCAGGAGGCAGGCTCAGACGGTGTCAGGCACAGTATGGATTGCACGTGATTGCACAAAGGTTAGAAAGGGTACCGTATCCCCGGATAACATGTATGGATAGCGTACACATTCAAAATATATGTCTCAGGAGGCAGGCTCAGACGGTGTTAGGCCCAGTATGGATTGCACGTGATTGCACAAAGGTTAGAAAGGGTACCGTATCCCCGGATAACATGTATGGATAGCGTACACATTCAAAATATATGTCTCAGTAGGCAGGCTCAGACGGTGTCAGGCCCAGTATGGATTGCACGTGATTGCACAAAGGTTAGAAAGGGTACCGTATCCCTGGATAACATGTATGGATAGCGAACACATTCAAAATATATGTCTCAGGAGGCAGGCTCAGATGGTGTCAGGCACAGTATGGATTGCACGTGATTGCACAAATGTTAGAAAGGGTACCGTATCCCCGGTAACATGTATGGATAGCGTACACATTCAAAATATATGTCTCAGGAGGCAGGCTCAGACGGTGTTAGGCCCAGTATGGATTGCACGTGATTGCACAAAGGTTAGAAAGGGTACTGTATCCCCGGATAACATGTATGGATAGCGTACACATTCAAAATATATGTATCAGGAGGCAGGCTCAGACGGTGTTAGGCCCAGTATGGATTGCACGTGATTGCACAAAGGTTAGAAAGGGTACCGTATCCCCGTATAACATGTATGGATAGCATACACATTTAAAATATATGTCTCAGGAGGCAGGCTCAGACGGTGTTAGGCCCAGTATGGATTGCACGTGATTGCACAAAGGTTAGAAAGGGTACCGTATCCCTGGATAACATGTATGGATAGCGTACACATTCAAAATATATGTCTCAGGAGGCAGGCTCAGACGGTGTCAGGCCCAGTATGGATTGCACGTGATTGCACAAAGGTTAGAAAGGGTAGCGTATCCCTGGATAACATGTATGGATAGCATACACATTCAAAATATATGTCTCAGTAGGCAGGCTCAGACGGTGTCAGGCACAGTATGGATTGCACGTGATTGCACAAAGGTTAGAAAGGGTACCGTATCCCCGGATAACATGTATGGATAGCGAACACATTCAAAATATATGTATCAGGAGGCAGGCTCAGACGGTGTTAGGCCCAGTATGGATTGCACGTGATTGCACAAAGGTTAGAAAGGGTACCGTATCCCCGGATAACATGTATGGATAGCGTACACATTCAAAATATATGTCTCAGGAGGCAGGCTCAGACGGTGTTAGGCCCAGTATGGATTGCACGTGATTGCACAAAGGTTAGAAAGGGTACCGTATCCCCGAATAACATGTATGGATAGCGTACACATTCAAAATATATGTCTCAGGAGGCAGGCTCAGACGGTGTCAGGCCCAGTATGGATTGCACGTGATTGCACAAAGGTTAGAAAGGGTACCGTATCCCTGGATAACATGTATGGATAGCGTACACATTCAAAATATATGTCTCAGGAGGCAGGCTCAGACGGTGTCAGGCCCAGTATGGATTGCACGTGATTGCACAAAGGTTAGAAAGGGTACCGTATCCCCGGATAACATGTATGGATAGCATACACATTCAAAATATATGTCTCAGGAGGCAGGCTCAGACGGTGTTAGGCCCAGTATGGATTGCACGTGATTGCATAAAGGTTAGAAAGGTTACCGTATCCCTGGATAACATGTATGGATAGCGTACACATTCAAAATATATGTCTCAGGAGGCAGGCTCAGACGTTGTCAGGCACAGTATGGATTGCAAGTGATTGCACAAAGGTTAGAAAGGGTACCGTATCCCCGGATAACATGTATGGAAAGCGTACACATTCAAAATATATATCTCAGGAGGCAGGCTCAGACGGTGTTAGGCCCAATATGGATTGCACGTGATTGCACAAAGGTTAGAAAGGGTACCGTATCCCCGGATAACATGTATGGATAGCGTACACATTCAAAATATATGTCTCAGGAGGCAGGCTCAGACGGTGTTAGGCCCAGTATGGATTGCACGTGATTGCACAAAGGTTAGAAAGGGTACCGTATCCCTGGATAACATGTATGGATAGCGTACACATTCAAAATATATGTCTCAGGAGGCAGGCTCAGACGGTGTCAGGCACAGAATGGATTGCACGTGATTGCACAAAGGTTAGAAAGGGTACCGTATCCCCGGATAACATGTATGGATAGCGTACACATTCAAAATATATGTCTCAGGAGGCAGGCTCAGATGGTGTTAGGCCCAGTATGGATTGCACGTGATTGCACAAAGGTTAGAAAGGGTACCGTATCCCCGGATAACATGTATGGATAGCGAACACATTCAAAATATATGTCTCAGGAGGCAGGCTCAGACGGTTTTAGGCCCAGTATGGATTGCACGTGATTGCACAAAGGTTAGAAAGGGTACTGTATCCCCGGATAACATGTATGGATAGCGTACACATTCAAAATATATGTCTCAGGAGGCAGGCTCAGACGGTGTCAGGCCCAGTATGGATTGCACGTGATTGCACAAAGGTTAGAAAGGGTACCGTATCCCTGGATAACATGTATTGATAGCGTACACATTCAAAATATATGTCTCAGGAGGCAGGCTCAGACGGTGTCAGGCCCAGTATGGATTGCACGTGATTGCACAAAGGTTAGAAAGGGTACCGTATCCCCGGATAACATGTATGGATAGCGTACACATTCAAAATATATGTCTCAGGAGGCAGGCTCAGACGGTGTTAGGCCCAGTATGGATTGCACGTGATTGCACAAAGGTTAGAAAGGGTACCGTATCCCTGGATAACATGTATGGATAGCGTACACATTCAAAATATATGTCTCAGGAGGCAGGCTCAGACGGTGTCAGGCACAGTATGGATTGCACGTGATTGCACAAAGGTTAGAAAGGGTACCGTATCCCCGGATAACATGTATGGATAGCATACACATTCAAAATATATGTCTCAGGAGGCAGGCTCAGACGGTGTTAGGCCCAGTATGGATTGCACGTGTTTGCACAAAGGTTAGAAAGGGTACCGTATCCCCGGATAACGTGTATTGATAGCGTACACATTCAAAATATATGTATCAGGAGGCAGGCTCAGACGGTGTTAGGCCCAGTATGGATTGCACGTGATTGCACAAAGGTTAGAAAGGGTACCGTATCCCCGGATAACATGTATGGATAGCGTACACATTCAAAATATATGTCTCAGGAGGCAGGCTCAGACGGTGTTAGGCCCAGTATGGATTGCACGTGATTGCACAAAGGTTAGAAAGGGTACCGTATCCCTGGATAACATGTATGGATAGCGTACATATTCAAAACATATGTCTCAGGAGGCAGGCTCAGACGGTGTCAGGCCCAGTATGGATTGCACGTGATTGCACAAAGGTTAGAAAGGGTACCGTATCCCTGGATAACATGTATGGATAGCGTACACATTCAAAATATATGTCTCAGGAGGCAGGCTCAGACGGTGTCAGGCACAGTATGGATTGCACGTGATTGCACAAAGGTTAGAAAGGGTACCGTATCCCCGGATAACATGTATGGATAGCGTACACATTCAAAATATATGTCTCAGGAGGCAGGCTCAGACGGTGTTAGGCCCAGTATGGATTGCATGTGATTGCACAAAGGTTAGAAAGGGTACTGTATCCCCGGATAACATGTATGGATAGCGTACACATTCAAAATATATGTCTCAGGAGGCAGGCTCAGACGGTGTTAGGCCCAGTATGGATTGCACGTGATTGCACAAATGTTAGAAAGGGTACCGTATCCCTGGATAACATGTATGGATAGCGTTCATATTCAAAATATATGTCTCAGGAGGCAGGCTCAGACGGTGTCAGGCCCAGTATGGATTGCACGTGATTGCACAAAGGTTAGAAAGCGTACCGTATCCCTGGATAACATGTATGGATAGCGTACACATTCAAAATATATGTCTCAGGAGGCAGGCTCAGATGGTGTCAGGCACAGTATGGATTGCACGTGATTGCACAAAGGTTAGAAAGGGTACCGTATCCCCGGATAACATGTATGGATAGCGTACACATTCAAAATATATGTATCAGGAGGCAGGCTCAGACGATGTTAGGCCCAGTATGGATTGCACGTGATTGCACAAAGGTTAGAAAGGGTACCGTATCCCCGGATAACATGTATGGATAGCGTACACATTCAAAATATATGTCTCAGTAGGCAGGCTCAGACGGTGTCAGGCCCAGTATGGATTGCACGTGATTGCACAAAGGTTAGAAAGGGTACCGTATCCCTGGATAACATGTATGGATAGCGTACACATTCAAAATATATGTCTCAGGAGGCAGGCTCAGACGGTGTTAGGCCCAGTATGGATTGCACGTGATTGCACAAAGGTTAGAAAGGGTACCGTATCCCCGGATAACATGTATGGATAGCGTACACATTCAAAATATATGTCTCAGGAGGCAGGCTCAGATGGTGTTAGGCCCAGTATGGATTGCACGTGATTGCACAAAGGTTAGAAAGGGTACCGTATCCCCGGATAACATGTATGGATAGCGTACACATTCAAAATATATGTATCAGGAGGCAGGCTCAGACGGTGTTAGGCCCAGTATGGATTGCACGTGATTGCACAAAGGTTAGAAAGGGTACCGTATCCCCGTATAACATGTATGGATAGCGTACACATTTAAAATATATGTCTCAGGAGGCAGGCTCAGACGGTGTAAGGCCCAGTATGGATAGCACGTGATTGCACAAAGGTTAGAAAGGGTACCGTATCCCTGGATAACATGTATGGATAGCGTACACATTCAAAATATATGTCTCAGGAGGCAGGATCAGATGGTGTCAGGCCCAGTATGGATTGCACGTGATTGCACAAAGGTTAGAAAGGGTACCGTATCCCTGGATAACATGTATGGATAGCATACACATTCAAAATATATGTCTCAGGAGGCAGGCTCACACGGTGTCAGGCACAGCATGGATTGCACGTGATTGCACAAAGGTTAGAAAGGGTACTGTATCCCCGGATAACATGTATGGATAGCGTACACATTCAAAATATATGTCTCAGGAGGCAGGCTCAGACGGTGTCAGGCCCAGTATGGATTGCACGTGATTGCACAAAGGTTAGAAAGGGTACCGTATCCCTGGATAACATGTATGGATAGCGTACACATTCAAAATATGTGTCTCAGGAGGCAGGTTCAGACAGTGTCAGGCCCAGTATGGATTGCACGTGATTGCACAAAGGTTAGAAAGGGTACCGTATCCCCGGATAACATGTATGGATAGCATACACATTCAAAATATTTGTCTCAGGAGGCAGGCTCAGACGGTGTTAGGCCCTAGTATGGATTGCACGTGATTGCACAAAGGTTAGAAAGGGTACCGTATCCCCAGATAACATGTATGGATAGCGTACACATTCAAAATATATGTCTCAGGAGGCAGGCTCAGACGGTGTTAGGCCCAGTATGGATTGCACGTGATTGCACAAAGGTTAGAAAGGGTACCGTATCCCTGGATAACATGTATGGATAGCGTACACATTCAAAATATATGTCTCAAGAGGCAGGCTCAGACGGTGTCAGGCACAGGATGGATTGCACGTGATTGCACAAAGGTTAGAAAGGGTACCGTATCCCCGGATAACATGTATGGATAGCATACACATTCAAAATATATGTCTCAGGAGGCAGGCTCAGACGGTGTTAGGCCCAGTATGGATTGCACGTGTTTGCACAAAGGTTAGAAAGGGTACCGTATGCCTGGATAACGTGTATGGATAGCGTACACATTCAAAATATATGTATCAGTAGGCAGGCTCAGACGGTGTTAGGCCCAGTATGGATTGCACGTGATTGCACAAAGGTTAGAAAGGGTACCGTATCCCCGGATAACATGTATGGATAGCGTACACATTCAAAATATATGTCTCAGGAGGCAGGCTCAGACGGTGTTAGGCCCAGTATGGATTGCGCGTGATTGCACAAAGGTTAGAAAGGGTACCGTATCCCTGGATAACATGTATGGATAGCGTACATATTCAAAACATATGTCTCAGGAGGCAGGCTCAGACGGTGTCAGGCCCAGTATGGATTGCACGTGATTGCACAAAGGTTAGAAAGGGTACCGTATCCCTGGATAACATGTATGGATAGCGTACACATTCAAAATATATGTCTCAGGAGGCAGGCTCAGACGGTGTCAGGCACAGTATAGATTGCACGTGATTGCACAAAGGTTAGAAAGGGTACCGTATCCCCGGATAACATGTATGGATAGCGTACACATTCAAAATATATGTCTCTGGAGGCAGGCTCAGACGGTGTTAGGCCCAGTATGGATTGCACGTGATTGCACAAAGGTTAGAAAGGGTACCGTATCCCTGGATAACATGTATGGATAGCGTACACATTCAAAATATATGTCTCAGGAGGCAGGCTCAGACGGTGTTAGGCCCAGTATGGATTGCACGTGATTGCACAAAGGTTAGAAAGGGTACCGTATCCCCGGATAACATGTATGGATAGCGTACACATTCAAAATATATGTCTCAGGAGGCAGGCTCAGATGGTGTTAGGCCCAGTATGGATTGCACGTGATTGCACAAAGGTTAGAAAGGGTACCGTATCCCCGGATAACATGTATGGATAGCGTACACATTCAAAATATATGTATCAGGAGGCAGGCTCAGACGGTGTTAGGCCCAGTATGGATTGCACGTGATTGCACAAAGGTTAGAAAGGGTACCGTATCCCCGTATAACATGTATGGATAGCGTACACATTTAAAATATATGTCTCAGGAGGCAGGCTCAGACGGTGTAAGGCCCAGTATGGATAGCACGTGATTGCACAAAGGTTAGAAAGGGTACCGTATCCCTGGATAACATGTATGGATAGCGTACACATTCAAAATATATGTCTCAGGAGGCAGGATCAGATGGTGTCAGGCCCAGTATGGATTGCACGTGATTGCACAAAGGTTAGAAAGGGTACCGTATCCCTGGATAACATGTATGGATAGCATACACATTCAAAATATATGTCTCAGGAGGCAGGCTCACACGGTGTCAGGCACAGCATGGATTGCACGTGATTGCACAAAGGTTAGAAAGGGTACTGTATCCCCGGATAACATGTATGGATAGCGTACACATTCAAAATATATGTCTCAGGAGGCAGGCTCAGACGGTGTCAGGCCCAGTATGGATTGCACGTGATTGCACAAAGGTTAGAAAGGGTACCGTATCCCTGGATAACATGTATGGATAGCGTACACATTCAAAATATGTGTCTCAGGAGGCAGGTTCAGACAGTGTCAGGCCCAGTATGGATTGCACGTGATTGCACAAAGGTTAGAAAGGGTACCGTATCCCCGGATAACATGTATGGATAGCATACACATTCAAAATATTTGTCTCAGGAGGCAGGCTCAGACGGTGTTAGGCCCTAGTATGGATTGCACGTGATTGCACAAAGGTTAGAAAGGGTACCGTATCCCCAGATAACATGTATGGATAGCGTACACATTCAAAATATATGTCTCAGGAGGCAGGCTCAGACGGTGTTAGGCCCAGTATGGATTGCACGTGATTGCACAAAGGTTAGAAAGGGTACCGTATCCCTGGATAACATGTATGGATAGCGTACACATTCAAAATATATGTCTCAAGAGGCAGGCTCAGACGGTGTCAGGCACAGGATGGATTGCACGTGATTGCACAAAGGTTAGAAAGGGTACCGTATCCCCGGATAACATGTATGGATAGCATACACATTCAAAATATATGTCTCAGGAGGCAGGCTCAGACGGTGTTAGGCCCAGTATGGATTGCACGTGTTTGCACAAAGGTTAGAAAGGGTACCGTATGCCTGGATAACGTGTATGGATAGCGTACACATTCAAAATATATGTATCAGTAGGCAGGCTCAGACGGTGTTAGGCCCAGTATGGATTGCACGTGATTGCACAAAGGTTAGAAAGGGTACCGTATCCCCGGATAACATGTATGGATAGCGTACACATTCAAAATATATGTCTCAGGAGGCAGGCTCAGACGGTGTTAGGCCCAGTATGGATTGCACGTGATTGCACAAAGGTTAGAAAGGGTACCGTATCCCTGGATAACATGTATGGATAGCGTACATATTCAAAACATATGTCTCAGGAGGCAGGCTCAGACGGTGTCAGGCCCAGTATGGATTGCACGTGATTGCACAAAGGTTAGAAAGGGTACCGTATCCCTGGATAACATGTATGGATAGCGTACACATTCAAAATATATGTCTCAGGAGGCAGGCTCAGACGGTGTCAGGCACAGTATAGATTGCACGTGATTGCACAAAGGTTAGAAAGGGTACCGTATCCCCGGATAACATGTATGGATAGCGTACACATTCAAAATATATGTCTCTGGAGGCAGGCTCAGACGGTGTTAGGCCCAGTATGGATTGCACGTGATTGCACAAAGGTTAGAAAGGGTACCGTATCCCCGGATAACATGTATGGATAGCGTACACATTCAAAATATATGTCTCAGTAGGCAGGCTCAGACGGTGTCAGGCCCAGTATGGATTGCACGTGATTGCACAAAGGTTAGAAAGGGTACCGTATCCCTAGATAACATGTATGGATAGCGTACACTTTCAAAATATATGTCTCAGGAGGCAGGCTCAGATGGTGTCAGGCTCAGTATGGATTGCACGTGATTGCACAAAGGTTAGAAAGGGTACCGTATCCCCGGATAACATGTATGGATAGCGTACACATTCAAAATATATGTCTCAGGAGGCAGGCTCAGACGGTGTTAGGCCCAGTATGGATTGCACGTGATTGCACAAAGGTTAGAAAGGGTACCGTATCCCCGGATAACATGTATGGATAGCGTACACATTCAAAATATATGTATCAGGAGGCAGGCTCAGACGGTGTTAGGCCCAGTATGGATTGTACGTGATTGCACAAAGGTTAGAAAGGGTACCGTATCCCCGTATAACATGTATGGATAGCGTACACATTTAAAATATATGTCTCAGGAGGCAGGCTCAGACGGTGTTAGGCCCAGTATGGATTGCACGTGATTGCACAAAGGTTAGAAAGGGTACCGTATCCCTGGATAACATGTATGGATAGCGTTCATATTCAAAATATATGTCTCAGGAGGCAGGCTCAGACGGTGTCAGGCACAGTATGGATTGTACGTGATTGCACAAAGGTTAGAAAGGGTACCGTATCCCTGGATAACATGTATGGATAGCGTTCATATTCAAAATATATGTCTCAGGAGGCAGGCTCAGACGGTGTCAGGCCCAGTATGGATTGCACGTGATTGCACAAAGGTTAGAAAGGGTACCGTATCCCTGGATAACATGTATGGATAGCGTTCATATTCAAAATATATGTCTCAGGAGGCAGGCTCAGACGGTGTCAGGCCCAGTATGGATTGCACGTGATTGCACAAAGGTTAGAAAGGGTACCGTATCCCTGGATAACATGTATGGATAGCGTACACATTCAAAATATATGTCTCAGGAGGCAGGCTCAGATGGTGTCAGGCACAGTATGGATTGCACGTGATTGCACAAAGGTTAGAAAGGGTACCGTATCCCCGGATAACATGTATGGATAGCGTACACATTCAAAATATATGTCTCAGGAGGCAGGCTCAGACGGTGTTAGGCCCAGTATGGATTGCACGTGATTGCACAAAGGTTAGAAAGGGTACCGTATCCCTGGATAACATGTATGGATAGCGTACACATTCAAAATATATGTCTCAGGAGGCAGGCTCAGACGGTGTCAGGCACAGTATGGATTGCACGTGATTGCACAAAGGTTAGAAAGGGTACCATATCCCCGGATAACATGTATGGATAGCATACACATTCAAAATATATGTCTCAGGAGGCAGGCTCAGACGGTGTTAGGCCCAGTATGGATTGCACGTGTTTGCACAAAGGTTAGAAAGGGTACCGTATGCCCGGATAACGTGTATGGATAGCGTACACATTCAAAATATATGTATCAGGAGGCAGGCTCAGACGGTGTTAGGCCCAGTATGGATTGCACGTGATTGCACAAAGGTTAGAAAGGGTACTGTATCCCCGGATAACATGTATGGATAGCGTACACATTCAAAATATATGTCTCAGGAGGCAGGCTCAGACGGTGTTAGGCCCAGTATGGATTGCACGTGATTGCACAAAGGTTAGAAAGGGTACCGTATCCCTGGATAACATGTATGGATAGCGTACATATTCAAAACATATGTCTCAGGAGGCAGGCTCAGACGGTGTCAGGCCCAGTATGGATTGCACGTGATTGCACAAAGGTTAGAAAGGGTACCGTATCCCTGGATAACATGTATGGATAGCGTACACATTCAAAATATATGTCTCAGGAGGCAGGCTCAGACGGTGTCAGGCACAGTATAGATTGCACGTGATTGCACAAAGGTTAGAAAGGGTACCGTACCCCGGATAACATGTATGTATAGCGTACACATTCAAAATATATGTCTCTGGAGGCAGGCTCAGACGGTGTTAGGCCCAGTATGGATTGCACGTGATTGCACAAAGGTTAGAAAGGGTACCGTATCCCCGGATAACATGTATGGATAGCGTACACATTCAAAATATATGTCTCAGTAGGCAGGCTCAGACGGTGTCAGGCCCAGTATGGATTGCACGTGATTGCACAAAGGTTAGAAAGGGTACCGTATCCCTGGATAACATGTATGGATAGCGTACACTTTCAAAATATATGTCTCAGGAGGCAGGCTCAGATGGTGTCAGGCACAGTATGGATTGCACGTGATTGCACAAAGGTTAGAAAGGGTACCGTATCCCCGGATAACATGTATGGATAGCGTACACATTCAAAATATATGTCTCAGGAGGCAGGCTCAGACGGTGTTAGGCCCAGTATGGATTGCACGTGATTGCACAAAGGTTAGAAAGGGTACCGTATCCCCGGATAACATGTATGGATAGCGTACACATTCAAAATATATGTATCAGGAGGCAGGCTCAGACGGTGTTAGGCCCAGTATGGATTGTACGTGATTGCACAAAGGTTAGAAAGGGTACCGTATCCCCGTATAACATGTATGGATAGCATACACATTTAAAATATATGTCTCAGGAGGCAGGCTCAGACGGTGTTAGGCCCAGTATGGATTGCACGTGATTGCACAAAGGTTAGAAAGGGTACCGTATCCCTGGATAACATGTATGGATAGCGTTCATATTCAAAATATATGTCTCAGGAGGCAGGCTCAGACGGTGTCAGGCACAGTATGGATTGTACGTGATTGCACAAAGGTTAGAAAGGGTACCGTATCCCTGGATAACATGTATGGATAGCGTTCATATTCAAAATATATGTCTCAGGAGGCAGGCTCAGACGGTGTCAGGCCCAGTATGGATTGCACGTGATTGCACAAAGGTTAGAAAGGGTACCGTATCCCTGGATAACATGTATGGATAGCGTTCATATTCAAAATATATGTCTCAGGAGGCAGGCTCAGACGGTGTCAGGCCCAGTATGGATTGCACGTGATTGCACAAAGGTTAGAAAGGGTACCGTATCCCTGGATAACATGTATGGATAGCGTACACATTCAAAATATATGTCTCAGGAGGCAGGCTCAGATGGTGTCAGGCACAGTATGGATTGCACGTGATTACACAAAGGATAGAAAGGGTACCGTATCCCCGGATAACATGTATGGATAGCGTACACATTCAAAATATATGTCTCAGGAGGCAGGCTCAGACGGTTTGATGCCCAGTATGGATTGCACGTGATTGCACAAAGGTTAGAAAGGGTACCGTATCCCCGGATAACATGTTTGGATAGCGTACACATTCAAAATATATGTCTCAGTAGGCAGGCTCAGACGGTGTCAGGCCCAGTATGGATTGCACATGATTGCACAAAGGTTAGAAAGGGTACCGTATCCCTGGATAACATGTATGGATAGCGTACACTTTCAAAATATATGTCTCAGGAGGCAGGCTCAGATGGTGTCAGGCACAGTATGGATTGCACGTGATTACACAAAGGATAGAAAGGGTACCGTATCCCCGGATAACATGTATGGATAGCGTACACATTCAAAATATATGTCTCAGGAGGCAGGCTCAGACGGTGTTAGGCCCAGTATGGATTGCACGTGATTGCACAAAGGTTAGAAAGGGTACCGTATCCCCGGATAACATGTATGGATAGCGTACACATTCAAAATATATGTATCAGGAGGCAGGCTCAGACGGTGTTAGGCCCAGTATGGATTGTACGTGATTGCACAAAGGTTAGAAAGGGTACCGTATCCCCGTATAACATGTATGGATAGCGTACACATTTAAAATATATGTCTCAGGAGGCAGGCTCAGACGGTGTTAGGCCCAGTATGGATTGCACGTGATTGCACAAAGGTTAGAAAGGGTACCGTATCCCTGGATAACATGTATGGATAGCGTACACATTCAAAATATATGTCTCAGGAGGCATGCTCAGACGGTGTCAGGCCCAGTATGGATTGCACGTGATTGCACAAAGGTTAGAAAGGGTACCGTATCCCTGGATAACATGTATGGATAGCGTACACATTCAAAATATATGTCTCAGGAGGCAGGCTCAGACGGTGTTAGGCCCAGTATGGATTGCACGTGATTGCACAAAGGTTAGAAAGGGTACCGTATCCCCGGATAACATGTATGGATAGCGTACACATTCAAAATATATGTCTCAGGAGGCAGGCTCAGACGGTGTCAGGCCCAGTATGGATTGCACGTGATTGCACAAAGGTTAGAAAGGGTACCGTATCCCTGGATAACATGTATGAATAGCGTACACATTCAAAATATATGTCTCAGGAGGCAGGCTCAGACAGTGTCAGGCACAGTATGGATTGCACGTGATTGCACAAAGGTTAGAAAGGGTACCGTATCCCCGGATAACATGTATGGATAGCGTACACATTCAAAATATATGTCTCAGGAGGCAGGCTCAGACGGTGTTAGGCCCAGTATGGATTGCACGTGATTGCACAATGGTTAGAAAGGGTACCGTATCCCCAGATAACATGTATGGATAGCGTACACACTCAAAATATATGTCTCAGGAGGCAGGCTCAGACGGTGTTAGGCCCAGTATGGATTGCACGTGATTGCACAAAGGTTAGAAAGGGTACCGTATCCCTGGATAACATGTATGAATAGCGTACACATTCAAAATATATGTCTCAGGAGGCAGGCTCACACGGTGTCAGGCACAGTATGGATTGCACGTGATTGCACAAAGGTTAGAAAGGGTACCGTATCCCCGGATAACATGTATGGATAGAGTACACATTCAAAATATATGTATCAGGAGGCATGCTCAGACGGTTTGATGCCCAGTATGGATTGCACGTGATTGCACAAAGGTTAGAAAGGGTACCGTATCCCCGGATAACATGTTTGGATAGCGTACACATTCAAAATATATGTCTCAGTAGGCAGGCTCAGACGGTGTCAGGCCCAGTATGGATTGCACATGATTGCACAAAGGTTAGAAAGGGTACCGTATCCCTGGATAACATGTATGGATAGCGTACACTTTCAAAATATATGTCTCAGGAGGCAGGCTCAGATGGTGTCAGGCACAGTATGGATTGCACGTGATTACACAAAGGATAGAAAGGGTACCGTATCCCCGGATAACATGTATGGATAGCGTACACATTCAAAATATATGTCTCAGGAGGCAGGCTCAGACGGTGTTAGGCCCAGTATGGATTGCACGTGATTGCACAAAGGTTAGAAAGGGTACCGTATCCCCGGATAACATGTATGGATAGCGTACACATTCAAAATATATGTATCAGGAGGCAGGCTCAGACGGTGTTAGGCCCAGTATGGATTGTACGTGATTGCACAAAGGTTAGAAAGGGTACCGTATCCCCGGATAACATGTATGGATAGCGTACACATTCAAAATATATGTATCAGGAGGCAGGCTCAGACGGTGTTAGGCCCAGTATGGATTGTACGTGATTGCACAAAGGTTAGAAAGGGTACCGTATCCCCGTATAACATGTATGGATAGCATACACATTTAAAATATATGTCTCAGGAGGCAGGCTCAGACGGTGTTAGGCCCAGTATGGATTGCACGTGATTGCACAAAGGTTAGAAAGGGTACCGTATCCCTGGATAACATGTATGGATAGCGTTCATATTCAAAATATATGTCTCAGGAGGCAGGCTCAGACGGTGTCAGGCACAGTATGGATTGTACGTGATTGCACAAAGGTTAGAAAGGGTACCGTATCCCTGGATAACATGTATGGATAGCGTTCATATTCAAAATATATGTCTCAGGAGGCAGGCTCAGACGGTGTCAGGCCCAGTATGGATTGCACGTGATTGCACAAAGGTTAGAAAGGGTACCGTATCCCTGGATAACATGTATGGATAGCGTTCATATTCAAAATATATGTCTCAGGAGGCAGGCTCAGACGGTGTCAGGCCCAGTATGGATTGCACGTGATTGCACAAAGGTTAGAAAGGGTACCGTATCCCTGGATAACATGTATGGATAGCGTACACATTCAAAATATATGTCTCAGGAGGCAGGCTCAGATGGTGTCAGGCACAGTATGGATTGCACGTGATTACACAAAGGATAGAAAGGGTACCGTATCCCCGGATAACATGTATGGATAGCGTACACATTCAAAATATATGTCTCAGGAGGCAGGCTCAGACGGTTTGATGCCCAGTATGGATTGCACGTGATTGCACAAAGGTTAGAAAGGGTACCGTATCCCCGGATAACATGTTTGGATAGCGTACACATTCAAAATATATGTCTCAGTAGGCAGGCTCAGACGGTGTCAGGCCCAGTATGGATTGCACATGATTGCACAAAGGTTAGAAAGGGTACCGTATCCCTGGATAACATGTATGGATAGCGTACACTTTCAAAATATATGTCTCAGGAGGCAGGCTCAGATGGTGTCAGGCACAGTATGGATTGCACGTGATTACACAAAGGATAGAAAGGGTACCGTATCCCCGGATAACATGTATGGATAGCGTACACATTCAAAATATATGTCTCAGGAGGCAGGCTCAGACGGTGTTAGGCCCAGTATGGATTGCACGTGATTGCACAAAGGTTAGAAAGGGTACCGTATCCCCGGATAACATGTATGGATAGCGTACACATTCAAAATATATGTATCAGGAGGCAGGCTCAGACGGTGTTAGGCCCAGTATGGATTGTACGTGATTGCACAAAGGTTAGAAAGGGTACCGTATCCCCGTATAACATGTATGGATAGCGTACACATTTAAAATATATGTCTCAGGAGGCAGGCTCAGACGGTGTTAGGCCCAGTATGGATTGCACGTGATTGCACAAAGGTTAGAAAGGGTACCGTATCCCTGGATAACATGTATGGATAGCGTACACATTCAAAATATATGTCTCAGGAGGCATGCTCAGACGGTGTCAGGCCCAGTATGGATTGCACGTGATTGCACAAAGGTTAGAAAGGGTACCGTATCCCTGGATAACATGTATGGATAGCGTACACATTCAAAATATATGTCTCAGGAGGCAGGCTCAGACGGTGTTAGGCCCAGTATGGATTGCACGTGATTGCACAAAGGTTAGAAAGGGTACCGTATCCCCGGATAACATGTATGGATAGCGTACACATTCAAAATATATGTCTCAGGAGGCAGGCTCAGACGGTGTCAGGCCCAGTATGGATTGCACGTGATTGCACAAAGGTTAGAAAGGGTACCGTATCCCTGGATAACATGTATGAATAGCGTACACATTCAAAATATATGTCTCAGGAGGCAGGCTCAGACAGTGTCAGGCACAGTATGGATTGCACGTGATTGCACAAAGGTTAGAAAGGGTACCGTATCCCCGGATAACATGTATGGATAGCGTACACATTCAAAATATATGTCTCAGGAGGCAGGCTCAGACGGTGTTAGGCCCAGTATGGATTGCACGTGATTGCACAATGGTTAGAAAGGGTACCGTATCCCCAGATAACATGTATGGATAGCGTACACACTCAAAATATATGTCTCAGGAGGCAGGCTCAGACGGTGTTAGGCCCAGTATGGATTGCACGTGATTGCACAAAGGTTAGAAAGGGTACCGTATCCCTGGATAACATGTATGAATAGCGTACACATTCAAAATATATGTCTCAGGAGGCAGGCTCACACGGTGTCAGGCACAGTATGGATTGCACGTGATTGCACAAAGGTTAGAAAGGGTACCGTATCCCCGGATAACATGTATGGATAGAGTACACATTCAAAATATATGTATCAGGAGGCATGCTCAGACGGTTTGATGCCCAGTATGGATTGCACGTGATTGCACAAAGGTTAGAAAGGGTACCGTATCCCCGGATAACATGTTTGGATAGCGTACACATTCAAAATATATGTCTCAGTAGGCAGGCTCAGACGGTGTCAGGCCCAGTATGGATTGCACATGATTGCACAAAGGTTAGAAAGGGTACCGTATCCCTGGATAACATGTATGGATAGCGTACACTTTCAAAATATATGTCTCAGGAGGCAGGCTCAGATGGTGTCAGGCACAGTATGGATTGCACGTGATTACACAAAGGATAGAAAGGGTACCGTATCCCCGGATAACATGTATGGATAGCGTACACATTCAAAATATATGTCTCAGGAGGCAGGCTCAGACGGTGTTAGGCCCAGTATGGATTGCACGTGATTGCACAAAGGTTAGAAAGGGTACCGTATCCCCGGATAACATGTATGGATAGCGTACACATTCAAAATATATGTATCAGGAGGCAGGCTCAGACGGTGTTAGGCCCAGTATGGATTGTACGTGATTGCACAAAGGTTAGAAAGGGTACCGTATCCCCGTATAACATGTATGGATAGCGTACACATTTAAAATATATGTCTCAGGAGGCAGGCTCAGACGGTGTTAGGCCCAGTATGGATTGCACGTGATTGCACAAAGGTTAGAAAGGGTACCGTATCCCTGGATAACATGTATGGATAGCGTACACATTCAAAATATATGTCTCAGGAGGCATGCTCAGACGGTGTCAGGCCCAGTATGGATTGCACGTGATTGCACAAAGGTTAGAAAGGGTACCGTATCCCTGGATAACATGTATGGATAGCGTACACATTCAAAATATATGTCTCAGGAGGCAGGCTCAGACGGTGTTAGGCCCAGTATGGATTGCACGTGATTGCACAAAGGTTAGAAAGGGTACCGTATCCCCGGATAACATGTATGGATAGCGTACACATTCAAAATATATGTCTCAGGAGGCAGGCTCAGACGGTGTTAGGCCCAGTATGGATTGCACGTGATTGCACAAAGGTTAGAAAGGGTACCGTATCCCCGGATAACATGTATGGATAGCGTACACATTCAAAATATATGTATCAGGAGGCAGGCTCAGACGGTGTTAGGCCCAGTATGGATTGTACGTGATTGCACAAAGGTTAGAAAGGGTACCGTATCCCCGTATAACATGTATGGATAGCGTACACATTTAAAATATATGTCTCAGGAGGCAGGCTCAGACGGTGTTAGGCCCAGTATGGATTGCACGTGATTGCACAAAGGTTAGAAAGGGTACCGTATCCCTGGATAACATGTATGGATAGCGTTCATATTCAAAATATATGTCTCAGGAGGCAGGCTCAGACGGTGTCAGGCACAGTATGGATTGTACGTGATTGCACAAAGGTTAGAAAGGGTACCGTATCCCTGGATAACATGTATGGATAGCGTTCATATTCAAAATATATGTCTCAGGAGGCAGGCTCAGACGGTGTCAGGCCCAGTATGGATTGCACGTGATTGCACAAAGGTTAGAAAGGGTACCGTATCCCTGGATAACATGTATGGATAGCGTTCATATTCAAAATATATGTCTCAGGAGGCAGGCTCAGACGGTGTCAGGCCCAGTATGGATTGCACGTGATTGCACAAAGGTTAGAAAGGGTACCGTATCCCCGGATAACATGTATGGATAGCGTACACATTCAAAATATATGTCTCAGGAGGCAGGCTCAGACGGTGTCAGGCCCAGTATGGATTGCACGTGATTGCACAAAGGTTAGAAAGGGTACCGTATCCCTGGATAACATGTATGAATAGCGTACACATTCAAAATATATGTCTCAGGAGGCAGGCTCAGACAGTGTCAGGCACAGTATGGATTGCACGTGATTGCACAAAGGTTAGAAAGGGTACCGTATCCCCGGATAACATGTATGGATAGCGTACACATTCAAAATATATGTCTCAGGAGGCAGGCTCAGACGGTGTTAGGCCCAGTATGGATTGCACGTGATTGCACAATGGTTAGAAAGGGTACCGTATCCCCAGATAACATGTATGGATAGCGTACACACTCAAAATATATGTCTCAGGAGGCAGGCTCAGACGGTGTTAGGCCCAGTATGGATTGCACGTGATTGCACAAAGGTTAGAAAGGGTACCGTATCCCTGGATAACATGTATGAATAGCGTACACATTCAAAATATATGTCTCAGGAGGCAGGCTCACACGGTGTCAGGCACAGTATGGATTGCACGTGATTGCACAAAGGTTAGAAAGGGTACCGTATCCCCGGATAACATGTATGGATAGAGTACACATTCAAAATATATGTATCAGGAGGCATGCTCAGACGGTTTGATGCCCAGTATGGATTGCACGTGATTGCACAAAGGTTAGAAAGGGTACCGTATCCCCGGATAACATGTTTGGATAGCGTACACATTCAAAATATATGTCTCAGTAGGCAGGCTCAGACGGTGTCAGGCCCAGTATGGATTGCACATGATTGCACAAAGGTTAGAAAGGGTACCGTATCCCTGGATAACATGTATGGATAGCGTACACTTTCAAAATATATGTCTCAGGAGGCAGGCTCAGATGGTGTCAGGCACAGTATGGATTGCACGTGATTACACAAAGGATAGAAAGGGTACCGTATCCCCGGATAACATGTATGGATAGCGTACACATTCAAAATATATGTCTCAGGAGGCAGGCTCAGACGGTGTTAGGCCCAGTATGGATTGCACGTGATTGCACAAAGGTTAGAAAGGGTACCGTATCCCCGGATAACATGTATGGATAGCGTACACATTCAAAATATATGTATCAGGAGGCAGGCTCAGACGGTGTTAGGCCCAGTATGGATTGTACGTGATTGCACAAAGGTTAGAAAGGGTACCGTATCCCCGGATAACATGTATGGATAGCGTACACATTCAAAATATATGTATCAGGAGGCAGGCTCAGACGGTGTTAGGCCCAGTATGGATTGTACGTGATTGCACAAAGGTTAGAAAGGGTACCGTATCCCCGTATAACATGTATGGATAGCATACACATTTAAAATATATGTCTCAGGAGGCAGGCTCAGACGGTGTTAGGCCCAGTATGGATTGCACGTGATTGCACAAAGGTTAGAAAGGGTACCGTATCCCTGGATAACATGTATGGATAGCGTTCATATTCAAAATATATGTCTCAGGAGGCAGGCTCAGACGGTGTCAGGCACAGTATGGATTGTACGTGATTGCACAAAGGTTAGAAAGGGTACCGTATCCCTGGATAACATGTATGGATAGCGTTCATATTCAAAATATATGTCTCAGGAGGCAGGCTCAGACGGTGTCAGGCCCAGTATGGATTGCACGTGATTGCACAAAGGTTAGAAAGGGTACCGTATCCCTGGATAACATGTATGGATAGCGTTCATATTCAAAATATATGTCTCAGGAGGCAGGCTCAGACGGTGTCAGGCCCAGTATGGATTGCACGTGATTGCACAAAGGTTAGAAAGGGTACCGTATCCCTGGATAACATGTATGGATAGCGTACACATTCAAAATATATGTCTCAGGAGGCAGGCTCAGATGGTGTCAGGCACAGTATGGATTGCACGTGATTACACAAAGGATAGAAAGGGTACCGTATCCCCGGATAACATGTATGGATAGCGTACACATTCAAAATATATGTCTCAGGAGGCAGGCTCAGACGGTTTGATGCCCAGTATGGATTGCACGTGATTGCACAAAGGTTAGAAAGGGTACCGTATCCCCGGATAACATGTTTGGATAGCGTACACATTCAAAATATATGTCTCAGTAGGCAGGCTCAGACGGTGTCAGGCCCAGTATGGATTGCACATGATTGCACAAAGGTTAGAAAGGGTACCGTATCCCTGGATAACATGTATGGATAGCGTACACTTTCAAAATATATGTCTCAGGAGGCAGGCTCAGATGGTGTCAGGCACAGTATGGATTGCACGTGATTACACAAAGGATAGAAAGGGTACCGTATCCCCGGATAACATGTATGGATAGCGTACACATTCAAAATATATGTCTCAGGAGGCAGGCTCAGACGGTGTTAGGCCCAGTATGGATTGCACGTGATTGCACAAAGGTTAGAAAGGGTACCGTATCCCCGGATAACATGTATGGATAGCGTACACATTCAAAATATATGTATCAGGAGGCAGGCTCAGATGGTGTTAGGCCCAGTATGGATTGTACGTGATTGCACAAAGGTTAGAAAGGGTACCGTATCCCCGTATAACATGTATGGATAGCGTACACATTTAAAATATATGTCTCAGGAGGCAGGCTCAGACGGTGTTAGGCACAGTATGGATTGCACGTGATTGCACAAAGGTTAGAAAGGGTACCGTATCCCTGGATAACATGTATGGATAGCGTACACATTCAAAATATATGTCTCAGGAGGCATGCTCAGACGGTGTCAGGCCCAGTATGGATTGCACGTGATTGCACAAAGGTTAGAAAGGGTACCGTATCCCTGGATAACATGTATGGATAGCGTACACATTCAAAATATATGTCTCAGGAGGCAGGCTCAGACGGTGTTAGGCCCAGTATGGATTGCACGTGATTGCACAAAGGTTAGAAAGGGTACCGTATCCCCGGATAACATGTATGGATAGCGTACACATTCAAAATATATGTCTCAGGAGGCAGGCTCAGACGGTGTTAGGCCCAGTATGGATTGCACGTGATTGCACAAAGGTTAGAAAGGGTACCGTATCCCCGGATAACATGTATGGATAGCGTACACATTCAAAATATATGTATCAGGAGGCAGGCTCAGACGGTGTTAGGCCCAGTATGGATTGTACGTGATTGCACAAAGGTTAGAAAGGGTACCGTATCCCCGTATAACATGTATGGATAGCGTACACATTTAAAATATATGTCTCAGGAGGCAGGCTCAGACGGTGTTAGGCCCAGTATGGATTGCACGTGATTGCACAAAGGTTAGAAAGGGTACCGTATCCCTGGATAACATGTATGGATAGCGTACACATTCAAAATATATGTCTCAGGAGGCATGCTCAGACGGTGTCAGGCCCAGTATGGATTGCACGTGATTGCACAAAGGTTAGAAAGGGTACCGTATCCCTGGATAACATGTATGGATAGCGTACACATTCAAAATATATGTCTCAGGAGGCAGGCTCAGACGGTGTTAGGCCCAGTATGGATTGCACGTGATTGCACAAAGGTTAGAAAGGGTACCGTATCCCCGGATAACATGTATGGATAGCGTACACATTCAAAATATATGTCTCAGGAGGCAGGCTCAGACGGTGTCAGGCCCAGTATGGATTGCACGTGATTGCACAAAGGTTAGAAAGGGTACCGTATCCCTGGATAACATGTATGAATAGCGTACACATTCAAAATATATGTCTCAGGAGGCAGGCTCAGACAGTGTCAGGCACAGTATGGATTGCACGTGATTGCACAAAGGTTAGAAAGGGTACCGTATCCCCGGATAACATGTATGGATAGCGTACACATTCAAAATATATGTCTCAGGAGGCAGGCTCAGACGGTGTTAGGCCCAGTATGGATTGCACGTGATTGCACAATGGTTAGAAAGGGTACCGTATCCCCAGATAACATGTATGGATAGCGTACACACTCAAAATATATGTCTCAGGAGGCAGGCTCAGACGGTGTTAGGCCCAGTATGGATTGCACGTGATTGCACAAAGGTTAGAAAGGGTACCGTATCCCTGGATAACATGTATGAATAGCGTACACATTCAAAATATATGTCTCAGGAGGCAGGCTCACACGGTGTCAGGCACAGTATGGATTGCACGTGATTGCACAAAGGTTAGAAAGGGTACCGTATCCCCGGATAACATGTATGGATAGAGTACACATTCAAAATATATGTATCAGGAGGCATGCTCAGACGGTTTGATGCCCAGTATGGATTGCACGTGATTGCACAAAGGTTAGAAAGGGTACCGTATCCCCGGATAACATGTTTGGATAGCGTACACATTCAAAATATATGTCTCAGTAGGCAGGCTCAGACGGTGTCAGGCCCAGTATGGATTGCACATGATTGCACAAAGGTTAGAAAGGGTACCGTATCCCTGGATAACATGTATGGATAGCGTACACTTTCAAAATATATGTCTCAGGAGGCAGGCTCAGATGGTGTCAGGCACAGTATGGATTGCACGTGATTACACAAAGGATAGAAAGGGTACCGTATCCCCGGATAACATGTATGGATAGCGTACACATTCAAAATATATGTCTCAGGAGGCAGGCTCAGACGGTGTTAGGCCCAGTATGGATTGCACGTGATTGCACAAAGGTTAGAAAGGGTACCGTATCCCCGGATAACATGTATGGATAGCGTACACATTCAAAATATATGTATCAGGAGGCAGGCTCAGACGGTGTTAGGCCCAGTATGGATTGTACGTGATTGCACAAAGGTTAGAAAGGGTACCGTATCCCCGTATAACATGTATGGATAGCGTACACATTTAAAATATATGTCTCAGGAGGCAGGCTCAGACGGTGTTAGGCCCAGTATGGATTGCACGTGATTGCACAAAGGTTAGAAAGGGTACCGTATCCCTGGATAACATGTATGGATAGCGTACACATTCAAAATATATGTCTCAGGAGGCATGCTCAGACGGTGTCAGGCCCAGTATGGATTGCACGTGATTGCACAAAGGTTAGAAAGGGTACCGTATCCCTGGATAACATGTATGGATAGCGTACACATTCAAAATATATGTCTCAGGAGGCAGGCTCAGACGGTGTTAGGCCCAGTATGGATTGCACGTGATTGCACAAAGGTTAGAAAGGGTACCGTATCCCCGGATAACATGTATGGATAGCGTACACATTCAAAATATATGTCTCAGGAGGCAGGCTCAGACGGTGTTAGGCCCAGTATGGATTGCACGTGATTGCACAAAGGTTAGAAAGGGTACCGTATCCCCGGATAACATGTATGGATAGCGTACACATTCAAAATATATGTATCAGGAGGCAGGCTCAGACGGTGTTAGGCCCAGTATGGATTGTACGTGATTGCACAAAGGTTAGAAAGGGTACCGTATCCCCGTATAACATGTATGGATAGCGTACACATTTAAAATATATGTCTCAGGAGGCAGGCTCAGACGGTGTTAGGCCCAGTATGGATTGCACGTGATTGCACAAAGGTTAGAAAGGGTACCGTATCCCTGGATAACATGTATGGATAGCGTTCATATTCAAAATATATGTCTCAGGAGGCAGGCTCAGACGGTGTCAGGCACAGTATGGATTGTACGTGATTGCACAAAGGTTAGAAAGGGTACCGTATCCCTGGATAACATGTATGGATAGCGTTCATATTCAAAATATATGTCTCAGGAGGCAGGCTCAGACGGTGTCAGGCCCAGTATGGATTGCACGTGATTGCACAAAGGTTAGAAAGGGTACCGTATCCCTGGATAACATGTATGGATAGCGTTCATATTCAAAATATATGTCTCAGGAGGCAGGCTCAGACGGTGTCAGGCCCAGTATGGATTGCACGTGATTGCACAAAGGTTAGAAAGGGTACCGTATCCCCGGATAACATGTATGGATAGCGTACACATTCAAAATATATGTCTCAGGAGGCAGGCTCAGACGGTGTCAGGCCCAGTATGGATTGCACGTGATTGCACAAAGGTTAGAAAGGGTACCGTATCCCTGGATAACATGTATGAATAGCGTACACATTCAAAATATATGTCTCAGGAGGCAGGCTCAGACAGTGTCAGGCACAGTATGGATTGCACGTGATTGCACAAAGGTTAGAAAGGGTACCGTATCCCCGGATAACATGTATGGATAGCGTACACATTCAAAATATATGTCTCAGGAGGCAGGCTCAGACGGTGTTAGGCCCAGTATGGATTGCACGTGATTGCACAATGGTTAGAAAGGGTACCGTATCCCCAGATAACATGTATGGATAGCGTACACACTCAAAATATATGTCTCAGGAGGCAGGCTCAGACGGTGTTAGGCCCAGTATGGATTGCACGTGATTGCACAAAGGTTAGAAAGGGTACCGTATCCCTGGATAACATGTATGAATAGCGTACACATTCAAAATATATGTCTCAGGAGGCAGGCTCACACGGTGTCAGGCACAGTATGGATTGCACGTGATTGCACAAAGGTTAGAAAGGGTACCGTATCCCCGGATAACATGTATGGATAGAGTACACATTCAAAATATATGTATCAGGAGGCATGCTCAGACGGTTTGATGCCCAGTATGGATTGCACGTGATTGCACAAAGGTTAGAAAGGGTACCGTATCCCCGGATAACATGTTTGGATAGCGTACACATTCAAAATATATGTCTCAGTAGGCAGGCTCAGACGGTGTCAGGCCCAGTATGGATTGCACATGATTGCACAAAGGTTAGAAAGGGTACCGTATCCCTGGATAACATGTATGGATAGCGTACACTTTCAAAATATATGTCTCAGGAGGCAGGCTCAGATGGTGTCAGGCACAGTATGGATTGCACGTGATTACACAAAGGATAGAAAGGGTACCGTATCCCCGGATAACATGTATGGATAGCGTACACATTCAAAATATATGTCTCAGGAGGCAGGCTCAGACGGTGTTAGGCCCAGTATGGATTGCACGTGATTGCACAAAGGTTAGAAAGGGTACCGTATCCCCGGATAACATGTATGGATAGCGTACACATTCAAAATATATGTATCAGGAGGCAGGCTCAGACGGTGTTAGGCCCAGTATGGATTGTACGTGATTGCACAAAGGTTAGAAAGGGTACCGTATCCCCGGATAACATGTATGGATAGCGTACACATTCAAAATATATGTATCAGGAGGCAGGCTCAGACGGTGTTAGGCCCAGTATGGATTGTACGTGATTGCACAAAGGTTAGAAAGGGTACCGTATCCCCGTATAACATGTATGGATAGCATACACATTTAAAATATATGTCTCAGGAGGCAGGCTCAGACGGTGTTAGGCCCAGTATGGATTGCACGTGATTGCACAAAGGTTAGAAAGGGTACCGTATCCCTGGATAACATGTATGGATAGCGTTCATATTCAAAATATATGTCTCAGGAGGCAGGCTCAGACGGTGTCAGGCACAGTATGGATTGTACGTGATTGCACAAAGGTTAGAAAGGGTACCGTATCCCTGGATAACATGTATGGATAGCGTTCATATTCAAAATATATGTCTCAGGAGGCAGGCTCAGACGGTGTCAGGCCCAGTATGGATTGCACGTGATTGCACAAAGGTTAGAAAGGGTACCGTATCCCTGGATAACATGTATGGATAGCGTTCATATTCAAAATATATGTCTCAGGAGGCAGGCTCAGACGGTGTCAGGCCCAGTATGGATTGCACGTGATTGCACAAAGGTTAGAAAGGGTACCGTATCCCTGGATAACATGTATGGATAGCGTACACATTCAAAATATATGTCTCAGGAGGCAGGCTCAGATGGTGTCAGGCACAGTATGGATTGCACGTGATTACACAAAGGATAGAAAGGGTACCGTATCCCCGGATAACATGTATGGATAGCGTACACATTCAAAATATATGTCTCAGGAGGCAGGCTCAGACGGTTTGATGCCCAGTATGGATTGCACGTGATTGCACAAAGGTTAGAAAGGGTACCGTATCCCCGGATAACATGTTTGGATAGCGTACACATTCAAAATATATGTCTCAGTAGGCAGGCTCAGACGGTGTCAGGCCCAGTATGGATTGCACATGATTGCACAAAGGTTAGAAAGGGTACCGTATCCCTGGATAACATGTATGGATAGCGTACACTTTCAAAATATATGTCTCAGGAGGCAGGCTCAGATGGTGTCAGGCACAGTATGGATTGCACGTGATTACACAAAGGATAGAAAGGGTACCGTATCCCCGGATAACATGTATGGATAGCGTACACATTCAAAATATATGTCTCAGGAGGCAGGCTCAGACGGTGTTAGGCCCAGTATGGATTGCACGTGATTGCACAAAGGTTAGAAAGGGTACCGTATCCCCGGATAACATGTATGGATAGCGTACACATTCAAAATATATGTATCAGGAGGCAGGCTCAGATGGTGTTAGGCCCAGTATGGATTGTACGTGATTGCACAAAGGTTAGAAAGGGTACCGTATCCCCGTATAACATGTATGGATAGCGTACACATTTAAAATATATGTCTCAGGAGGCAGGCTCAGACGGTGTTAGGCACAGTATGGATTGCACGTGATTGCACAAAGGTTAGAAAGGGTACCGTATCCCTGGATAACATGTATGGATAGCGTACACATTCAAAATATATGTCTCAGGAGGCATGCTCAGACGGTGTCAGGCCCAGTATGGATTGCACGTGATTGCACAAAGGTTAGAAAGGGTACCGTATCCCTGGATAACATGTATGGATAGCGTACACATTCAAAATATATGTCTCAGGAGGCAGGCTCAGACGGTGTTAGGCCCAGTATGGATTGCACGTGATTGCACAAAGGTTAGAAAGGGTACCGTATCCCCGGATAACATGTATGGATAGCGTACACATTCAAAATATATGTCTCAGGAGGCAGGCTCAGACGGTGTCAGGCCCAGTATGGATTGCACGTGATTGCACAAAGGTTAGAAAGGGTACCGTATCCCTGGATAACATGTATGAATAGCGTACACATTCAAAATATATGTCTCAGGAGGCAGGCTCAGACAGTGTCAGGCACAGTATGGATTGCACGTGATTGCACAAAGGTTAGAAAGGGTACCGTATCCCCGGATAACATGTATGGATAGCGTACACATTCAAAATATATGTCTCAGGAGGCAGGCTCAGACGGTGTTAGGCCCAGTATGGATTGCACGTGATTGCACAATGGTTAGAAAGGGTACCGTATCCCCAGATAACATGTATGGATAGCGTACACACTCAAAATATATGTCTCAGGAGGCAGGCTCAGACGGTGTTAGGCCCAGTATGGATTGCACGTGATTGCACAAAGGTTAGAAAGGGTACCGTATCCCTGGATAACATGTATGAATAGCGTACACATTCAAAATATATGTCTCAGGAGGCAGGCTCACACGGTGTCAGGCACAGTATGGATTGCACGTGATTGCACAAAGGTTAGAAAGGGTACCGTATCCCCGGATAACATGTATGGATAGAGTACACATTCAAAATATATGTATCAGGAGGCATGCTCAGACGGTTTGATGCCCAGTATGGATTGCACGTGATTGCACAAAGGTTAGAAAGGGTACCGTATCCCCGGATAACATGTTTGGATAGCGTACACATTCAAAATATATGTCTCAGTAGGCAGGCTCAGACGGTGTCAGGCCCAGTATGGATTGCACATGATTGCACAAAGGTTAGAAAGGGTACCGTATCCCTGGATAACATGTATGGATAGCGTACACTTTCAAAATATATGTCTCAGGAGGCAGGCTCAGATGGTGTCAGGCACAGTATGGATTGCACGTGATTACACAAAGGATAGAAAGGGTACCGTATCCCCGGATAACATGTATGGATAGCGTACACATTCAAAATATATGTCTCAGGAGGCAGGCTCAGACGGTGTTAGGCCCAGTATGGATTGCACGTGATTGCACAAAGGTTAGAAAGGGTACCGTATCCCCGGATAACATGTATGGATAGCGTACACATTCAAAATATATGTATCAGGAGGCAGGCTCAGACGGTGTTAGGCCCAGTATGGATTGTACGTGATTGCACAAAGGTTAGAAAGGGTACCGTATCCCCGTATAACATGTATGGATAGCGTACACATTTAAAATATATGTCTCAGGAGGCAGGCTCAGACGGTGTTAGGCCCAGTATGGATTGCACGTGATTGCACAAAGGTTAGAAAGGGTACCGTATCCCTGGATAACATGTATGGATAGCGTACACATTCAAAATATATGTCTCAGGAGGCATGCTCAGACGGTGTCAGGCCCAGTATGGATTGCACGTGATTGCACAAAGGTTAGAAAGGGTACCGTATCCCTGGATAACATGTATGGATAGCGTACACATTCAAAATATATGTCTCAGGAGGCAGGCTCAGACGGTGTTAGGCCCAGTATGGATTGCACGTGATTGCACAAAGGTTAGAAAGGGTACCGTATCCCCGGATAACATGTATGGATAGCGTACACATTCAAAATATATGTCTCAGGAGGCAGGCTCAGACGGTGTTAGGCCCAGTATGGATTGCACGTGATTGCACAAAGGTTAGAAAGGGTACCGTATCCCCGGATAACATGTATGGATAGCGTACACATTCAAAATATATGTATCAGGAGGCAGGCTCAGACGGTGTTAGGCCCAGTATGGATTGTACGTGATTGCACAAAGGTTAGAAAGGGTACCGTATCCCCGTATAACATGTATGGATAGCGTACACATTTAAAATATATGTCTCAGGAGGCAGGCTCAGACGGTGTTAGGCCCAGTATGGATTGCACGTGATTGCACAAAGGTTAGAAAGGGTACCGTATCCCTGGATAACATGTATGGATAGCGTTCATATTCAAAATATATGTCTCAGGAGGCAGGCTCAGACGGTGTCAGGCACAGTATGGATTGTACGTGATTGCACAAAGGTTAGAAAGGGTACCGTATCCCTGGATAACATGTATGGATAGCGTTCATATTCAAAATATATGTCTCAGGAGGCAGGCTCAGACGGTGTCAGGCCCAGTATGGATTGCACGTGATTGCACAAAGGTTAGAAAGGGTACCGTATCCCTGGATAACATGTATGGATAGCGTTCATATTCAAAATATATGTCTCAGGAGGCAGGCTCAGACGGTGTCAGGCCCAGTATGGATTGCACGTGATTGCACAAAGGTTAGAAAGGGTACCGTATCCCTGGATAACATGTATGGATAGCGTACACATTCAAAATATATGTCTCAGGAGGCAGGCTCAGATGGTGTCAGGCACAGTATGGATTGCACGTGATTGCACAAAGGTTAGAAAGGGTACCGTATCCCCGGATAACATGTATGGATAGCGTACACATTCAAAATATATGTCTCAGGAGGCAGGCTCAGACGGTGTTAGGCCCAGTATGGATTGCACGTGATTGCACAAAGGTTAGAAAGGGTACCGTATCCCTGGATAACATGTATGGATAGCGTACACATTCAAAATATATGTCTCAGGAGGCAGGCTCAGACGGTGTCAGGCACAGTATGGATTGCACGTGATTGCACAAAGGTTAGAAAGGGTACCATATCCCCGGATAACATGTATGGATAGCATACACATTCAAAATATATGTCTCAGGAGGCAGGCTCAGACGGTGTTAGGCCCAGTATGGATTGCACGTGTTTGCACAAAGGTTAGAAAGGGTACCGTATGCCCGGATAACGTGTATGGATAGCGTACACATTCAAAATATATGTATCAGGAGGCAGGCTCAGACGGTGTTAGGCCCAGTATGGATTGCACGTGATTGCACAAAGGTTAGAAAGGGTACTGTATCCCCGGATAACATGTATGGATAGCGTACACATTCAAAATATATGTCTCAGGAGGCAGGCTCAGACGGTGTTAGGCCCAGTATGGATTGCACGTGATTGCACAAAGGTTAGAAAGGGTACCGTATCCCTGGATAACATGTATGGATAGCGTACATATTCAAAACATATGTCTCAGGAGGCAGGCTCAGACGGTGTCAGGCCCAGTATGGATTGCACGTGATTGCACAAAGGTTAGAAAGGGTACCGTATCCCTGGATAACATGTATGGATAGCGTACACATTCAAAATATATGTCTCAGGAGGCAGGCTCAGACGGTGTCAGGCACAGTATAGATTGCACGTGATTGCACAAAGGTTAGAAAGGGTACCGTACCCCGGATAACATGTATGTATAGCGTACACATTCAAAATATATGTCTCTGGAGGCAGGCTCAGACGGTGTTAGGCCCAGTATGGATTGCACGTGATTGCACAAAGGTTAGAAAGGGTACCGTATCCCCGGATAACATGTATGGATAGCGTACACATTCAAAATATATGTCTCAGTAGGCAGGCTCAGACGGTGTCAGGCCCAGTATGGATTGCACGTGATTGCACAAAGGTTAGAAAGGGTACCGTATCCCTGGATAACATGTATGGATAGCGTACACTTTCAAAATATATGTCTCAGGAGGCAGGCTCAGATGGTGTCAGGCACAGTATGGATTGCACGTGATTGCACAAAGGTTAGAAAGGGTACCGTATCCCCGGATAACATGTATGGATAGCGTACACATTCAAAATATATGTCTCAGGAGGCAGGCTCAGACGGTGTTAGGCCCAGTATGGATTGCACGTGATTGCACAAAGGTTAGAAAGGGTACCGTATCCCCGGATAACATGTATGGATAGCGTACACATTCAAAATATATGTATCAGGAGGCAGGCTCAGACGGTGTTAGGCCCAGTATGGATTGTACGTGATTGCACAAAGGTTAGAAAGGGTACCGTATCCCCGTATAACATGTATGGATAGCATACACATTTAAAATATATGTCTCAGGAGGCAGGCTCAGACGGTGTTAGGCCCAGTATGGATTGCACGTGATTGCACAAAGGTTAGAAAGGGTACCGTATCCCTGGATAACATGTATGGATAGCGTTCATATTCAAAATATATGTCTCAGGAGGCAGGCTCAGACGGTGTCAGGCACAGTATGGATTGTACGTGATTGCACAAAGGTTAGAAAGGGTACCGTATCCCTGGATAACATGTATGGATAGCGTTCATATTCAAAATATATGTCTCAGGAGGCAGGCTCAGACGGTGTCAGGCCCAGTATGGATTGCACGTGATTGCACAAAGGTTAGAAAGGGTACCGTATCCCTGGATAACATGTATGGATAGCGTTCATATTCAAAATATATGTCTCAGGAGGCAGGCTCAGACGGTGTCAGGCCCAGTATGGATTGCACGTGATTGCACAAAGGTTAGAAAGGGTACCGTATCCCTGGATAACATGTATGGATAGCGTACACATTCAAAATATATGTCTCAGGAGGCAGGCTCAGATGGTGTCAGGCACAGTATGGATTGCACGTGATTGCACAAAGGTTAGAAAGGGTACCGTATCCCCGGATAACATGTATGGATAGCGTACACATTCAAAATATATGTATCAGGAGGCAGGCTCAGACGGTGTTAGGCCCAGTATGGATTGCACGTGATTGCACAAAGGTTAGAAAGGGTACCGTATCCCCGGATAACATGTATGGATAGCATACACATTCAAAATATATGTCTCAGTAGGCAGGCTCAGACGGTGTCAGGCCCAGTATGGATTGCACGTGATTGCACAAAGGTTAGAAAGGGTACCGTATCCCTGGATAACATGTATGGATAGCGTACACATTCAAAATATATGTCTCAGGAGGCAGGCTCAGACGGTGTTAGGCACAGTATGGATTGCACGTGATTGCACAAAGGTTAGAAAGGGTACCGAATCCCCGGATAACATGTATGGATAGCGTACACATTCAAAATATATGTCTCAGGAGGCAGGCTCAGATGGTGTTAGGCCCAGTATGGATTGCACGTGATTGCACACAGGTTAGAAAGGGTACCGTATCCCCGGATAACATGTATGGATAGCGTACACATTCAAAATATATGTATCAGGAGGCAGGCTCAGACGGTGTTAGGCCCAGTATGGATTGCACGTGATTGCACAAAGGTTAGAAAGGGTACCGTATCCCCGTATAACATGTATGGATAGCGTACACATTTAAAATATATGTCTCAGGAGGCAGGCTCAGACGGTGTTAGGCCCAGTATGGATAGCACGTGATTGCACAAAGGTTAGAAAGGGTACCGTATCCCTGGATAACATGTATGGATAGCATACACATTCAAAATATATGTCTCAGGAGGCAGGATCAGATGGTGTCAGGCCCAGTATGGATTGCACGTGATTGCACAAAGGTTAGAAAGGGTACCGTATCCCTGGATAACATGTATGGATAGCATACACATTCAAAATATATGTCTCAGGAGGCAGGCTCACACGGTGTCAGGCACAGTATGGATTGCACGTGATTGCACAAAGGTTAGAAAGGGTACTGTATCCCCGGATAACATGTATGGATAGCGTACACATTCAAAATATATGTCTCAGGAGGCAGGCTCAGACGGTGTCAGGCCCAGTATGGATTGCACGTGATTGCACAAAGGTTAGAAAAGGTACCGTATCCCTGGATAACATGTATGGATAGCGTACACATTCAAAATATATGTCTCAGGAGGCAGGCTCAGACAGTGTCAGGCCCAGTATGGATTGCACGTCATTGCACAAAGGTTAGAAAGGGTACCGTATCCCCGGATAACATGTATGGATAGCATACACATTCAAAATATATGTCTCAGGAGGCAGGCTCAGACGGTGTTAGGCCCTAGTATGGATTGCACGTGATTGCACAAAGGTTAGAAAGGGTACGGTATCCCCGGATAACATGTATGGATAGCGTACACATTCAAAATATATGTCTCAGGAGGCAGGCTCAGACGGTGTTAGGCCCAGTATGGATTGCACGTGATTGCACAAAGGTTAGAAAGGGTACCGTATCCCTGGATAACATGTATGGATAGCGTACACATTCAAAATATATGTCTCAGGAGGCAGGCTCAGACGGTGTCAGGCACAGTATGGATTGCACGTGATTGCACAAAGGTTAGAAAGGGTACCGTATCCCCGGATAACATGTATGGATAGCATACACATTCAAAATATATGTCTCAGGAGGCAGGCTCAGACGGTGTTAGGCCCAGTATGGATTGCACGTGTTTGCACAAAGGTTAGAAAGGGTACTGTATGCCCGGATAACGTGTATGGATAGCGTACACATTCAAAATATATGTATCAGGAGGCAGGCTCAGACGGTGTTAGGCCCAGTATGGATTGCACGTGATTGCACAAAGGTTAGAAAGGGTACCGTATCCCCGGATAACATGTATGGATAGCGTACACATTCAAAATATATGTCTCAGGAGGCAGGCTCAGACGGTGTTAGGCCCAGTATGGATTGCACGTGATTGCACAAAGGTTAGAAAGGGTACCGTATCCCTGGATAACATGTATGGATAGCGTACACTTTCAAAATATATGTCTCAGGAGGCAGGCTCAGATGGTGTCAGGCACAGTATGGATTGCACGTGATTGCACAAAGGTTAGAAAGGGTACCGTATCCCCGGATAACATGTATGGATAGCGTACACATTCAAAATATATGTCTCAGGAGGCAGGCTCAGACGGTGTTAGGCCCAGTATGGATTGCACGTGATTGCACAAAGGTTAGAAAGGATACCGTATCCCCGGATAACATGTATGGATAGCGTACACATTCAAAATATATGTATCAGGAGGCAGGCTCAGACGGTGTTATGCCCAGTATGGATTGTACGTGATTGCACAAAGGTTAGAAAGGGTACCGTATCCCCGTATAACATGTATGGATAGCGTACACATTTAAAATATATGTCTCAGGAGGCAGGCTCAGACGGTGTTAGGCCCAGTATGGATTGCACGTGATTGCACAAAGGTTAGAAAGGGTACCGTATCCCTGGATAACATGTATGGATAGCGTACACATTCAAAATATATGTCTCAGGAGGCAGGCTCAGACGGTGTTAGGCCCAGTATGGATTGCATGTGATTGCACAAAGGTTAGAAAGGGTACCGTATCCCCGTATAACATGTATGGATAGCGTACACATTTAAAATATATGTCTCAGGAGGCAGGCTCAGACGGTGTCAGGCACAGTATGGATTGCACGTGATTGCACAAAGGTTAGAAAGGGTACCGTATCCCTGGATAACATGTATGGATAGCGTACACATTCAAAATATATGTCTCAGGAGGCAGGCTCAGACGGTGTCAGGCCCAGTATGGATTGCACGTGATTGCACAAAGGTTAGAAAGGGTACCGTATCCCTGGATAACATGTATGGATAGCATACACATTCAAAATATATGTCTCAGGAGGCAGGCTCAGACGGTGTCAGGCACAGTATGGATTGCACGTGATTGCACAAAGGTTAGAAAGGGTACCGTATCCCCGGATAACATGTATGGATAGCGTACACATTCAAAATATATGTCTCAGGAGGCAGGCTCAGACGGTGATAGGCCCAGTATGGTTTGCACGTGATTGCACAAAGGTTAGAAAGGGTACCGTATCCCCGGATAACATGTATGGATAGCGTACACATTCAAAATATATGTCTCAGGAGGCAGGCTCAGACGGTGTCAGGCCCAGTATGGATTGCACGTGATTGCACAAAGGTTAGAAAGGGTACCGTATCCCTGGATAACATGTATGAATAGCGTACACATTCAAAATATATGTCTCAGGAGGCAGGCTCAGACAGTGTCAGGCACAGTATGGATTGCACGTGATTGCACAAAGGTTAGAAAGGGTACCGTATCCCCGGATAACATGTATGGATAGCGTACACATTCAAAATATATGTCTCAGGAGGCAGGCTCAGACGGTGTTAGGCCCAGTATGGATTGCACGTGATTGCACAATGGTTAGAAAGGGTACCGTATCCCCAGATAACATGTATGGATAGCGTACACACTCAAAATATATGTCTCAGGAGGCAGGCTCAGACGGTGTTAGGCCCAGTATGGATTGCACGTGATTGCACAAAGGTTAGAAAGGGTACCGTATCCCTGGATAACATGTATGAATAGCGTACACATTCAAAATATATGTCTCAGGAGGCAGGCTTACACGGTGTCAGGCACAGTATGGATTGCACGTGATTACACAAAGGTTAGAAAGGGTACCGTATCCCCGGATAACATGTATGGATAGAGTACACATTCAAAATATATGTATCAGGAGGCATGCTCAGACGGTTTTATGCCCAGTATGGATTGCACGTGATTGCACAAAGGTTAGAAAGGGTACCGTATCCCCGGATAACATGTATGGATAGCGTACACATTCAAAATATATGTCTCAGTAGGCAGGCTCAGACGGTGTCAGGCCCAGTATGGATTGCACGTGATTGCACAAAGGTTAGAAAGGGTACCGTATCCCTGGATAACATGTATGGATAGCGTACACTTTCAAAATATATGTCTCAGGAGGCAGGCTCAGATGGTGTCAGGCACAGTATGGATTGCACGTGATTACACAAAGGATAGAAAGGGTACCGTATCCCCGGATAACATGTATGGATAGCGTACACATTCAAAATATATGTCTCAGGAGGCAGGCTCAGACGGTGTTAGGCCCAGTATGGATTGCACGTGATTGCACAAAGGTTAGAAAGGGTACCGTATCCCTGGATAACATGTATGGATAGCGTACACTTTCAAAATATATGTCTCAGGAGGCAGGCTCAGATGGTGTCAGGCACAGTATGGATTGCACGTGATTGCACAAAGGTTAGAAAGGGTACCGTATCCCCGGATAACATGTATGGATAGCGTACACATTCAAAATATATGTCTCAGGAGGCAGGCTCAGACGGTGTTAGGCCCAGTATGGATTGCACGTGATTGCACAAAGGTTAGAAAGGATACCGTATCCCCGGATAACATGTATGGATAGCGTACACATTCAAAATATATGTATCAGGAGGCAGGCTCAGACGGTGCTAGGCCCAGTATGGATTGTACGTGATTGCACAAAGGTTAGAAAGGGTACCGTATCCCCGTATAACATGTATGGATAGCGTACACATTTAAAATATATGTCTCAGGAGGCAGGCTCAGACGGTGTTAGGCCCAGTATGGATTGCACGTGATTGCACAAAGGTTAGAAAGGGTACCGTATCCCTGGATAACATGTATGGATAGCGTACACATTCAAAATATATGTCTCAGGAGGCAGGCTCAGACGGTGTTAGGCCCAGTATGGATTGCACGTGATTGCACAAAGGTTAGAAAGGGTACCGTATCCCCGTATAACATGTATGGATAGCGTACACATTTAAAATATATGTCTCAGGAGGCAGGCTCAGACGGTGTCAGGCACAGTATGGATTGCACGTGATTGCACAAAGGTTAGAAAGGGTACCGTATCCCTGGATAACATGTATGGATAGCGTACACATTCAAAATATATGTCTCAGGAGGCAGGCTCAGACGGTGTCAGGCCCAGTATGGATTGCACGTGATTGCACAAAGGTTAGAAAGGGTACCGTATCCCTGGATAACATGTATGGATAGCATACACATTCAAAATATATGTCTCAGGAGGCAGGCTCCGACGGTGTCAGGCACAGTATGGATTGCACGTGATTGCACAAAGGTTAGAAAGGGTACCGTATCCCCGGATAACATGTATGGATAGCGTACACATTCAAAATATATGTCTCAGGAGGCAGGCTCAGACGGTGATAGGCCCAGTATGGTTTGCACGTGATTGCACAAAGGTTAGAAAGGGTACCGTATCCCCGGATAACATGTATGGATAGCGTACACATTCAAAATATATGTCTCAGGAGGCAGGCTCAGACGGTGTCAGGCCCAGTATGGATTGCACGTGATTGCACAAAGGTTAGAAAGGGTACCGTATCCCTGGATAACATGTATGAATAGCGTACACATTCAAAATATATGTCTCAGGAGGCAGGCTCAGACAGTGTCAGGCACAGTATGGATTGCACGTGATTGCACAAAGGTTAGAAAGGGTACCGTATCCCCGGATAACATGTATGGATAGCGTACACATTCAAAATATATGTCTCAGGAGGCAGGCTCAGACGGTGTTAGGCCCAGTATGGATTGCACGTGATTGCACAATGGTTAGAAAGGGTACCGTATCCCCAGATAACATGTATGGATAGCGTACACACTCAAAATATATGTCTCAGGAGGCAGGCTCAGACGGTGTTAGGCCCAGTATGGATTGCACGTGATTGCACAAAGGTTAGAAAGGGTACCGTATCCCTGGATAACATGTATGAATAGCGTACACATTCAAAATATATGTCTCAGGAGGCAGGCTCACACGGTGTCAGGCACAGTATGGATTGCACGTGATTGCACAAAGGTTAGAAAGGGTACCGTATCCCCGGATAACATGTATGGATAGAGTACACATTCAAAATATATGTATCAGGAGGCATGCTCAGACGGTTTGATGCCCAGTATGGATTGCATGTGATTGCACAAAGGTTAGAAAGGGTACCGTATCCCCGGATAACATGTTTGGATAGCGTACACATTCAAAATATATGTCTCAGTAGGCAGGCTCAGACGGTGTCAGGCCCAGTATGGATTGCACATGATTGCACAAAGGTTAGAAAGGGTACCGTATCCCTGGATAACATGTATGGATAGCGTACACTTTCAAAATATATGTCTCAGGAGGCAGGCTCAGATGGTGTCAGGCACAGTATGGATTGCACGTGATTACACAAAGGATAGAAAGGGTACCGTATCCCCGGATAACATGTATGGATAGCGTACACATTCAAAATATATGTCTCAGGAGGCAGGCTCAGACGGTGTTAGGCCCAGTATGGATTGCACGTGATTGCACAAAGGTTAGAAAGGGTACCGTATCCCTGGATAACATGTATGGATAGCGTACATATTCAAAACATATGTCTCAGGAGGCAGGCTCAGACGGTGTCAGGCCCAGTATGGATTGCACGTGATTGCACAAAGGTTAGAAAGGGTACCGTATCCCTGGATAACATGTATGGATAGCGTAGACATTCAAAATATATGTCTCAGGAGGCAGGCTCAGACGGTGTCAGGCACAGTATGGATTGCACGTGATTGCACAAAGGTTAGAAAGGGTACCGTATCCCCGGATAACATGTATGGATAGCGTACACATTCAAAATATATGTCTCAGGAGGCAGGCTCAGACGGTGTTAGGCCCAGTATGGATTGCATGTGATTGCACAAAGGTTAGAAAGGGTACTGTATCCCCGGATAACATGTATGGATAGCGTACACATTCAAAATATATGTCTCAGGAGGCAGGCTCAGACGGTGTTAGGCCCAGTATGGATTGCACGTGATTGCACAAATGTTAGAAAGGGTACCGTATCCCTGGATAACATGTATGGATAGCGTTCATATTCAAAATATATGTCTCAGGAGGCAGGCTCAGACGGTGTCAGGCCCAGTATGGATTGCACGTGATTGCACAAAGGTTAGAAAGCGTACCGTATCCCTGGATAACATGTATGGATAGCGTACACATTCAAAATATATGTCTCAGGAGGCAGGCTCAGATGGTGTCAGGCACAGTATGGATTGCACGTGATTGCACAAAGGTTAGAAAGGGTACCGTATCCCCGGATAACATGTATGGATAGCGTACACATTCAAAATATATGTATCAGGAGGCAGGCTCAGACGATGTTAGGCCCAGTATGGATTGCACGTGATTGCACAAAGGTTAGAAAGGGTACCGTATCCCCGGATAACATGTATGGATAGCGTACACATTCAAAATATATGTCTCAGTAGGCAGGCTCAGACGGTGTCAGGCCCAGTATGGATTGCACGTGATTGCACAAAGGTTAGAAAGGGTACCGTATCCCTGGATAACATGTATGGATAGCGTACACATTCAAAATATATGTCTCAGGAGGCAGGCTCAGACGGTGTTAGGCCCAGTATGGATTGCACGTGATTGCACAAAGGTTAGAAAGGGTACCGTATCCCCGGATAACATGTATGGATAGCGTACACATTCAAAATATATGTCTCAGGAGGCAGGCTCAGATGGTGTTAGGCCCAGTATGGATTGCACGTGATTGCACAAAGGTTAGAAAGGGTACCGTATCCCCGGATAACATGTATGGATAGCGTACACATTCAAAATATATGTATCAGGAGGCAGGCTCAGACGGTGTTAGGCCCAGTATGGATTGCACGTGATTGCACAAAGGTTAGAAAGGGTACCGTATCCCCGTATAACATGTATGGATAGCGTACACATTTAAAATATATGTCTCAGGAGGCAGGCTCAGACGGTGTAAGGCCCAGTATGGATAGCACGTGATTGCACAAAGGTTAGAAAGGGTACCGTATCCCTGGATAACATGTATGGATAGCGTACACATTCAAAATATATGTCTCAGGAGGCAGGATCAGATGGTGTCAGGCCCAGTATGGATTGCACGTGATTGCACAAAGGTTAGAAAGGGTACCGTATCCCTGGATAACATGTATGGATAGCATACACATTCAAAATATATGTCTCAGGAGGCAGGCTCACACGGTGTCAGGCACAGCATGGATTGCACGTGATTGCACAAAGGTTAGAAAGGGTACTGTATCCCCGGATAACATGTATGGATAGCGTACACATTCAAAATATATGTCTCAGGAGGCAGGCTCAGACGGTGTCAGGCCCAGTATGGATTGCACGTGATTGCACAAAGGTTAGAAAGGGTACCGTATCCCTGGATAACATGTATGGATAGCGTACACATTCAAAATATGTGTCTCAGGAGGCAGGTTCAGACAGTGTCAGGCCCAGTATGGATTGCACGTGATTGCACAAAGGTTAGAAAGGGTACCGTATCCCCGGATAACATGTATGGATAGCATACACATTCAAAATATTTGTCTCAGGAGGCAGGCTCAGACGGTGTTAGGCCCTAGTATGGATTGCACGTGATTGCACAAAGGTTAGAAAGGGTACCGTATCCCCAGATAACATGTATGGATAGCGTACACATTCAAAATATATGTCTCAGGAGGCAGGCTCAGACGGTGTTAGGCCCAGTATGGATTGCACGTGATTGCACAAAGGTTAGAAAGGGTACCGTATCCCTGGATAACATGTATGGATAGCGTACACATTCAAAATATATGTCTCAAGAGGCAGGCTCAGACGGTGTCAGGCACAGGATGGATTGCACGTGATTGCACAAAGGTTAGAAAGGGTACCGTATCCCCGGATAACATGTATGGATAGCATACACATTCAAAATATATGTCTCAGGAGGCAGGCTCAGACGGTGTTAGGCCCAGTATGGATTGCACGTGTTTGCACAAAGGTTAGAAAGGGTACCGTATGCCTGGATAACGTGTATGGATAGCGTACACATTCAAAATATATGTATCAGTAGGCAGGCTCAGACGGTGTTAGGCCCAGTATGGATTGCACGTGATTGCACAAAGGTTAGAAAGGGTACCGTATCCCCGGATAACATGTATGGATAGCGTACACATTCAAAATATATGTCTCAGGAGGCAGGCTCAGACGGTGTTAGGCCCAGTATGGATTGCGCGTGATTGCACAAAGGTTAGAAAGGGTACCGTATCCCTGGATAACATGTATGGATAGCGTACATATTCAAAACATATGTCTCAGGAGGCAGGCTCAGACGGTGTCAGGCCCAGTATGGATTGCACGTGATTGCACAAAGGTTAGAAAGGGTACCGTATCCCTGGATAACATGTATGGATAGCGTACACATTCAAAATATATGTCTCAGGAGGCAGGCTCAGACGGTGTCAGGCACAGTATAGATTGCACGTGATTGCACAAAGGTTAGAAAGGGTACCGTATCCCCGGATAACATGTATGGATAGCGTACACATTCAAAATATATGTCTCTGGAGGCAGGCTCAGACGGTGTTAGGCCCAGTATGGATTGCACGTGATTGCACAAAGGTTAGAAAGGGTACCGTATCCCTGGATAACATGTATGGATAGCGTACACATTCAAAATATATGTCTCAGGAGGCAGGCTCAGACGGTGTTAGGCCCAGTATGGATTGCACGTGATTGCACAAAGGTTAGAAAGGGTACCGTATCCCCGGATAACATGTATGGATAGCGTACACATTCAAAATATATGTCTCAGGAGGCAGGCTCAGATGGTGTTAGGCCCAGTATGGATTGCACGTGATTGCACAAAGGTTAGAAAGGGTACCGTATCCCCGGATAACATGTATGGATAGCGTACACATTCAAAATATATGTATCAGGAGGCAGGCTCAGACGGTGTTAGGCCCAGTATGGATTGCACGTGATTGCACAAAGGTTAGAAAGGGTACCGTATCCCCGTATAACATGTATGGATAGCGTACACATTTAAAATATATGTCTCAGGAGGCAGGCTCAGACGGTGTAAGGCCCAGTATGGATAGCACGTGATTGCACAAAGGTTAGAAAGGGTACCGTATCCCTGGATAACATGTATGGATAGCGTACACATTCAAAATATATGTCTCAGGAGGCAGGATCAGATGGTGTCAGGCCCAGTATGGATTGCACGTGATTGCACAAAGGTTAGAAAGGGTACCGTATCCCTGGATAACATGTATGGATAGCATACACATTCAAAATATATGTCTCAGGAGGCAGGCTCACACGGTGTCAGGCACAGCATGGATTGCACGTGATTGCACAAAGGTTAGAAAGGGTACTGTATCCCCGGATAACATGTATGGATAGCGTACACATTCAAAATATATGTCTCAGGAGGCAGGCTCAGACGGTGTCAGGCCCAGTATGGATTGCACGTGATTGCACAAAGGTTAGAAAGGGTACCGTATCCCTGGATAACATGTATGGATAGCGTACACATTCAAAATATGTGTCTCAGGAGGCAGGTTCAGACAGTGTCAGGCCCAGTATGGATTGCACGTGATTGCACAAAGGTTAGAAAGGGTACCGTATCCCCGGATAACATGTATGGATAGCATACACATTCAAAATATTTGTCTCAGGAGGCAGGCTCAGACGGTGTTAGGCCCTAGTATGGATTGCACGTGATTGCACAAAGGTTAGAAAGGGTACCGTATCCCCAGATAACATGTATGGATAGCGTACACATTCAAAATATATGTCTCAGGAGGCAGGCTCAGACGGTGTTAGGCCCAGTATGGATTGCACGTGATTGCACAAAGGTTAGAAAGGGTACCGTATCCCTGGATAACATGTATGGATAGCGTACACATTCAAAATATATGTCTCAAGAGGCAGGCTCAGACGGTGTCAGGCACAGGATGGATTGCACGTGATTGCACAAAGGTTAGAAAGGGTACCGTATCCCCGGATAACATGTATGGATAGCATACACATTCAAAATATATGTCTCAGGAGGCAGGCTCAGACGGTGTTAGGCCCAGTATGGATTGCACGTGTTTGCACAAAGGTTAGAAAGGGTACCGTATGCCTGGATAACGTGTATGGATAGCGTACACATTCAAAATATATGTATCAGTAGGCAGGCTCAGACGGTGTTAGGCCCAGTATGGATTGCACGTGATTGCACAAAGGTTAGAAAGGGTACCGTATCCCCGGATAACATGTATGGATAGCGTACACATTCAAAATATATGTCTCAGGAGGCAGGCTCAGACGGTGTTAGGCCCAGTATGGATTGCACGTGATTGCACAAAGGTTAGAAAGGGTACCGTATCCCTGGATAACATGTATGGATAGCGTACATATTCAAAACATATGTCTCAGGAGGCAGGCTCAGACGGTGTCAGGCCCAGTATGGATTGCACGTGATTGCACAAAGGTTAGAAAGGGTACCGTATCCCTGGATAACATGTATGGATAGCGTACACATTCAAAATATATGTCTCAGGAGGCAGGCTCAGACGGTGTCAGGCACAGTATAGATTGCACGTGATTGCACAAAGGTTAGAAAGGGTACCGTATCCCCGGATAACATGTATGGATAGCGTACACATTCAAAATATATGTCTCTGGAGGCAGGCTCAGACGGTGTTAGGCCCAGTATGGATTGCACGTGATTGCACAAAGGTTAGAAAGGGTACCGTATCCCCGGATAACATGTATGGATAGCGTACACATTCAAAATATATGTCTCAGTAGGCAGGCTCAGACGGTGTCAGGCCCAGTATGGATTGCACGTGATTGCACAAAGGTTAGAAAGGGTACCGTATCCCTAGATAACATGTATGGATAGCGTACACTTTCAAAATATATGTCTCAGGAGGCAGGCTCAGATGGTGTCAGGCACAGTATGGATTGCACGTGATTGCACAAAGGTTAGAAAGGGTACCGTATCCCCGGATAACATGTATGGATAGCGTACACATTCAAAATATATGTCTCAGGAGGCAGGCTCAGACGGTGTTAGGCCCAGTATGGATTGCACGTGATTGCACAAAGGTTAGAAAGGGTACCGTATCCCCGGATAACATGTATGGATAGCGTACACATTCAAAATATATGTATCAGGAGGCAGGCTCAGACGGTGTTAGGCCCAGTATGGATTGTACGTGATTGCACAAAGGTTAGAAAGGGTACCGTATCCCCGTATAACATGTATGGATAGCGTACACATTTAAAATATATGTCTCAGGAGGCAGGCTCAGACGGTGTTAGGCCCAGTATGGATTGCACGTGATTGCACAAAGGTTAGAAAGGGTACCGTATCCCTGGATAACATGTATGGATAGCGTTCATATTCAAAATATATGTCTCAGGAGGCAGGCTCAGACGGTGTCAGGCACAGTATGGATTGTACGTGATTGCACAAAGGTTAGAAAGGGTACCGTATCCCTGGATAACATGTATGGATAGCGTTCATATTCAAAATATATGTCTCAGGAGGCAGGCTCAGACGGTGTCAGGCCCAGTATGGATTGCACGTGATTGCACAAAGGTTAGAAAGGGTACCGTATCCCTGGATAACATGTATGGATAGCGTTCATATTCAAAATATATGTCTCAGGAGGCAGGCTCAGACGGTGTCAGGCCCAGTATGGATTGCACGTGATTGCACAAAGGTTAGAAAGGGTACCGTATCCCTGGATAACATGTATGGATAGCGTACACATTCAAAATATATGTCTCAGGAGGCAGGCTCAGATGGTGTCAGGCACAGTATGGATTGCACGTGATTGCACAAAGGTTAGAAAGGGTACCGTATCCCCGGATAACATGTATGGATAGCGTACACATTCAAAATATATGTCTCAGGAGGCAGGCTCAGACGGTGTTAGGCCCAGTATGGATTGCACGTGATTGCACAAAGGTTAGAAAGGGTACCGTATCCCTGGATAACATGTATGGATAGCGTACACATTCAAAATATATGTCTCAGGAGGCAGGCTCAGACGGTGTCAGGCACAGTATGGATTGCACGTGATTGCACAAAGGTTAGAAAGGGTACCATATCCCCGGATAACATGTATGGATAGCATACACATTCAAAATATATGTCTCAGGAGGCAGGCTCAGACGGTGTTAGGCCCAGTATGGATTGCACGTGTTTGCACAAAGGTTAGAAAGGGTACCGTATGCCCGGATAACGTGTATGGATAGCGTACACATTCAAAATATATGTATCAGGAGGCAGGCTCAGACGGTGTTAGGCCCAGTATGGATTGCACGTGATTGCACAAAGGTTAGAAAGGGTACTGTATCCCCGGATAACATGTATGGATAGCGTACACATTCAAAATATATGTCTCAGGAGGCAGGCTCAGACGGTGTTAGGCCCAGTATGGATTGCACGTGATTGCACAAAGGTTAGAAAGGGTACCGTATCCCTGGATAACATGTATGGATAGCGTACATATTCAAAACATATGTCTCAGGAGGCAGGCTCAGACGGTGTCAGGCCCAGTATGGATTGCACGTGATTGCACAAAGGTTAGAAAGGGTACCGTATCCCTGGATAACATGTATGGATAGCGTACACATTCAAAATATATGTCTCAGGAGGCAGGCTCAGACGGTGTCAGGCACAGTATAGATTGCACGTGATTGCACAAAGGTTAGAAAGGGTACCGTACCCCGGATAACATGTATGTATAGCGTACACATTCAAAATATATGTCTCTGGAGGCAGGCTCAGACGGTGTTAGGCCCAGTATGGATTGCACGTGATTGCACAAAGGTTAGAAAGGGTACCGTATCCCCGGATAACATGTATGGATAGCGTACACATTCAAAATATATGTCTCAGTAGGCAGGCTCAGACGGTGTCAGGCCCAGTATGGATTGCACGTGATTGCACAAAGGTTAGAAAGGGTACCGTATCCCTGGATAACATGTATGGATAGCGTACACTTTCAAAATATATGTCTCAGGAGGCAGGCTCAGATGGTGTCAGGCACAGTATGGATTGCACGTGATTGCACAAAGGTTAGAAAGGGTACCGTATCCCCGGATAACATGTATGGATAGCGTACACATTCAAAATATATGTCTCAGGAGGCAGGCTCAGACGGTGTTAGGCCCAGTATGGATTGCACGTGATTGCACAAAGGTTAGAAAGGGTACCGTATCCCCGGATAACATGTATGGATAGCGTACACATTCAAAATATATGTATCAGGAGGCAGGCTCAGACGGTGTTAGGCCCAGTATGGATTGTACGTGATTGCACAAAGGTTAGAAAGGGTACCGTATCCCCGTATAACATGTATGGATAGCATACACATTTAAAATATATGTCTCAGGAGGCAGGCTCAGACGGTGTTAGGCCCAGTATGGATTGCACGTGATTGCACAAAGGTTAGAAAGGGTACCGTATCCCTGGATAACATGTATGGATAGCGTTCATATTCAAAATATATGTCTCAGGAGGCAGGCTCAGACGGTGTCAGGCACAGTATGGATTGTACGTGATTGCACAAAGGTTAGAAAGGGTACCGTATCCCTGGATAACATGTATGGATAGCGTTCATATTCAAAATATATGTCTCAGGAGGCAGGCTCAGACGGTGTCAGGCCCAGTATGGATTGCACGTGATTGCACAAAGGTTAGAAAGGGTACCGTATCCCTGGATAACATGTATGGATAGCGTTCATATTCAAAATATATGTCTCAGGAGGCAGGCTCAGACGGTGTCAGGCCCAGTATGGATTGCACGTGATTGCACAAAGGTTAGAAAGGGTACCGTATCCCTGGATAACATGTATGGATAGCGTACACATTCAAAATATATGTCTCAGGAGGCAGGCTCAGATGGTGTCAGGCACAGTATGGATTGCACGTGATTACACAAAGGATAGAAAGGGTACCGTATCCCCGGATAACATGTATGGATAGCGTACACATTCAAAATATATGTCTCAGGAGGCAGGCTCAGACGGTTTGATGCCCAGTATGGATTGCACGTGATTGCACAAAGGTTAGAAAGGGTACCGTATCCCCGGATAACATGTTTGGATAGCGTACACATTCAAAATATATGTCTCAGTAGGCAGGCTCAGACGGTGTCAGGCCCAGTATGGATTGCACATGATTGCACAAAGGTTAGAAAGGGTACCGTATCCCTGGATAACATGTATGGATAGCGTACACTTTCAAAATATATGTCTCAGGAGGCAGGCTCAGATGGTGTCAGGCACAGTATGGATTGCACGTGATTACACAAAGGATAGAAAGGGTACCGTATCCCCGGATAACATGTATGGATAGCGTACACATTCAAAATATATGTCTCAGGAGGCAGGCTCAGACGGTGTTAGGCCCAGTATGGATTGCACGTGATTGCACAAAGGTTAGAAAGGGTACCGTATCCCCGGATAACATGTATGGATAGCGTACACATTCAAAATATATGTATCAGGAGGCAGGCTCAGACGGTGTTAGGCCCAGTATGGATTGTACGTGATTGCACAAAGGTTAGAAAGGGTACCGTATCCCCGTATAACATGTATGGATAGCGTACACATTTAAAATATATGTCTCAGGAGGCAGGCTCAGACGGTGTTAGGCCCAGTATGGATTGCACGTGATTGCACAAAGGTTAGAAAGGGTACCGTATCCCTGGATAACATGTATGGATAGCGTACACATTCAAAATATATGTCTCAGGAGGCATGCTCAGACGGTGTCAGGCCCAGTATGGATTGCACGTGATTGCACAAAGGTTAGAAAGGGTACCGTATCCCTGGATAACATGTATGGATAGCGTACACATTCAAAATATATGTCTCAGGAGGCAGGCTCAGACGGTGTTAGGCCCAGTATGGATTGCACGTGATTGCACAAAGGTTAGAAAGGGTACCGTATCCCCGGATAACATGTATGGATAGCGTACACATTCAAAATATATGTCTCAGGAGGCAGGCTCAGACGGTGTCAGGCCCAGTATGGATTGCACGTGATTGCACAAAGGTTAGAAAGGGTACCGTATCCCTGGATAACATGTATGAATAGCGTACACATTCAAAATATATGTCTCAGGAGGCAGGCTCAGACAGTGTCAGGCACAGTATGGATTGCACGTGATTGCACAAAGGTTAGAAAGGGTACCGTATCCCCGGATAACATGTATGGATAGCGTACACATTCAAAATATATGTCTCAGGAGGCAGGCTCAGACGGTGTTAGGCCCAGTATGGATTGCACGTGATTGCACAATGGTTAGAAAGGGTACCGTATCCCCAGATAACATGTATGGATAGCGTACACACTCAAAATATATGTCTCAGGAGGCAGGCTCAGACGGTGTTAGGCCCAGTATGGATTGCACGTGATTGCACAAAGGTTAGAAAGGGTACCGTATCCCTGGATAACATGTATGAATAGCGTACACATTCAAAATATATGTCTCAGGAGGCAGGCTCACACGGTGTCAGGCACAGTATGGATTGCACGTGATTGCACAAAGGTTAGAAAGGGTACCGTATCCCCGGATAACATGTATGGATAGAGTACACATTCAAAATATATGTATCAGGAGGCATGCTCAGACGGTTTGATGCCCAGTATGGATTGCACGTGATTGCACAAAGGTTAGAAAGGGTACCGTATCCCCGGATAACATGTTTGGATAGCGTACACATTCAAAATATATGTCTCAGTAGGCAGGCTCAGACGGTGTCAGGCCCAGTATGGATTGCACATGATTGCACAAAGGTTAGAAAGGGTACCGTATCCCTGGATAACATGTATGGATAGCGTACACTTTCAAAATATATGTCTCAGGAGGCAGGCTCAGATGGTGTCAGGCACAGTATGGATTGCACGTGATTACACAAAGGATAGAAAGGGTACCGTATCCCCGGATAACATGTATGGATAGCGTACACATTCAAAATATATGTCTCAGGAGGCAGGCTCAGACGGTGTTAGGCCCAGTATGGATTGCACGTGATTGCACAAAGGTTAGAAAGGGTACCGTATCCCCGGATAACATGTATGGATAGCGTACACATTCAAAATATATGTATCAGGAGGCAGGCTCAGACGGTGTTAGGCCCAGTATGGATTGTACGTGATTGCACAAAGGTTAGAAAGGGTACCGTATCCCCGGATAACATGTATGGATAGCGTACACATTCAAAATATATGTATCAGGAGGCAGGCTCAGACGGTGTTAGGCCCAGTATGGATTGTACGTGATTGCACAAAGGTTAGAAAGGGTACCGTATCCCCGTATAACATGTATGGATAGCATACACATTTAAAATATATGTCTCAGGAGGCAGGCTCAGACGGTGTTAGGCCCAGTATGGATTGCACGTGATTGCACAAAGGTTAGAAAGGGTACCGTATCCCTGGATAACATGTATGGATAGCGTTCATATTCAAAATATATGTCTCAGGAGGCAGGCTCAGACGGTGTCAGGCACAGTATGGATTGTACGTGATTGCACAAAGGTTAGAAAGGGTACCGTATCCCTGGATAACATGTATGGATAGCGTTCATATTCAAAATATATGTCTCAGGAGGCAGGCTCAGACGGTGTCAGGCCCAGTATGGATTGCACGTGATTGCACAAAGGTTAGAAAGGGTACCGTATCCCTGGATAACATGTATGGATAGCGTTCATATTCAAAATATATGTCTCAGGAGGCAGGCTCAGACGGTGTCAGGCCCAGTATGGATTGCACGTGATTGCACAAAGGTTAGAAAGGGTACCGTATCCCTGGATAACATGTATGGATAGCGTACACATTCAAAATATATGTCTCAGGAGGCAGGCTCAGATGGTGTCAGGCACAGTATGGATTGCACGTGATTACACAAAGGATAGAAAGGGTACCGTATCCCCGGATAACATGTATGGATAGCGTACACATTCAAAATATATGTCTCAGGAGGCAGGCTCAGACGGTTTGATGCCCAGTATGGATTGCACGTGATTGCACAAAGGTTAGAAAGGGTACCGTATCCCCGGATAACATGTTTGGATAGCGTACACATTCAAAATATATGTCTCAGTAGGCAGGCTCAGACGGTGTCAGGCCCAGTATGGATTGCACATGATTGCACAAAGGTTAGAAAGGGTACCGTATCCCTGGATAACATGTATGGATAGCGTACACTTTCAAAATATATGTCTCAGGAGGCAGGCTCAGATGGTGTCAGGCACAGTATGGATTGCACGTGATTACACAAAGGATAGAAAGGGTACCGTATCCCCGGATAACATGTATGGATAGCGTACACATTCAAAATATATGTCTCAGGAGGCAGGCTCAGACGGTGTTAGGCCCAGTATGGATTGCACGTGATTGCACAAAGGTTAGAAAGGGTACCGTATCCCCGGATAACATGTATGGATAGCGTACACATTCAAAATATATGTATCAGGAGGCAGGCTCAGACGGTGTTAGGCCCAGTATGGATTGTACGTGATTGCACAAAGGTTAGAAAGGGTACCGTATCCCCGTATAACATGTATGGATAGCGTACACATTTAAAATATATGTCTCAGGAGGCAGGCTCAGACGGTGTTAGGCCCAGTATGGATTGCACGTGATTGCACAAAGGTTAGAAAGGGTACCGTATCCCTGGATAACATGTATGGATAGCGTACACATTCAAAATATATGTCTCAGGAGGCATGCTCAGACGGTGTCAGGCCCAGTATGGATTGCACGTGATTGCACAAAGGTTAGAAAGGGTACCGTATCCCTGGATAACATGTATGGATAGCGTACACATTCAAAATATATGTCTCAGGAGGCAGGCTCAGACGGTGTTAGGCCCAGTATGGATTGCACGTGATTGCACAAAGGTTAGAAAGGGTACCGTATCCCCGGATAACATGTATGGATAGCGTACACATTCAAAATATATGTCTCAGGAGGCAGGCTCAGACGGTGTCAGGCCCAGTATGGATTGCACGTGATTGCACAAAGGTTAGAAAGGGTACCGTATCCCTGGATAACATGTATGAATAGCGTACACATTCAAAATATATGTCTCAGGAGGCAGGCTCAGACAGTGTCAGGCACAGTATGGATTGCACGTGATTGCACAAAGGTTAGAAAGGGTACCGTATCCCCGGATAACATGTATGGATAGCGTACACATTCAAAATATATGTCTCAGGAGGCAGGCTCAGACGGTGTTAGGCCCAGTATGGATTGCACGTGATTGCACAATGGTTAGAAAGGGTACCGTATCCCCAGATAACATGTATGGATAGCGTACACACTCAAAATATATGTCTCAGGAGGCAGGCTCAGACGGTGTTAGGCCCAGTATGGATTGCACGTGATTGCACAAAGGTTAGAAAGGGTACCGTATCCCTGGATAACATGTATGAATAGCGTACACATTCAAAATATATGTCTCAGGAGGCAGGCTCACACGGTGTCAGGCACAGTATGGATTGCACGTGATTGCACAAAGGTTAGAAAGGGTACCGTATCCCCGGATAACATGTATGGATAGAGTACACATTCAAAATATATGTATCAGGAGGCATGCTCAGACGGTTTGATGCCCAGTATGGATTGCACGTGATTGCACAAAGGTTAGAAAGGGTACCGTATCCCCGGATAACATGTTTGGATAGCGTACACATTCAAAATATATGTCTCAGTAGGCAGGCTCAGACGGTGTCAGGCCCAGTATGGATTGCACATGATTGCACAAAGGTTAGAAAGGGTACCGTATCCCTGGATAACATGTATGGATAGCGTACACTTTCAAAATATATGTCTCAGGAGGCAGGCTCAGATGGTGTCAGGCACAGTATGGATTGCACGTGATTACACAAAGGATAGAAAGGGTACCGTATCCCCGGATAACATGTATGGATAGCGTACACATTCAAAATATATGTCTCAGGAGGCAGGCTCAGACGGTGTTAGGCCCAGTATGGATTGCACGTGATTGCACAAAGGTTAGAAAGGGTACCGTATCCCCGGATAACATGTATGGATAGCGTACACATTCAAAATATATGTATCAGGAGGTAGGCTCAGACGGTGTTAGGCCCAGTATGGATTGTACGTGATTGCACAAAGGTTAGAAAGGGTACCGTATCCCCGTATAACATGTATGGATAGCGTACACATTTAAAATATATGTCTCAGGAGGCAGGCTCAGACGGTGTTAGGCCCAGTATGGATTGCACGTGATTGCACAAAGGTTAGAAAGGGTACCGTATCCCTGGATAACATGTATGGATAGCGTACACATTCAAAATATATGTCTCAGGAGGCATGCTCAGACGGTGTCAGGCCCAGTATGGATTGCACGTGATTGCACAAAGGTTAGAAAGGGTACCGTATCCCTGGATAACATGTATGGATAGCGTACACATTCAAAATATATGTCTCAGGAGGCAGGCTCAGACGGTGTTAGGCCCAGTATGGATTGCACGTGATTGCACAAAGGTTAGAAAGGGTACCGTATCCCCGGATAACATGTATGGATAGCGTACACATTCAAAATATATGTCTCAGGAGGCAGGCTCAGACGGTGTTAGGCCCAGTATGGATTGCACGTGATTGCACAAAGGTTAGAAAGGGTACCGTATCCCCGGATAACATGTATGGATAGCGTACACATTCAAAATATATGTATCAGGAGGCAGGCTCAGACGGTGTTAGGCCCAGTATGGATTGTACGTGATTGCACAAAGGTTAGAAAGGGTACCGTATCCCCGTATAACATGTATGGATAGCGTACACATTTAAAATATATGTCTCAGGAGGCAGGCTCAGACGGTGTTAGGCCCAGTATGGATTGCACGTGATTGCACAAAGGTTAGAAAGGGTACCGTATCCCTGGATAACATGTATGGATAGCGTTCATATTCAAAATATATGTCTCAGGAGGCAGGCTCAGACGGTGTCAGGCACAGTATGGATTGTACGTGATTGCACAAAGGTTAGAAAGGGTACCGTATCCCTGGATAACATGTATGGATAGCGTTCATATTCAAAATATATGTCTCAGGAGGCAGGCTCAGACGGTGTCAGGCCCAGTATGGATTGCAAGTGATTGCACAAAGGTTAGAAAGGGTACCGTATCCCTGGATAACATGTATGGATAGCGTTCATATTCAAAATATATGTCTCAGGAGGCAGGCTCAGACGGTGTCAGGCCCAGTATGGATTGCACGTGATTGCACAAAGGTTAGAAAGGGTACCGTATCCCCGGATAACATGTATGGATAGCGTACACATTCAAAATATATGTCTCAGGAGGCAGGCTCAGACGGTGTCAGGCCCAGTATGGATTGCACGTGATTGCACAAAGGTTAGAAAGGGTACCGTATCCCTGGATAACATGTATGAATAGCGTACACATTCAAAATATATGTCTCAGGAGGCAGGCTCAGACAGTGTCAGGCACAGTATGGATTGCACGTGATTGCACAAAGGTTAGAAAGGGTACCGTATCCCCGGATAACATGTATGGATAGCGTACACATTCAAAATATATGTCTCAGGAGGCAGGCTCAGACGGTGTTAGGCCCAGTATGGATTGCACGTGATTGCACAATGGTTAGAAAGGGTACCGTATCCCCAGATAACATGTATGGATAGCGTACACACTCAAAATATATGTCTCAGGAGGCAGGCTCAGACGGTGTTAGGCCCAGTATGGATTGCACGTGATTGCACAAAGGTTAGAAAGGGTACCGTATCCCTGGATAACATGTATGAATAGCGTACACATTCAAAATATATGTCTCAGGAGGCAGGCTCACACGGTGTCAGGCACAGTATGGATTGCACGTGATTGCACAAAGGTTAGAAAGGGTACCGTATCCCCGGATAACATGTATGGATAGAGTACACATTCAAAATATATGTATCAGGAGGCATGCTCAGACGGTTTGATGCCCAGTATGGATTGCACGTGATTGCACAAAGGTTAGAAAGGGTACCGTATCCCCGGATAACATGTTTGGATAGCGTACACATTCAAAATATATGTCTCAGTAGGCAGGCTCAGACGGTGTCAGGCCCAGTATGGATTGCACATGATTGCACAAAGGTTAGAAAGGGTACCGTATCCCTGGATAACATGTATGGATAGCGTACACTTTCAAAATATATGTCTCAGGAGGTAGGCTCAGATGGTGTCAGGCACAGTATGGATTGCACGTGATTACACAAAGGATAGAAAGGGTACCGTATCCCCGGATAACATGTATGGATAGCGTACACATTCAAAATATATGTCTCAGGAGGCAGGCTCAGACGGTGTTAGGCCCAGTATGGATTGCACGTGATTGCACAAAGGTTAGAAAGGGTACCGTATCCCCGGATAACATGTATGGATAGCGTACACATTCAAAATATATGTATCAGGAGGCAGGCTCAGACGGTGTTAGGCCCAGTATGGATTGTACGTGATTGCACAAAGGTTAGAAAGGGTACCGTATCCCCGGATAACATGTATGGATAGCGTACACATTCAAAATATATGTATCAGGAGGCAGGCTCAGACGGTGTTAGGCCCAGTATGGATTGTACGTGATTGCACAAAGGTTAGAAAGGGTACCGTATCCCCGTATAACATGTATGGATAGCATACACATTTAAAATATATGTCTCAGGAGGCAGGCTCAGACGGTGTTAGGCCCAGTATGGATTGCACGTGATTGCACAAAGGTTAGAAAGGGTACCGTATCCCTGGATAACATGTATGGATAGCGTTCATATTCAAAATATATGTCTCAGGAGGCAGGCTCAGACGGTGTCAGGCACAGTATGGATTGTACGTGATTGCACAAAGGTTAGAAAGGGTACCGTATCCCTGGATAACATGTATGGATAGCGTTCATATTCAAAATATATGTCTCAGGAGGCAGGCTCAGACGGTGTCAGGCCCAGTATGGATTGCACGTGATTGCACAAAGGTTAGAAAGGGTACCGTATCCCTGGATAACATGTATGGATAGCGTTCATATTCAAAATATATGTCTCAGGAGGCAGGCTCAGACGGTGTCAGGCCCAGTATGGATTGCACGTGATTGCACAAAGGTTAGAAAGGGTACCGTATCCCTGGATAACATGTATGGATAGCGTACACATTCAAAATATATGTCTCAGGAGGCAGGCTCAGATGGTGTCAGGCACAGTATGGATTGCACGTGATTACACAAAGGATAGAAAGGGTACCGTATCCCCGGATAACATGTATGGATAGCGTACACATTCAAAATATATGTCTCAGGAGGCAGGCTCAGACGGTTTGATGCCCAGTATGGATTGCACGTGATTGCACAAAGGTTAGAAAGGGTACCGTATCCCCGGATAACATGTTTGGATAGCGTACACATTCAAAATATATGTCTCAGTAGGCAGGCTCAGACGGTGTCAGGCCCAGTATGGATTGCACATGATTGCACAAAGGTTAGAAAGGGTACCGTATCCCTGGATAACATGTATGGATAGCGTACACTTTCAAAATATATGTCTCAGGAGGCAGGCTCAGATGGTGTCAGGCACAGTATGGATTGCACGTGATTACACAAAGGATAGAAAGGGTACCGTATCCCCGGATAACATGTATGGATAGCGTACACATTCAAAATATATGTCTCAGGAGGCAGGCTCAGACGGTGTTAGGCCCAGTATGGATTGCACGTGATTGCACAAAGGTTAGAAAGGGTACCGTATCCCCGGATAACATGTATGGATAGCGTACACATTCAAAATATATGTATCAGGAGGCAGGCTCAGACGGTGTTAGGCCCAGTATGGATTGTACGTGATTGCACAAAGGTTAGAAAGGGTACCGTATCCCCGTATAACATGTATGGATAGCGTACACATTTAAAATATATGTCTCAGGAGGCAGGCTCAGACGGTGTTAGGCCCAGTATGGATTGCACGTGATTGCACAAAGGTTAGAAAGGGTACCGTATCCCTGGATAACATGTATGGATAGCGTACACATTCAAAATATATGTCTCAGGAGGCATGCTCAGACGGTGTCAGGCCCAGTATGGATTGCACGTGATTGCACAAAGGTTAGAAAGGGTACCGTATCCCTGGATAACATGTATGGATAGCGTACACATTCAAAATATATGTCTCAGGAGGCAGGCTCAGACGGTGTTAGGCCCAGTATGGATTGCACGTGATTGCACAAAGGTTAGAAAGGGTACCGTATCCCCGGATAACATGTATGGATAGCGTACACATTCAAAATATATGTCTCAGGAGGCAGGCTCAGACGGTGTCAGGCCCAGTATGGATTGCACGTGATTGCACAAAGGTTAGAAAGGGTACCGTATCCCTGGATAACATGTATGAATAGCGTACACATTCAAAATATATGTCTCAGGAGGCAGGCTCAGACAGTGTCAGGCACAGTATGGATTGCACGTGATTGCACAAAGGTTAGAAAGGGTACCGTATCCCCGGATAACATGTATGGATAGCGTACACATTCAAAATATATGTCTCAGGAGGCAGGCTCAGACGGTGTTAGGCCCAGTATGGATTGCACGTGATTGCACAATGGTTAGAAAGGGTACCGTATCCCCAGATAACATGTATGGATAGCGTACACACTCAAAATATATGTCTCAGGAGGCAGGCTCAGACGGTGTTAGGCCCAGTATGGATTGCACGTGATTGCACAAAGGTTAGAAAGGGTACCGTATCCCTGGATAACATGTATGAATAGCGTACACATTCAAAATATATGTCTCAGGAGGCAGGCTCACACGGTGTCAGGCACAGTATGGATTGCACGTGATTGCACAAAGGTTAGAAAGGGTACCGTATCCCCGGATAACATGTATGGATAGAGTACACATTCAAAATATATGTATCAGGAGGCATGCTCAGACGGTTTGATGCCCAGTATGGATTGCACGTGATTGCACAAAGGTTAGAAAGGGTACCGTATCCCCGGATAACATGTTTGGATAGCGTACACATTCAAAATATATGTCTCAGTAGGCAGGCTCAGACGGTGTCAGGCCCAGTATGGATTGCACATGATTGCACAAAGGTTAGAAAGGGTACCGTATCCCTGGATAACATGTATGGATAGCGTACACTTTCAAAATATATGTCTCAGGAGGCAGGCTCAGATGGTGTCAGGCACAGTATGGATTGCACGTGATTACACAAAGGATAGAAAGGGTACCGTATCCCCGGATAACATGTATGGATAGCGTACACATTCAAAATATATGTCTCAGGAGGCAGGCTCAGACGGTGTTAGGCCCAGTATGGATTGCACGTGATTGCACAAAGGTTAGAAAGGGTACCGTATCCCCGGATAACATGTATGGATAGCGTACACATTCAAAATATATGTATCAGGAGGCAGGCTCAGACGGTGTTAGGCCCAGTATGGATTGTACGTGATTGCACAAAGGTTAGAAAGGGTACCGTATCCCCGTATAACATGTATGGATAGCGTACACATTTAAAATATATGTCTCAGGAGGCAGGCTCAGACGGTGTTAGGCCCAGTATGGATTGCACGTGATTGCACAAAGGTTAGAAAGGGTACCGTATCCCTGGATAACATGTATGGATAGCGTACACATTCAAAATATATGTCTCAGGAGGCATGCTCAGACGGTGTCAGGCCCAGTATGGATTGCACGTGATTGCACAAAGGTTAGAAAGGGTACCGTATCCCTGGATAACATGTATGGATAGCGTACACATTCAAAATATATGTCTCAGGAGGCAGGCTCAGACGGTGTTAGGCCCAGTATGGATTGCACGTGATTGCACAAAGGTTAGAAAGGGTACCGTATCCCCGGATAACATGTATGGATAGCGTACACATTCAAAATATATGTCTCAGGAGGCAGGCTCAGACGGTGTTAGGCCCAGTATGGATTGCACGTGATTGCACAAAGGTTAGAAAGGGTACCGTATCCCCGGATAACATGTATGGATAGCGTACACATTCAAAATATATGTATCAGGAGGCAGGCTCAGACGGTGTTAGGCCCAGTATGGATTGTACGTGATTGCACAAAGGTTAGAAAGGGTACCGTATCCCCGTATAACATGTATGGATAGCGTACACATTTAAAATATATGTCTCAGGAGGCAGGCTCAGACGGTGTTAGGCCCAGTATGGATTGCACGTGATTGCACAAAGGTTAGAAAGGGTACCGTATCCCTGGATAACATGTATGGATAGCGTTCATATTCAAAATATATGTCTCAGGAGGCAGGCTCAGACGGTGTCAGGCACAGTATGGATTGTACGTGATTGCACAAAGGTTAGAAAGGGTACCGTATCCCTGGATAACATGTATGGATAGCGTTCATATTCAAAATATATGTCTCAGGAGGCAGGCTCAGACGGTGTCAGGCCCAGTATGGATTGCACGTGATTGCACAAAGGTTAGAAAGGGTACCGTATCCCTGGATAACATGTATGGATAGCGTTCATATTCAAAATATATGTCTCAGGAGGCAGGCTCAGACGGTGTCAGGCCCAGTATGGATTGCACGTGATTGCACAAAGGTTAGAAAGGGTACCGTATCCCTGGATAACATGTATGGATAGCGTACACATTCAAAATATATGTCTCAGGAGGCAGGCTCAGATGGTGTCAGGCACAGTATGGATTGCACGTGATTGCACAAAGGTTAGAAAGGGTACCGTATCCCCGGATAACATGTATGGATAGCGTACACATTCAAAATATATGTCTCAGGAGGCAGGCTCAGACGGTGTTAGGCCCAGTATGGATTGCACGTGATTGCACAAAGGTTAGAAAGGGTACCGTATCCCTGGATAACATGTATGGATAGCGTACACATTCAAAATATATGTCTCAGGAGGCATGCTCAGACGGTGTCAGGCACAGTATGGATTGCACGTGATTGCACAAAGGTTAGAAAGGGTACCATATCCCCGGATAACATGTATGGATAGCATACACATTCAAAATATATGTCTCAGGAGGCAGGCTCAGACGGTGTTAGGCCCAGTATGGATTGCACGTGTTTGCACAAAGGTTAGAAAGGGTACCGTATGCCCGGATAACGTGTATGGATAGCGTACACATTCAAAATATATGTATCAGGAGGCAGGCTCAGACGGTGTTAGGCCCAGTATGGATTGCACGTGATTGCACAAAGGTTAGAAAGGGTACTGTATCCCCGGATAACATGTATGGATAGCGTACACATTCAAAATATATGTCTCAGGAGGCAGGCTCAGACGGTGTTAGGCCCAGTATGGATTGCACGTGATTGCACAAAGGTTAGAAAGGGTACCGTATCCCTGGATAACATGTATGGATAGCGTACATATTCAAAACATATGTCTCAGGAGGCAGGCTCAGACGGTGTCAGGCCCAGTATGGATTGCACGTGATTGCACAAAGGTTAGAAAGGGTACCGTATCCCTGGATAACATGTATGGATAGCGTACACATTCAAAATATATGTCTCAGGAGGCAGGCTCAGACGGTGTCAGGCACAGTATAGATTGCACGTGATTGCACAAAGGTTAGAAAGGGTACCGTACCCCGGATAACATGTATGTATAGCGTACACATTCAAAATATATGTCTCTGGAGGCAGGCTCAGACGGTGTTAGGCCCAGTATGGATTGCACGTGATTGCACAAAGGTTAGAAAGGGTACCGTATCCCCGGATAACATGTATGGATAGCGTACACATTCAAAATATATGTCTCAGTAGGCAGGCTCAGACGGTGTCAGGCCCAGTATGGATTGCACGTGATTGCACAAAGGTTAGAAAGGGTACCGTATCCCTGGATAACATGTATGGATAGCGTACACTTTCAAAATATATGTCTCAGGAGGCAGGCTCAGATGGTGTCAGGCACAGTATGGATTGCACGTGATTGCACAAAGGTTAGAAAGGGTACCGTATCCCCGGATAACATGTATGGATAGCGTACACATTCAAAATATATGTCTCAGGAGGCAGGCTCAGACGGTGTTAGGCCCAGTATGGATTGCACGTGATTGCACAAAGGTTAGAAAGGGTACCGTATCCCCGGATAACATGTATGGATAGCGTACACATTCAAAATATATGTATCAGGAGGCAGGCTCAGACGGTGTTAGGCCCAGTATGGATTGTACGTGATTGCACAAAGGTTAGAAAGGGTACCGTATCCCCGTATAACATGTATGGATAGCATACACATTTAAAATATATGTCTCAGGAGGCAGGCTCAGACGGTGTTAGGCCCAGTATGGATTGCACGTGATTGCACAAAGGTTAGAAAGGGTACCGTATCCCTGGATAACATGTATGGATAGCGTTCATATTCAAAATATATGTCTCAGGAGGCAGGCTCAGACGGTGTCAGGCACAGTATGGATTGTACGTGATTGCACAAAGGTTAGAAAGGGTACCGTATCCCTGGATAACATGTATGGATAGCGTTCATATTCAAAATATATGTCTCAGGAGGCAGGCTCAGACGGTGTCAGGCCCAGTATGGATTGCACGTGATTGCACAAAGGTTAGAAAGGGTACCGTATCCCTGGATAACATGTATGGATAGCGTTCATATTCAAAATATATGTCTCAGGAGGCAGGCTCAGACGGTGTCAGGCCCAGTATGGATTGCACGTGATTGCACAAAGGTTAGAAAGGGTACCGTATCCCTGGATAACATGTATGGATAGCGTACACATTCAAAATATATGTCTCAGGAGGCAGGCTCAGATGGTGTCAGGCACAGTATGGATTGCACGTGATTGCACAAAGGTTAGAAAGGGTACCGTATCCCCGGATAACATGTATGGATAGCGTACACATTCAAAATATATGTATCAGGAGGCAGGCTCAGACGGTGTTAGGCCCAGTATGGATTGCACGTGATTGCACAAAGGTTAGAAAGGGTACCGTATCCCCGGATAACATGTATGGATAGCATACACATTCAAAATATATGTCTCAGTAGGCAGGCTCAGACGGTGTCAGGCCCAGTATGGATTGCACGTGATTGCACAAAGGTTAGAAAGGGTACCGTATCCCTGGATAACATGTATGGATAGCGTACACATTCAAAATATATGTCTCAGGAGGCAGGCTCAGACGGTGTTAGGCACAGTATGGATTGCACGTGATTGCACAAAGGTTAGAAAGGGTACCGAATCCCCGGATAACATGTATGGATAGCGTACACATTCAAAATATATGTCTCAGGAGGCAGGCTCAGATGGTGTTAGGCCCAGTATGGATTGCACGTGATTGCACACAGGTTAGAAAGGGTACCGTATCCCCGGATAACATGTATGGATAGCGTACACATTCAAAATATATGTATCAGGAGGCAGGCTCAGACGGTGTTAGGCCCAGTATGGATTGCACGTGATTGCACAAAGGTTAGAAAGGGTACCGTATCCCCGTATAACATGTATGGATAGCGTACACATTTAAAATATATGTCTCAGGAGGCAGGCTCAGACGGTGTTAGGCCCAGTATGGATAGCACGTGATTGCACAAAGGTTAGAAAGGGTACCGTATCCCTGGATAACATGTATGGATAGCATACACATTCAAAATATATGTCTCAGGAGGCAGGATCAGATGGTGTCAGGCCCAGTATGGATTGCACGTGATTGCACAAAGGTTAGAAAGGGTACCGTATCCCTGGATAACATGTATGGATAGCATACACATTCAAAATATATGTCTCAGGAGGCAGGCTCACACGGTGTCAGGCACAGTATGGATTGCACGTGATTGCACAAAGGTTAGAAAGGGTACTGTATCCCCGGATAACATGTATGGATAGCGTACACATTCAAAATATATGTCTCAGGAGGCAGGCTCAGACGGTGTCAGGCCCAGTATGGATTGCACGTGATTGCACAAAGGTTAGAAAGGGTACCGTATCCCTGGATAACATGTATGGATAGCGTACACATTCAAAATATATGTCTCAGGAGGCAGGCTCAGACAGTGTCAGGCCCAGTATGGATTGCACGTCATTGCACAAAGGTTAGAAAGGGTACCGTATCCCCGGATAACATGTATGGATAGCATACACATTCAAAATATATGTCTCAGGAGGCAGGCTCAGACGGTGTTAGGCCCTAGTATGGATTGCACGTGATTGCACAAAGGTTAGAAAGGGTACGGTATCCCCGGATAACATGTATGGATAGCGTACACATTCAAAATATATGTCTCAGGAGGCAGGCTCAGACGGTGTTAGGCCCAGTATGGATTGCACGTGATTGCACAAAGGTTAGAAAGGGTACCGTATCCCTGGATAACATGTATGGATAGCGTACACATTCAAAATATATGTCTCAGGAGGCAGGCTCAGATGGTGTCAGGCACAGTATGGATTGCACGTGATTGCACAAAGGTTAGAAAGGGTACCGTATCCCCGGATAACATGTATGGATAGCATACACATTCAAAATATATGTCTCAGGAGGCAGGCTCAGACGGTGTTAGGCCCAGTATGGATTGCACGTGTTTGCACAAAGGTTAGAAAGGGTACTGTATGCCCGGATAACGTGTATGGATAGCGTACACATTCAAAATATATGTATCAGGAGGCAGGCTCAGACGGTGTTAGGCCCAGTATGGATTGCACGTGATTGCACAAAGGTTAGAAAGGGTACCGTATCCCCGGATAACATGTATGGATAGCGTACACATTCAAAATATATGTCTCAGGAGGCAGGCTCAGACGGTGTTAGGCCCAGTATGGATTGCACGTGATTGCACAAAGGTTAGAAAGGGTACCGTATCCCTGGATAACATGTATGGATAGCGTACACTTTCAAAATATATGTCTCAGGAGGCAGGCTCAGATGGTGTCAGGCACAGTATGGATTGCACGTGATTGCACAAAGGTTAGAAAGGGTACCGTATCCCCGGATAACATGTATGGATAGCGTACACATTCAAAATATATGTCTCAGGAGGCAGGCTCAGACGGTGTTAGGCCCAGTATGGATTGCACGTGATTGCACAAAGGTTAGAAAGGATACCGTATCCCCGGATAACATGTATGGATAGCGTACACATTCAAAATATATGTATCAGGAGGCAGGCTCAGACGGTGTTATGCCCAGTATGGATTGTACGTGATTGCACAAAGGTTAGAAAGGGTACCGTATCCCCGTATAACATGTATGGATAGCGTACACATTTAAAATATATGTCTCAGGAGGCAGGCTCAGACGGTGTTAGGCCCAGTATGGATTGCACGTGATTGCACAAAGGTTAGAAAGGGTACCGTATCCCTGGATAACATGTATGGATAGCGTACACATTCAAAATATATGTCTCAGGAGGCAGGCTCAGACGGTGTTAGGCCCAGTATGGATTGCATGTGATTGCACAAAGGTTAGAAAGGGTACCGTATCCCCGTATAACATGTATGGATAGCGTACACATTTAAAATATATGTCTCAGGAGGCAGGCTCAGACGGTGTCAGGCACAGTATGGATTGCACGTGATTGCACAAAGGTTAGAAAGGGTACCGTATCCCTGGATAACATGTATGGATAGCGTACACATTCAAAATATATGTCTCAGGAGGCAGGCTCAGACGGTGTCAGGCCCAGTATGGATTGCACGTGATTGCACAAAGGTTAGAAAGGGTACCGTATCCCTGGATAACATGTATGGATAGCATACACATTCAAAATATATGTCTCAGGAGGCAGGCTCAGACGGTGTCAGGCACAGTATGGATTGCACGTGATTGCACAAAGGTTAGAAAGGGTACCGTATCCCCGGATAACATGTATGGATAGCGTACACATTCAAAATATATGTCTCAGGAGGCAGGCTCAGACGGTGATAGGCCCAGTATGGTTTGCACGTGATTGCACAAAGGTTAGAAAGGGTACCGTATCCCCGGATAACATGTATGGATAGCGTACACATTCAAAATATATGTCTCAGGAGGCAGGCTCAGACGGTGTCAGGCCCAGTATGGATTGCACGTGATTGCACAAAGGTTAGAAAGGGTACCGTATCCCTGGATAACATGTATGAATAGCGTACACATTCAAAATATATGTCTCAGGAGGCAGGCTCAGACAGTGTCAGGCACAGTATGGATTGCACGTGATTGCACAAAGGTTAGAAAGGGTACCGTATCCCCGGATAACATGTATGGATAGCGTACACATTCAAAATATATGTCTCAGGAGGCAGGCTCAGACGGTGTTAGGCCCAGTATGGATTGCACGTGATTGCACAATGGTTAGAAAGGGTACCGTATCCCCAGATAACATGTATGGATAGCGTACACACTCAAAATATATGTCTCAGGAGGCAGGCTCAGACGGTGTTAGGCCCAGTATGGATTGCACGTGATTGCACAAAGGTTAGAAAGGGTACCGTATCCCTGGATAACATGTATGAATAGCGTACACATTCAAAATATATGTCTCAGGAGGCAGGCTTACACGGTGTCAGGCACAGTATGGATTGCACGTGATTACACAAAGGTTAGAAAGGGTACCGTATCCCCGGATAACATGTATGGATAGAGTACACATTCAAAATATATGTATCAGGAGGCATGCTCAGACGGTTTTATGCCCAGTATGGATTGCACGTGATTGCACAAAGGTTAGAAAGGGTACCGTATCCCCGGATAACATGTATGGATAGCGTACACATTCAAAATATATGTCTCAGTAGGCAGGCTCAGACGGTGTCAGGCCCAGTATGGATTGCACGTGATTGCACAAAGGTTAGAAAGGGTACCGTATCCCTGGATAACATGTATGGATAGCGTACACTTTCAAAATATATGTCTCAGGAGGCAGGCTCAGATGGTGTCAGGCACAGTATGGATTGCACGTGATTACACAAAGGATAGAAAGGGTACCGTATCCCCGGATAACATGTATGGATAGCGTACACATTCAAAATATATGTCTCAGGAGGCAGGCTCAGACGGTGTTAGGCCCAGTATGGATTGCACGTGATTGCACAAAGGTTAGAAAGGGTACCGTATCCCTGGATAACATGTATGGATAGCGTACACTTTCAAAATATATGTCTCAGGAGGCAGGCTCAGATGGTGTCAGGCACAGTATGGATTGCACGTGATTGCACAAAGGTTAGAAAGGGTACCGTATCCCCGGATAACATGTATGGATAGCGTACACATTCAAAATATATGTCTCAGGAGGCAGGCTCAGACGGTGTTAGGCCCAGTATGGATTGCACGTGATTGCACAAAGGTTAGAAAGGATACCGTATCCCCGGATAACATGTATGGATAGCGTACACATTCAAAATATATGTATCAGGAGGCAGGCTCAGACGGTGCTAGGCCCAGTATGGATTGTACGTGATTGCACAAAGGTTAGAAAGGGTACCGTATCCCCGTATAACATGTATGGATAGCGTACACATTTAAAATATATGTCTCAGGAGGCAGGCTCAGACGGTGTTAGGCCCAGTATGGATTGCACGTGATTGCACAAAGGTTAGAAAGGGTACCGTATCCCTGGATAACATGTATGGATAGCGTACACATTCAAAATATATGTCTCAGGAGGCAGGCTCAGACGGTGTTAGGCCCAGTATGGATTGCACGTGATTGCACAAAGGTTAGAAAGGGTACCGTATCCCCGTATAACATGTATGGATAGCGTACACATTTAAAATATATGTCTCAGGAGGCAGGCTCAGACGGTGTCAGGCACAGTATGGATTGCACGTGATTGCACAAAGGTTAGAAAGGGTACCGTATCCCTGGATAACATGTATGGATAGCGTACACATTCAAAATATATGTCTCAGGAGGCAGGCTCAGACGGTGTCAGGCCCAGTATGGATTGCACGTGATTGCACAAAGGTTAGAAAGGGTACCGTATCCCTGGATAACATGTATGGATAGCATACACATTCAAAATATATGTCTCAGGAGGCAGGCTCCGACGGTGTCAGGCACAGTATGGATTGCACGTGATTGCACAAAGGTTAGAAAGGGTACCGTATCCCCGGATAACATGTATGGATAGCGTACACATTCAAAATATATGTCTCAGGAGGCAGGCTCAGACGGTGATAGGCCCAGTATGGTTTGCACGTGATTGCACAAAGGTTAGAAAGGGTACCGTATCCCCGGATAACATGTATGGATAGCGTACACATTCAAAATATATGTCTCAGGAGGCAGGCTCAGACGGTGTCAGGCCCAGTATGGATTGCACGTGATTGCACAAAGGTTAGAAAGGGTACCGTATCCCTGGATAACATGTATGAATAGCGTACACATTCAAAATATATGTCTCAGGAGGCAGGCTCAGACAGTGTCAGGCACAGTATGGATTGCACGTGATTGCACAAAGGTTAGAAAGGGTACCGTATCCCCGGATAACATGTATGGATAGCGTACACATTCAAAATATATGTCTCAGGAGGCAGGCTCAGACGGTGTTAGGCCCAGTATGGATTGCACGTGATTGCACAATGGTTAGAAAGGGTACCGTATCCCCAGATAACATGTATGGATAGCGTACACACTCAAAATATATGTCTCAGGAGGCAGGCTCAGACGGTGTTAGGCCCAGTATGGATTGCACGTGATTGCACAAAGGTTAGAAAGGGTACCGTATCCCTGGATAACATGTATGAATAGCGTACACATTCAAAATATATGTCTCAGGAGGCAGGCTCACACGGTGTCAGGCACAGTATGGATTGCACGTGATTGCACAAAGGTTAGAAAGGGTACCGTATCCCCGGATAACATGTATGGATAGAGTACACATTCAAAATATATGTATCAGGAGGCATGCTCAGACGGTTTGATGCCCAGTATGGATTGCATGTGATTGCACAAAGGTTAGAAAGGGTACCGTATCCCCGGATAACATGTTTGGATAGCGTACACATTCAAAATATATGTCTCAGTAGGCAGGCTCAGACGGTGTCAGGCCCAGTATGGATTGCACATGATTGCACAAAGGTTAGAAAGGGTACCGTATCCCTGGATAACATGTATGGATAGCGTACACTTTCAAAATATATGTCTCAGGAGGCAGGCTCAGATGGTGTCAGGCACAGTATGGATTGCACGTGATTACACAAAGGATAGAAAGGGTACCGTATCCCCGGATAACATGTATGGATAGCGTACACATTCAAAATATATGTCTCAGGAGGCAGGCTCAGACGGTGTTAGGCCCAGTATGGATTGCACGTGATTGCACAAAGGTTAGAAAGGGTACCGTATCCCCGGATAACATGTATGGATAGCGTACACATTCAAAATATATGTATCAGGAGGCAGGCTCAGACGGTGTTAGGCCCAGTATGGATTGTACGTGATTGCACAAAGGTTAGAAAGGGTACCGTATCCCCGTATAACATGTATGGATAGCGTACACATTTAAAATATATGTCTCAGGAGGCAGGCTCAGACGGTGTTAGGCCCAGTATGGATTGCACGTGATTGCACAAAGGTTAGAAAGGGTACCGTATCCCTGGATAACATGTATGGATAGCGTACACATTCAAAATATATGTCTCAGGAGGCATGCTCAGACGGTGTCAGGCACAGTATGGATTGCACGTGATTGCACAAAGGTTAGAAAGGGTACCGTATCCCTGGATAACATGTATGGATAGCGTACACATTCAAAATATATGTCTCAGGAGGCAGGCTCAGACGGTGTTAGGCCCAGTATGGATTGCACGTGATTGCACAAAGGTTAGAAAGGGTACCGTATCCCCGTATAACATGTATGGATAGCGTACACATTTAAAATATATGTCTCAGGAGGCAGGCTCAGACGGTGTCAGGCACAGTATGGATTGCACGTGATTGCACAAAGGTTAGAAAGGGTACCGTATCCCTGGATAACATGTATGGATAGCGTACACATTCAAAATATATGTCTCAGGAGGCAGGCTCAGACGGTGTCAGGCCCAGTATGGATTGCACGTGATTGCACAAAGGTTAGAAAGGGTACCGTATCCCTGGATAACATGTATGGATAGCATACACATTCAAAATATATGTCTCAGGAGGCAGGCTCAGACAGTGTCAGGCACAGTATGGATTGCACGTGATTGCACAAAGGTTAGAAAGGGTACCGTATCCCCGGATAACATGTATGGATAGCGTACACATTCAAAATATATGTCTCAGGAGGCAGGCTCAGACGGTGATAGGCCCAGTATGGTTTGCACGTGATTGCACAAAGGTTAGAAAGGGTACCGTATCCCCGGATAACATGTATGGATAGCGTACACATTCAAAATATATGTCTCAGGAGGCAGGCTCAGACGGTGTCAGGCCCAGTATGGATTGCACGTGATTGCACAAAGGTTAGAAAGGGTACCGTATCCCTGGATAACATGTATGAATAGCGTACACATTCAAAATATATGTCTCAGGAGGCAGGCTCAGACAGTGTCAGGCACAGTATGGATTGCACGTGATTGCACAAAGGTTAGAAAGGGTACCGTATCCCCGGATAACATGTATGGATAGCGTACACATTCAAAATATATGTCTCAGGAGGCAGGCTCAGACGGTGTTAGGCCCAGTATGGATTGCACGTGATTGCACAATGGTTAGAAAGGGTACCGTATCCCCAGATAACATGTATGGATAGCGTACACACTCAAAATATATGTCTCAGGAGGCAGGCTCAGACGGTGTTAGGCCCAGTATGGATTGCACGTGATTGCACAAAGGTTAGAAAGGGTACCGTATCCCTGGATAACATGTATGAATAGCGTACACATTCAAAATATATGTCTCAGGAGGCAGGCTCACACGGTGTCAGGCACAGTATGGATTGCACGTGATTGCACAAAGGTTAGAAAGGGTACCGTATCCCCGGATAACATGTATGGATAGAGTACACATTCAAAATATATGTATCAGGAGGCATGCTCAGACGGTTTTATGCCCAGTATGGATTGCACGTGATTGCACAAAGGTTAGAAAGGGTACCGTATCCCCGGATAACATGTATGGTTAGCGTACACATTCAAAATATATGTCTCAGTAGGCAGGCTCAGACGGTGTCAGGCCCAGTATGGATTGCACATGATTGCACAAAGGTTAGAAAGGGTACCGTATCCCTGGATAACATGTATGGATAGCGTACACTTTCAAAATATATGTCTCAGGAGGCAGGCTCAGATGGTGTCAGGCACAGTATGGATTGCACGTGATTACACAAAGGATAGAAAGGGTACCGTATCCCCGGATAACATGTATGGATAGCGTACACATTCAAAATATATGTCTCAGGAGGCAGGCTCAGACGGTGTTAGGCCCAGTATGGATTGCACGTGATTGCACAAAGGTTAGAAAGGGTACCGTATCCCCGGATAACATGTATGGATAGCGTACACATTCAAAATATATGTATCAGGAGGCAGGCTCAGACGGTGTTAGGCCCAGTATGGATTGTACGTGATTGCACAAAGGTTAGAAAGGGTACCGTATCCCCGTATAACATGTATGGATAGCGTACACATTTAAAATATATGTCTCAGGAGGCAGGCTCAGACGGTGTTAGGCCCAGTATGGATTGCACGTGATTGCACAAAGGTTAGAAAGGGTACCGTATCCCTGGATAACATGTATGGATAGCGTACACATTCAAAATATATGTCTCAGGAGGCATGCTCAGACGGTGTCAGGCCCAGTATGGATTGCACGTGATTGCACAAAGGTTAGAAAGGGTACCGTATCCCTGGATAACATGTATGGATAGCATACACATTCAAAATATATGTCTCAGGAGGCAGGCTCAGACGGTGTCAGGCACAGTATGGATTGCACGTGATTGCACAAAGGTTAGAAAGGGTACCGTATCCCCGGATAACATGTATGGATAGCGTACACATTCAAAATATATGTATCAGGAGGCAGGCTCAGACGGTGTTAGGCCCAGTATGGATTGTACGTGATTGCACAAAGGTTAGAAAGGGTACCGTATCCCCGTATAACATGTATGGATAGCGTACACATTTAAAATATATGTCTCAGGAGGCAGGCTCAGACGGTGTTAGGCCCAGTATGGATTGCACGTGATTGCACAAAGGTTAGAAAGGGTACCGTATCCCTGGATAACATGTATGGATAGCGTACACATTCAAAATATATGTCTCAGGAGGCATGCTCAGACGGTGTCAGGCCCAGTATGGATTGCACGTGATTGCACAAAGGTTAGAAAGGGTACCGTATCCCTGGATAACATGTATGGATAGCATACACATTCAAAATATATGTCTCAGGAGGCAGGCTCAGACGGTGTCAGGCACAGTATGGATTGCACGTGATTGCACAAAGGTTAGAAAGGGTACCGTATCCCCGGATAACATGTATGGATAGCGAACACATTCAAAATATATGTCTCAGGAGGCAGGCTCAGACGGTGTTAGGCCCAGTATGGATTGCACGTGATTGCACAAAGGTTAGAAAGGGTACCGTATCCCCGGATAACATGTATGGATAGCGTACACATTCAAAATATATCTCTCAGGAGGCAGGCTCAGACGGTGTTAGGCCCAGTATGGATTGCACGTGATTGCACAAAGGTTAGAAAGGGTACCGTATCCCCGGATAACATGTATGGATAGCGTACACATTCAAAATATATGTCTCAGGAGGCAGGCTCAGATGGTGTCAGGCACAGTATGGATTGCACGTGATTGCACAAAGGTTAGAAAGGGTACCGTATCCCCGGATAACATGTATGGATAGCGTACACATTCAAAATATATGTCTCAGGAGGCAGGCTCAGACGGTGTTAGGCCCAGTATGGATTGCACGTGATTGCACAAAGGTTAGAAAGGGTACCGTATCCCCGGATAACATGTATGGATAGCGTACACATTCAAAATATATGTCTCAGGAGGCAGGCTCAGACGGTGTTAGGCCCAGTATGGATTGCACGTGATTGCACAAAGGTTAGAAAGGGTACCGTATCCCCGTATAACATGTATGGATAGCGTACACATTTAAAATATATGTCTCAGGAGGCAGGCTCAGACGGTGTTAGGCCCAGTATGGATTGCACGTGATTGCACAAAGGTTAGAAAGGGTACCGTATCCCTGGATAACATGTATGGATAGCGTACACATTCAAAATATATGTCTCAGGAGGCAGGCTCAGACGGTGTCAGGCCCAGTATGGATTGCACGTGATTGCACAAAGGTTAGAAAGGGTACCGTATCCCTGGATAACATGTATGGATAGCATACACATTCAAAATATATGTCTCAGGAGGCAGGCTCAGACGGTGTCAGGCACAGTATGGATTGCACGTGATTGCACAAAGGTTAGAAAGGGTACCGTATCCCCGGATAACATGTATGGATAGCGTACACATTCAAAATATATGTCTCAGGAGGCAGGCTCAGACGGTGTTAGGCCCAGTATGGTTTGCACGTGATTGCACAAAGGTTAGAAAGGGTACCGTATCCCCGGATAACATGTATGGATAGCGTACACATTCAAAATATATGTCTCAGGAGGCAGGCTCAGACGGTGTCAGGCCCAGTATGGATTGCACGTGATTGCACAAAGGTTAGAAAGGGTACCGTATCCCTGGATAACATGTATGAATAGCGTACACATTCAAAATATATGTCTCAGGAGGCAGGCTCAGACAGTGTCAGGCACAGTATGGATTGCACGTGATTGCACAAAGGTTAGAAAGGGTACCGTATCCCCGGATAACATGTATGGATAGCGTACACATTCAAAATATATGTCTCAGGAGGCAGGCTCAGACGGTGTTAGGCCCAGTATGGATTGCACGTGATTGCACAATGGTTAGAAAGGGTACCGTATCCCCAGATAACATGTATGGATAGCGTACACACTCAAAATATATGTCTCAGGAGGCAGGCTCAGACGGTGTTAGGCCCAGTATGGATTGCACGTGATTGCACAAAGGTTAGAAAGGGTACCGTATCCCCGGATAACATGTATGGATAGAGTACACATTCAAAATATATGTATCAGGAGGCATGCTCAGACGGTTTTATGCCCAGTATGGATTGCACGTGATTGCACAAAGGTTAGAAAGGGTACCGTATCCCCGGATAACATGTTTGGATAGCGTACACATTCAAAATATATGTCTCAGTAGGCAGGCTCAGACGGTGTCAGGCCCAGTATGGATTGCACATGATTGCACAAAGGTTAGAAAGGGTACCGTATCCCTGGATAACATGTATGGATAGCGTACACTTTCAAAATATATGTCTCAGGAGGCAGGCTCAGATGGTGTCAGGCACAGTATGGATTGCAAGTGATTACACAAAGGATAGAAAGGGTACCGTATCCCCGGATAACATGTATGGATAGCGTACACATTCAAAATATATGTCTCAGGAGGCAGGCTCAGACGGTGTTAGGCCCAGTATGGATTGCACGTGATTGCACAAAGGTTAGAAAGGGTACCGTATCCCCGGACAACATGTATGGATAGCGTACACATTCAAAATATATGTATCAGGAGGCAGGCTCAGACGGTGTTAGGCCCAGTATGGATTGTACGTGATTGCACAAAGGTTAGAAAGGGTACCGTATCCCCGTATAACATGTATGGATAGCGTACACATTTAAAATATATGTCTCAGGAGGCAGGCTCAGACGGTGTTAGGCCCAGTATGGATTGCACGTGATTGCACAAAGGTTAGAAAGGGTACCGTATCCCTGGATAACATGTATGGATAGCGTACACATTCAAAATATATGTCTCAGGAGGCATGCTCAGACGGTGTCAGGCCCAGTATGGATTGCACGTGATTGCACAAAGGTTAGAAAGGGTACCGTATCCCTGGATAACATGTATGGATAGCGTACACATTCAAAATATATGTCTCAGGAGGCAGGCTCAGACGGTGTTAGGCCCAGTATGGATTGCACGTGATTGCACAAAGGTTAGAAAGGGTACCGTATCCCCGTATAACATGTATGGATAGCGTACACATTTAAAATATATGTCTCAGGAGGCAGGCTCAGACGGTGTCAGGCACAGTATGGATTGCACGTGATTGCACAAAGGTTAGAAAGGGTACCGTATCCCTGGATAACATGTATGGATAGCGTACACATTCAAAATATATGTCTCAGGAGGCAGGCTCAGACGGTGTCAGGCCCAGTATGGATTGCACGTGATTGCACAAAGGTTAGAAAGGGTACCGTATCCCTGGATAACATGTATGGATAGCATACACATTCAAAATATATGTCTCAGGAGGCAGGCTCAGACGGTGTCAGGCACAGTATGGATTGCACGTGATTGCACAAAGGTTAGAAAGGGTACCGTATCCCCGGATAACATGTATGGATAGCGTACACATTCAAAATATATGTCTCAGGAGGCAGGCTCAGACGGTGATAGGCCCAGTATGGTTTGCACGTGATTGCACAAAGGTTAGAAAGGGTACCGTATCCCCGGATAACATGTATGGATAGCGTACACATTCAAAATATATGTCTCAGGAGGCAGGCTCAGACGGTGTCAGGCCCAGTATGGATTGCACGTGATTGCACAAAGGTTAGAAAGGGTACCGTATCCCTGGATAACATGTATGAATAGCGTACACATTCAAAATATATGTCTCAGGAGGCAGGCTCAGACGGTGTTAGGCCCAGTATGGATTGCACGTGATTGCACAATGGTTAGAAAGGGTACCGTATCCCCAGATAACATGTATGGATAGCGTACACACTCAAAATATATGTCTCAGGAGGCAGGCTCAGACGGTGTTAGGCCCAGTATGGATTGCACGTGATTGCACAAAGGTTAGAAAGGGTACCGTATCCCCGGATAACATGTATGGATAGAGTACACATTCAAAATATATGTATCAGGAGGCATGCTCAGACGGTTTTATGCCCAGTATGGATTGCACGTGATTGCACAAAGGTTAGAAAGGGTACCGTATCCCCGGATAACATGTTTGGATAGCGTACACATTCAAAATATATGTCTCAGTAGGCAGGCTCAGACGGTGTCAGGCCCAGTATGGATTGCACATGATTGCACAAAGGTTAGAAAGGGTACCGTATCCCTGGATAACATGTATGGATAGCGTACACTTTCAAAATATATGTCTCAGGAGGCAGGCTCAGATGGTGTCAGGCACAGTATGGATTGCAAGTGATTACACAAAGGATAGAAAGGGTACCGTATCCCCGGATAACATGTATGGATAGCGTACACATTCAAAATATATGTCTCAGGAGGCAGGCTCAGACGGTGTTAGGCCCAGTATGGATTGCACGTGATTGCACAAAGGTTAGAAAGGGTACCGTATCCCCGGATAACATGTATGGATAGCGTACACATTCAAAATATATGTATCAGGAGGCAGGCTCAGACGGTGTTAGGCCCAGTATGGATTGTACGTGATTGCACAAAGGTTAGAAAGGGTACCGTATCCCCGTATAACATGTATGGATAGCGTACACATTTAAAATATATGTCTCAGGAGGCAGGCTCAGACGGTGTTAGGCCCAGTATGGATTGCACGTGATTGCACAAAGGTTAGAAAGGGTACCGTATCCCTGGATAACATGTATGGATAGCGTACACATTCAAAATATATGTCTCAGGAGGCATGCTCAGACGGTGTCAGGCCCAGTATGGATTGCACGTGATTGCACAAAGGTTAGAAAGGGTACCGTATCCCTGGATAACATGTATGGATAGCGTACACATTCAAAATATATGTCTCAGGAGGCAGGCTCAGACGGTGTTAGGCCCAGTATGGATTGCACGTGATTGCACAAAGGTTAGAAAGGGTACCGTATCCCCGTATAACATGTATGGATAGCGTACACATTTAAAATATATGTCTCAGGAGGCAGGCTCAGACGGTGTCAGGCACAGTATGGATTGCACGTGATTGCACAAAGGTTAGAAAGGGTACCGTATCCCTGGATAACATGTATGGATAGCGTACACATTCAAAATATATGTCTCAGGAGGCAGTCTCAGACGGTGTCAGGCCCAGTATGGATTGCACGTGATTGCACAAAGGTTAGAAAGGGTACCGTATCCCTGGATAACATGTATGGATAGCATACACATTCAAAATATATGTCTCAGGAGGCAGGCTCAGACGGTGTCAGGCACAGTATGGATTGCACGTGATTGCACAAAGGTTAGAAAGGGTACCGTATCCCCGGATAACATGTATGGATAGCGTACACATTCAAAATATATGTCTCAGGAGGCAGGCTCAGACGGTGATAGGCCCAGTATGGTTTGCACGTGATTGCACAAAGGTTAGAAAGGGTACCGTATCCCCGGATAACATGTATGGATAGCGTACACATTCAAAATATATGTCTCAGGAGGCAGGCTCAGACGGTGTCAGGCCCAGTATGGATTGCACGTGATTGCACAAAGGTTAGAAAGGGTACCGTATCCCTGGATAACATGTATGAATAGCGTACACATTCAAAATATATGTCTCAGGAGGCAGGCTCAGACGGTGTTAGGCCCAGTATGGATTGCACGTGATTGCACAATGGTTAGAAAGGGTACCGTATCCCCAGATAACATGTATGGATAGCGTACACACTCAAAATATATGTCTCAGGAGGCAGGCTCAGACGGTGTTAGGCCCAGTATGGATTGCACGTGATTGCACAAAGGTTAGAAAGGGTACCGTATCCCTGGATAACATGTATGAATAGCGTACACATTCAAAATATATGTCTCAGGAGGCAGGCTCACACGGTGTCAGGCACAGTATGGATTGCACGTGATTGCACAAAGGTTAGAAAGGGTACCGTATCCCCGGATAACATGTATGGATAGAGTACACATTCAAAATATATGTATCAGGAGGCATGCTCAGACGGTTTTATGCCCAGTATGGATTGCACGTGATTGCACAAAGGTTAGAAAGGGTACCGTATCCCCGGATAACATGTATGGATAGCGTACACATTCAAAATATATGTCTCAGTAGGCAGGCTCAGACGGTGTCAGGCCCAGTATGGATTGCACATGATTGCACAAAGGTTAGAAAGGGTACCGTATCCCTGGATAACATGTATGGATAGCGTACACTTTCAAAATATATGTCTCATGAGGCAGGCTCAGATGGTGTCAGGCACAGTATGGATTGCACGTGATTACACAAAGGATAGAAAGGGTACCGTATCCCCGGATAACATGTATGGATAGCGTACACATTCAAAATATATGTCTCAGGAGGCAGGCTCAGACGGTGTTAGGCCCAGTATGGATTGCACGTGATTGCACAAAGGTTAGAAAGGGTACCGTATCCCCGGATAACATGTATGGATAGCGTACACATTCAAAATATATGTATCAGGAGGCAGGCTCAGACGGTGTTAGGCCCAGTATGGATTGTACGTGATTGCACAAAGGTTAGAAAGGGTACCGTATCCCCGTATAACATGTATGGATAGCGTACACATTTAAAATATATGTCTCAGGAGGCAGGCTCAGACGGTGTTAGGCCCAGTATGGATTGCACGTGATTGCACAAAGGTTAGAAAGGGTACCGTATCCCTGGATAACATGTATGGATAGCGTACACATTCAAAATATATGTCTCAGGAGGCATGCTCAGACGGTGTCAGGCCCAGTATGGATTGCACGTGATTGCACAAAGGTTAGAAAGGGTACCGTATCCCTGGATAACATGTATGGATAGCATACACATTCAAAATATATGTCTCAGGAGGCAGGCTCAGACGGTGTCAGGCACAGTATGGATTGCACGTGATTGCACAAAGGTTAGAAAGGGTACCGTATCCCCGGATAACATGTATGGATAGCGTACACATTCAAAATATATGTATCAGGAGGCAGGCTCAGACGGTGTTAGGCCCAGTATGGATTGTACGTGATCGCACAAAGGTTAGAAAGGGTACCGTATCCCCGTATAACATGTATGGATAGCGTACACATTTAAAATATATGTCTCAGGAGGCAGGCTCAGACGGTGTTAGGCCCAGTATGGATTGCACGTGATTGCACAAAGGTTAGAAAGGGTACCGTAACCCTGGATAACATGTATGGATAGCGTACACATTCAAAATATATGTCTCAGGAGGCATGCTCAGACGGTGTCAGGCCCAGTATGGATTGCACGTGATTGCACAAAGGTTAGAAAGGGTACCGTATCCCTGGATAACATGTATGGATAGCATACACATTCAAAATATATGTCTCAGGAGGCAGGCTCAGACGGTGTCAGGCACAGTATGGATTGCACGTGATTGCACAAAGGTTAGAAAGGGTACCGTATCCCCGGATAACATGTATGGATAGCGAACACATTCAAAATATATGTCTCAGGAGGCAGGCTCAGACGGTGTTAGGCCCAGTATGGATTGCACGTGATTGCACAAAGGTTAGAAAGGGTACCGTATCCCCGGATAACATGTATGGATAGCGTACACATTCAAAATATATCTCTCAGGAGGCAGGCTCAGACGGTGTTAGGCCCAGTATGGATTGCACGTGATTGCACAAAGGTTAGAAAGGGTACCGTATCCCCGGATAACATGTATGGATAGCGTACACATTCAAAATATATGTCTCAGGAGGCAGGCTCAGATGGTGTCAGGCACAGTATGGATTGCACGTGATTGCACAAAGGTTAGAAAGGGTACCGTATCCCCGGATAACATGTATGGATAGCGTACACATTCAAAATATATGTCTCAGGAGGCAGGCTCAGACGGTGTTAGGCCCAGTATGGATTGCACGTGATTGCACAAAGGTTAGAAAGGGTACCGTATCCCCGGATAACATGTATGGATAGCGTACACATTCAAAATATATGTCTCAGGAGGCAGGCTCAGACGGTGTCAGGCCCAGTATGGATTGCACGTGATTGCACAAAGGTTAGAAAGGGTACCGTATCCCTGGATAACATGTATGAATAGCGTACACATTCAAAATATATGTCTCAGGAGGCAGGCTCAGACAGTGTCAGGCACAGTATGGATTGCACGTGATTGCACAAAGGTTAGAAAGGGTACAGTATCCCCGGATAACATGTATGGATAGCGTACACATTCAAAATATATGTCTCAGGAGGCAGGCTCAGACGGTGTTAGGCCCAGTATGGATTGCACGTGATTGCACAATGGTTAGAAAGGGTACCGTATCCCCGGATAACATGTATGGATAGCGTACACACTCAAAATATATGTCTCAGGAGGCAGGCTCAGACGGTGTTAGGCCCAGTATGGATTGCACGTGATTGCACAAAGGTTAGAAAGGGTACCGTATCCCTGGATAACATGTATGGATAGCGTACACATTCAAAATATATGTCTCAGGAGGCAGGCTCACACGGTGTCAGGCACAGTATGGATTGCACGTGATTGCACAAAGGTTAGAAAGGGTACCGTATCCCCGGATAACATGTATGGATAGAGTACACATTCAAAATATATGTATCAGGAGGCATGCTCAGACGGTTTTATGCCCAGTATGGATTGCACGTGATTGCACAAAGGTTAGAAAGGGTATCGTATCCCCGGATAACATGTATGGATAGCGTACACATTCAAAATATATGTCTCAGGAGGCAGGCTCAGACGGTGTTAGGCCCAGTATGGATTGCACGTGATTGCACAAAGGTTAGAAAGGGTACCGTATCCCTGGATAACATGTATGGATAGCGTACACATTCAAAATATATGTCTCAGAAGGCAGGCTCAGACGGTGTCAGGCCCAGTATGGATTGCACGTGATTGCACAAAGGTTAGAAAGGGTACCGTATCCCTGGATAACATGTCTGGATAGCATACACATTCAAAATATATTTCTCAGGAGGCAGGCTCAGACGGTGGTAGGCCCAGTATGGATTGCACGTGATTGCACAAAGGTTAGAAAGGGTACTGTATCCCTGGATAACATGTATGGATAGCGTACACATTCAAAATATATGTCTCAGGAGGCAGGCTCAGACGGTGTCAGGCACAGTATGGATTGCACGTGATTGCACAAAGGTTAGAAAGGGTACCGTATCCCCGGATAACATGTACGGATAGCGTACACATTCAAAATATATGTATCAGGAGGCAGGCTCAGACGGTGTTAGGCCCAGTATGGATTGCACGTGATTGCACAAAGGTTAGAAAGGGTACCATATCCCCGGATAACATGTATGGATAGCGTACACATTCAAAATATATGTCTCAGGAGGCAGGCTCAGACGGTGTTAGGCCCAGTATGGATTGCACGTGATTGCACAAAGGTTAGAAAGGGTACCGTATCCCCGGATAACATGTATGGATAGCGTACACATTCAAAATATATGTCTCAGGAGGCAGGCTCAGACGGTGTTAGGCCCAGTATGGATTGCACGTGATTGGACAAAGGTTAGAAAGGGTACCGTATCCCCGGATAACATGTATGAATAGCGTACACATTCAAAATATATGTCTCAGTAGGCAGGCTCAGACGGTGTCAGGCCCAGTATGGATTGCACGTGATTGCACAAAGGTTAGAAAGGGTACCGTATCCCTGGATAACATGTATGGATAGCGTACACTTTCAAAATATATGTCTCAGGAGGCAGGCTCAGATGGTGTCAGGCACAGTATGGATTGCACGTGATTGCACAAAGGTTAGAAAGGGTACCGTATCCCCGGATAACATGTATGGATAGCGTACACATTCAAAATATATGTCTCAGGAGGCAGGCTCAGACGGTGTTAGGCCCAGTATGGATTGCACGTGATTGCACAAAGGTTAGAAAGGGTACCGTATCCCCGGATAACATGTATGGATAGCGTACACATTCAAAATATATGTATCAGGAGGCAGGCTCAGACGGTGTTAGGCCCAGTATGGATTGTACGTGATTGCACAAAGGTTAGAAAGGGTACCGTATCCCCGTATAACATGTATGGATAGCGTACACATTTAAAATATATGTCTCAGGAGGCAGGCTCAGACGGTGTTAGGCCCAGTATGGATTGCACGTGATTGCACAAAGGTTAGAAAGGGTACCGTATCCCTGGATAACATGTATGGATAGCGTACACATTCAAAATATATGTCTCAGGAGGCAGGCTCAGACGGTGTCAGGCCCAGTATGGATTGCACGTGATTGCACAAAGGTTAGAAAGGGTACCGCATCCCTGGATAACATGTATGGATAGCATACACATTCAAAATATATGTCTCAGGAGGCAGGCTCAGACGGTGTCAGGCACAGTATAGATTGCACGTGATTGCACAAAGGTTAGAAAGGGTACCGTATCCCCGGATAACATGTATGGATAGCGAACACATTCAAAATATATGTCTCAGGAGGCAGGCTCAGACGGTGTTAGGCCCAGTATGGATTGCACGTGATTGCACAAAGGTTAGAAAGGGTACCGTATCCCCGGATAACATGTATGGATAGCGTACACATTCAAAATATATGTCTCAGGAGGCAGGCTCAGATGGTGTCAGGCACAGTATGGATTGCACGTGATTGCACAAAGGTTAGAAAGGGTACCGTATCCCCGGATAACATGTATGGATAGCGTACACATTCAAAATATATGTCTCAGGAGGCAGGCTCAGACGGTGTTAGGCCCAGTATGGATTGCACGTGATTGCACAAAGGTTAGAAAGGGTACCGTATCCCCGGATAACATGTATGGATAGCGTACACATTCAAAATATATGTCTCAGGAGGCAGGCTCAGACGGTGTTAGGCCCAGTATGGATTGCACGTGATTGCACAAAGGTTAGAAAGGGTACCGTATTCCCGTATAACATGTATGGATAGCGTACACATTTAAAATATATGTCTCAGGAGGCAGGCTCAGACGGTGTTAGGCCCAGTATGGATTGCACGTGATTGCACAAAGGTTAGAAAGGGTACCGTATCCCTGGATAACATGTATGGATAGCGTACACATTCAAAATATATGTCTCAGGAGGCAGGCTCAGACGGTGTCAGGCCCAGTATGGATTGCACGTGATTGCACAAAGGTTAGAAAGGGTACCGTATCCCTGGATAACATGTATGGATAGCATACACATTCAAAATATATGTCTCAGGAGGCAGGCTCAGACGGTGTCAGGCACAGTATGGATTGCACGTGATTGCACAAAGGTTAGAAAGGGTACCGTATCCCCGGATAACATGTATGGATAGCGTACACATTCAAAATATATGTCTCAGGAGGCAGGCTCAGACGGTGATAGGCCCAGTATGGTTTGCACGTGATTGCACAAAGGTTAGAAAGGGTACCGTATCCCCGGATAACATGTATGGATAGCGTACACATTCAAAATATATGTCTCAGGAGGCAGGCTCAGACGGTGTCAGGCCCAGTATGGATTGCACGTGATTGCACAAAGGTTAGAAAGGGTACCGTATCCCTGGATAACATGTATGAATAGCGTACACATTCAAAATATATGTCTCAGGAGGCAGGCTCAGACAGTGTCAGGCACAGTATGGATTGCACGTGATTGCACAAAGGTTAGAAAGGGTACCGTATCCCCGGATAACATGTATGGATAGCGTACACATTCAAAATATATGTCTCAGGAGGCAGGCTCAGACGGTGTTAGGCCCAGTATGGATTGCACGTGATTGCACAATGGTTAGAAAGGGTACCGTATCCCCAGATAACATGTATGGATAGAGTACACACTCAAAATATATGTCTCAGGAGGCAGGCTCAGACGGTGTTAGGCCCAGTATGGATTGCACGTGATTGCTCAAAGGTTAGAAAGGGTACCGTATCCCTGGATAACATGTATGGATAGCGTACACATTCAAAATATATGTCTCAGGAGGCAGGCTCACACGGTGTCATGCACAGTATGGATTGCACGTGATTGCACAAAGGTTAGAAAGGGTACCGTATCCCCGGATAACATGTATGGATAGAGTACACATTCAAAATATATGTATCAGGAGGCATGCTCAGACGGTTTTATGCCCAGTATGGATTGCACGTGATTGCACAAAGGTTAGAAAGGGTACCGTATCCCCGGATAACATGTATGGATAGCGTACACATTCAAAATATATGTCTCAGGAGGCAGGCTCAGACGGTGTTAGGCCCAGTATGGATTGCACGTGATTGCACAAAGGTTAGAAAGGGTACCGTATCCCTGGATAACATGTATGGATAGCGTACACATTCAAAATATATGTCTCAGAAGGCAGGCTCAGACGGTGTCAGGCCCAGTATGGATTGCACGTGATTGCACAAAGGTTAGAAAGGGTACCGTATCCCTGGATAACATGTATGGATAGCATACACATTCAAAATATATTTCTCAGGAGGCAGGCTCAGACGGTGGTAGGCCCAGTATGGATTGCACGTGATTGCACAAAGGTTAGAAAGGGTACCGTATCCCTGGATAACATGTATGGATAGCGTACACATTCAAAATATATGTCTCAGGAGGCAGGCTCAGACGGTGTCAGGCACAGTATGGATTGCACGTGATTGCACAAAGGTTAGAAAGGGTACCGTATCCCCGGATAACATGTACGGATAGCGTACACATTCAAAATATATGTATCAGGAGGCAGGCTCAGACGGTGTTAGGCCCAGTATGGATTGCACGTGATTGCACAAAGGTTAGAAAGGGTACCATATCCCCGGATAACATGTATGGATAGCGTACACATTCAAAATATATGTCTCAGGAGGCAGGCTCAGACGGTGTTAGGCCCAGTATGGATTGCACGTGATTGCACAAAGGTTAGAAAGGGTACCGTATCCCCGGATAACATGTATGGATAGCGTACACATTCAAAATATATGTCTCAGGAGGCAGGCTCAGACGGTGTTAGGCCCAGTATGGATTGCACGTGATTGGACAAAGGTTAGAAAGGGTACCGTATCCCCGGATAACATGTATGAATAGCGTACACATTCAAAATATATGTCTCAGTAGGCAGGCTCAGATGGTGTCAGGCCCAGTATGGATTGCACGTGATTGCACAAAGGTTAGAAAGGGTACCGTATCCCTGGATAACATGTATGGATAGCGTACACTTTCAAAATATATGTCTCAGGAGGCAGGCTCAGATGGTGTCAGGCACAGTATGGATTGCACGTGATTGCACAAAGGTTAGAAAGGGTACCGTATCCCCGGATAACATGTATGGATAGCGTACACATTCAAAATATATGTCTCAGGAGGCAGGCTCAGACGGTGTTAGGCCCAGTATGGATTGCACGTGATTGCACAAAGGTTAGAAAGGGTACCGTATCCCCGGATAACATGTATGGATAGCGTACACATTCAAAATATATGTATCAGGAGGCAGGCTCAGACGGTGTTAGGCCCAGTATGGATTGTACGTGATTGCACAAAGGTTAGAAAGGGTACCGTATCCCCGTATAACATGTATGGATAGCGTACACATTTAAAATATATGTCTCAGGAGGCAGGCTCAGACGGTGTTAGGCCCAGTATGGATTGCACGTGATTGCACAAAGGTTAGAAAGGGTACCGTATCCATGGATAACATGTATGGATAGCGTACACATTCAAAATATATGTCTCAGGAGGCAGGCTCAGACGGTGTCAGGCCCAGTATGGATTGCACGTGATTGCACAAAGGTTAGAAAGGGTACCGTATCCCTGGATAACATGTATGGATAGCATACACATTCAAAATATATGTCTCAGGAGGCAGGCTCAGACCGTGTCAGGCACAGTATAGATTGCACGTGATTGCACAAAGGTTAGAAAGGGTACCGTATCCCCGGATAACTTGTATGGATAGCGAACACATTCAAAATATATGTCTCAGGAGGCAGGCTCAGACGGTGTTAGGCCCAGTATGGATTGCACGTGATTGCACAAAGGTTAGAAAGGGTACCGTATCCCCGGATAACATGTATGGATAGCGTACACATTCAAAATATATGTCTCAGGAGGCAGGCTCAGATGGTGTCAGGCACAGTATGGATTGCACGTGATTGCACAAAGGTTAGAAAGGGTACCGTATCCCCGGATAACATGTATGGATAGCGTACACATTCAAAATATATGTCTCAGGAGGCAGGCTCAGACGGTGTTAGGCCCAGTATGGATTGCACGTGATTGCACAAAGGTTAGAAAGGGTACCGTATCCCCGGATAACATGTATGGATAGCGTACACATTCAAAATATATGTCTCAGGAGGCAGGCTCAGACGGTGTTAGGCCCAGTATGGATTGCACGTGATTGCACAAAGGTTAGAAAGGGTACCGTATCCCCGTATAACATGTATGGATAGCGTACACATTTAAAATATATGTCTCAGGAGGCAGGCTCAGACGGTGTCAGGCCCAGTATGGATTGCACGTGATTGCACAAAGGTTAGAAAGGGTACCGTATCCCTGGATAACATGTATGGATAGCGTACACATTCAAAATATATGTCTCAGGAGGCAGGCTCAGACGGTGTCAGGCCCAGTATGGATTGCACGTGATTGCACAAAGGTTAGAAAGGGTACCGTATCCCTGGATAACATGTATGGATAGCATACACATTCAAAATATATGTCTCAGGAGGCAGGCTCAGACGGTGTCAGGCACAGTATGGATTGCACGTGATTGCACAAAGGTTAGAAAGGGTACCGTATCCCCGGATAACATGTATGGATAGCGTACACATTCAAAATATATGTCTCAGGAGGCAGGCTCAGACGGTGTTAGGCCCAGTATGGATTGCACGTGATTGCACAATGGTTAGAAAGGGTACCGTATCCCCAGATAACATGTATGGATAGCGTACACACTCAAAATATATGTCTCAGGAGGCAGGCTCAGACGGTGTTAGGCCCAGTATGGATTGCACGTGATTGCACAAAGGTTAGAAAGGGTACCGTATCCCTGGATAACATGTATGGATAGCGTACACATTCAAAATATATGTCTCAGGAGGCAGGCTCACACGGTGTCAGGCACAGTATGGATTGCACGTGATTGCACAAAGGTTAGAAAGGGTACCGTATCCCCGGATAACATGTATGGATAGAGTACACATTCAAAATATATGTATCAGGAGGCATGCTCAGACGGTTTTATGCCCAGTATGGATTGCACGTGATTGCACAAAGGTTAGAAAGGGTACCGTATCCCCGGATAACATGTATGGATAGCGTACACATTCAAAATATATGTCTCAGTAGGCAGGCTCAGACGGTGTCAGGCCCAGTATGGATTGCACGTGATTGCACAAAGGTTAGAAAGGGTACCGTATCCCTGGATAACATGTATGGATAGCGTACACTTTCAAAATATATGTCTCAGGAGGCAGGCTCAGATGGTGTCAGGCACAGTATGGATTGCACGTGATTGCACAAAGGTTAGAAAGGGTGCCGTATCCCCGGATAACATGTATGGATAGCGTACACATTCAAAATATATGTCTCAGGAGGCAGGCTCAGACGGTGTTAGGCCCAGTATGGATTGCACGTGATTGCACAAAGGTTAGAAAGGGTACCGTATCCCCGGATAACATGTATGGATAGCGTACACATTCAAAATATATGTATTAGGAGGCAGGCTCAGACGGTGTTAGGCCCAGTATGGATTGTACGTGATTGCACAAAGGTTAGAAAGGGTACCGTATCCCCGTATAACATGTATGGATAGCGTACACATTTAAAATATATGTCTCAGGAGGCAGGCTCAGATGGTGTTAGGCCCAGTATGGATTGCACGTGATTGCACAAAGTTTAGAAAGGGTACCGTATCCCTGGATAACATGTATGGATAGCGTACACATTCAAAATATATGTCTCAGGAGGCATGCTCAGACGGTGTCAGGCCCAGTATGGATTGCACGTGATTGCACAAAGGTTAGAAAGGGTACCGTATCCCTGGATAACATGTATGGATAGCATACACATTCAAAATATATGTCTCAGGAGGCAGGCTCAGACGGTGTCAGGCACAGTATGGATTGCACGTGATTGCACAAAGGTTAGAAAGGGTACCGTATCCCCGGATAACATGTATGGATAGCGAACACATTCAAAATATATGTCCCAGGAGGCAGGCTCAGACGGTGTTAGGCCCAGTATGGATTGCACGTGATTGCACAAAGGTTAGAAAGGGTACCGTATCCCCGGATAACATGTATGGATAGCGTACACATTCAAAATATATGTCTCAGGAGGCAGGCTCAGACGGTGTTTGGCCCAGTATGGATTGCACGTGATTGCACAAAGGTTAGAAAGGGTACCGTATCCGCGGATAACATGTATGGATAGCGTACACATTCAAAATATATGTCTCAGGAGGCAGGCTCAGATGGTGTCAGGCACAGTATGGATTGCACGTGATTGCACAAAGGTTAGAAAGGGTACCGTATCCCCGGATAACATGTATGGATAGCGTACACATTCAAAATATATGTCTCAGGAGGCAGGCTCAGACGGTGTTAGGCCCAGTATGGATTGCACGTGATTGCACAAAGGTTATAAAGGGTACCGTATCCCCGGATAACATGTATGGATAGCGTACACATTCAAAATATATGTCTCAGGAGGCAGGCTCAGACGGTGTTAGGCCCAGTATGGATTGCACGTGATTGCACAAAGGTTAGAAAGGGTACCGTATCCCCGTATAACATGTATGGATAGCGTACACATTTAAAATATATGTCTCAGGAGGCAGGCTCAGACGGTGTTAGGCCCAGTATGGATTGCACGTGATTGCACAAAGGTTAGAAAGGGTACCGTATCCCTGGATAACATGTATGGATAGCGTACACATTCAAAATATATGTCTCAGAAGGCAGGCTCAGACGGTGTCAGGCCCAGTATGGATTGCACGTGATTGCACAAAGGTTAGAAAGGGTACCGTATCCCTGGATAACATGTATGGATAGCATACACATTCAAAATATATGTCTCAGGAGGCAGGCTCAGACGGTGTCAGGCACAGTATGGATTGCACGTGATTGCACAAAGGTTAGAAAGGGTACCGTATCCCCGGATAACATGTATGGATAGCGTACACATTCAAAATATATGTCTCAGGAGGCAGGCTCAGACGGTGTTAGGCCCAGTATGGTTTGCACATGATTGCACAAAGGTTAGAAAGGGTACCGTATCCCCGGATAACATGTATGGATAGCGTACACATTCAAAATATATGTCTCACGAGGCAGGCTCAGACGGTGTCAGGCCCAGTATGGATTGCACGTGATTGCACAAAGGTTAGAAAGGGTACCGTATCCCTGGATAACATGTATGAATAGCGTACACATTCAAAATATATGTCTCAGGAGGCAGGCTCAGACAGTGTCAGGCACAGTATGGATTGCACGTGATTGCACAAAGGTTAGAAAGGGTACCGTATCCCCGGATAACATGTATGGATAGCGTACACATTCAAAATATATGTCTCAGGAGGCAGGCTCAGACGGTGTTAGGCCCAGTATGGATTGCACGTGATTGCACAATGGTTAGAAAGGGTACCGTATCCCCAGATAACATGTATGGATAGCGTACACACTCAAAATATATGTCTCAGGAGGCAGGCTCAGACGGTGTTAGGCCCAGTATGGATTGCACGTGATTGCACAAAGGTTAGAAAGGGTACCGTATCCCTGGATAACATGTATGGATAGCGTACACATTCAAAATATATGTCTCAGGAGGCAGGCTCACACGGTGTCAGGCACAGTATGGATTGCACGTGATTGCACAAAGGTTAGAAAGGGTACCGTATCCCCGGATAACATGTATGGATAGAGTACACATTCAAAATATATGTATCAGGAGGCATGCTCAGACGGTTTTATGCCCAGTATGGATTGCACGTGATTGCACAAAGGTTAGAAAGGGTACCGTATCCCCGGATAACATGTATGGATAGCGTACACATTCAAAATATATGTCTCAGGAGGCAGGCTCAGACGGTGTTAGGCCCAGTATGGATTGCACGTGATTGCACAAAGGTTAGAAAGGGTACCGTATCCCTGGATAACATGTATGGATAGCGTACACATTCAAAATATATGTCTCAGAAGGCAGGCTCAGACGGTGGCAGGCCCAGTATGGATTGCACGTGATTGCACAAAGGTTAGAAAGGGTACCGTATCCCTGGATAACATGTATGGATAGCATACACATTCAAAATATATTTCTCAGGAGGCAGGCTCAGACGGTGGTAGGCCCAGTATGGATTGCACGTGATTGCACAAAGGTTAGAAAGGGTACCGTATCCCTGGATAACATGTATGGATAGCGTACACATTCAAAATATATGTCTCAGGAGGCAGGCTCAGACGGTGTCAGGCACAGTTTGGATTGCACGTGATTGCACAAAGGTTAGAAAGGGTACCGTATCCCCGGATAACATGTACGGATAGCGTACACATTCAAAATATATGTATCAGGAGGCAGGCTCAGACGGTGTTAGGCCCAGTATGGATTGCACGTGATTGCACAAAGGTTAGAAAGGGTACCATATCCCCGGATAACATGTATGGATAGCGTACACATTCAAAATATATGTCTCAGGAGGCAGGCTCAGACGGTGTTAGGCCCATTATGGATTGCACGTGATTGCACAAAGGTTAGAAAGGGTACCGTATCCCTGGATAACATGTATGGATAGCGTACACATTCAAAATATATGTCTCAGGAGGCAGGCTCAGACGGTGTCAGGCACAGTATGGATTGCACGTGATTGCACAAAAGTTAGAAAGGGTACCGTATCCCTGGATAACATGTATGGATAGCGTACATATTCAAAATATATATCTCAGGAGGCAGGCTCAGACGGTGTCAGGCACAGTATGGATTGCACGTGATTGCACAAAGGTTAGAAAGGGTAACGTATCCCCGGATAACATGTATGGATAGCGTACACATTCAAAATATATGTCTCAGGAGGCAGGCTCAGACGGTGTTAGGCCCAGTATGGATTGCACGTGATTGCACAAAGGTTAGAAAGGGTACCATATCCCCGGATGACATGTATGGATAGCGTACACATTCAAAATATATGTCTCAGGAGGCAGGCTCAGACGGTGTTAGGCCCAGTATGGATTGCACGTGATTGCACAAAGGTTAGAAAGGGTACCGTATCCCCGGATAACATGTATGGATAGCGTACACATTCAAAATATATGTCTCAGGAGGCAGGCTCAGACGGTGTTAGGCCCAGTATGGATTGCACGTGATTGCACAAAGGTTAGAAAGGGTACCGTATCCCTGGATAACATGTATGGATAGCGTACACATTCAAAATATATGTCTCAGGAGGCAGGCTCAGATGGTGTCAGGCCCAGTATGAATTGCACGTGATTGCACAAAGGTTAGAAAGGGTACCGTATCCCTGGATAACATGTATGGATAGCGTACACATTCAAAATATATGTCTCAGGAGGCAGGCTCAGACGGTGTAAGGCACAGTATGGATTGCACGTGATTGCACAAAGGTTAGAAAGGGTACCATATCCCCGGATAACATGTATGGATAGCGTACACATTCAAAATATATGTCTCAGGAGGCAGGCTCAGACGGTGTCAGGCACTGTATGGATTTGACGGCCCAGATTACACAGCGGAGGAGCAGGGAGAGGTAAAGATTGCAAATGCTGGGGCCCTGCCCAATCAAGGGGGGCCCACTCGTGGGCGTCGGTACTGGCACTGGGCCCCTCATAGTACAGCGGTGTGTCTGACGGCGGGTGTGCACCACCACCGTCAGAGACACTTGATTGCACTATGAGGGACCCTGTGCCAGTGCCCGCGCCCAAGAGTCGGCCTATCCACCTGTCCAGGGCAACGGCACTCGCACGGTGTCGTGCGGTAGGTGGTGACCCCGGCCATGGGGGGGGAGGCAGCACAGTTAGGGAGTTTTAGAAAGTGGCATATGTTGATGTTGGACATTCAGCTGATGCAAAAGGCGAAATAGGTGAAGTACCAGGAAGAGGTGGACCAAAGCAAGCCATTTTTCTGTCACCCTATGTGTCATCAGGCGAAGGTGGGACAAAATCCTTGGAAACCCATGCATGGTTCATTTTAATGAAGGTTAGATCATCCACATTTTGGGTTGACAGACGGGTCCTTTTTTCTGTCAGGATTGATCCAGCTGCACTGAAGACTCTTTCCGATAGCACACTTGCAGCTGGGCAAGCGAGCTCCTGTAAGGCATATTGGGCCAATTCAGGCCAGGTGTCCAGTTTAGCGGCCCAATAGTCAAAGGGGAATGACCTGTGTGGGAGAACATCGATATGGGAGGGAAAGTAGTTTGTAACCATAGTTGACAACTGCTGTCTCCTGTCACTTTCCATCGATGCAGTATTACCAGTTGTGTGAGCGGTACTTGAAAAATCAGTCCACAACATTGTCATGAAACCCCTGTCTCCAACGCCACTTCTGCTGTGTGCACCACGAACACCTCTGCCAAGCTGCCCCCGGCCCGTACGGCTCGTGTGAGAACCATCACCGCTGCTGTGTGCTGGGAATGCCTCAAGCAACCGATTTACCAGAGTTGCTTGTTTATTAGCCAATATTAGGTCAAGGTTCTCCTGTGGCATGATGTTTTGTAATTTGCCTTTATAGCGTGGATCCAGGATGCTGGCCAACCAGTAGTCGTCATCGTTCATCATTTTGGCAATGCGGGGGTCCCTTTTTAGGATCCGCAAGGCATAATCTGACATGTGGGCCAATGTTCCCGGTGTCAATGATGCACTGCGAGTGCTGGGTGGAGGAGCACTTTCTGGCAAATCCACATCCCTCCAGTCACGCACAAACCCTGTACCAGACCTTGCCACGCCAACATTTTCACTTGCCCCACGAGATGCATCCTCCTCCCCTAAGTAATCATCCCCATCATCCTCCTCCTCTTCTTCCTCCACCTCGTCCAGGAGAGGTCCCTGAGCAGACAATGGCTGAATGTCATCAAGGATTCCCTCCTCCTCTTCCTCCTCATCAACATTGGCTGCAGACGCCTGCTCCTTAAGGTGCGTCAAAGTTTGCATGAGCAGACGCATAAGTGGGATGCTCATGCTTAGGATGGCGTCGTCTGCGCTTACCAGCCGTGTCCATTCCTCAAAACACTGAAGGACTTTACAAAGGTCTTTCAGCTTCGACCACTGCACGCCTGTCAACTCCATGTCTGCTCTCAAAGTGCCTGGCCGTGTATCCTCCCACAAATGCATTATGGCCTGCCTCTGCTCGCACAGCCGCTCCACCATGTGCAGGGTGGAGTTCCACCTTGTTGCAATGTCGATAATGAGGCGGTGGTTGGGAAGGTGGAGCAATCGCTGCAGCTTCTGCATACGAACGGAGTGTACAGGCGACCGGCGGATGTGCGCGCACAGTCTTCGCACCTTCCGGAGCAGGGCTGTTAACTCCGGATAATTTTTGAGGAAGCACTGCACCACCAGGTTCAATTTGTGAGCCAAGCAAGGTATGTGGCTGAGTTTTGAAAGGGCTATGGCTGCCACAAAATTACGGCCGTTATCACTAACTACCTTACCTGCCTCACGATGTACAATGCCCAGCCATGACTCTGTTTGTCGCTTCAAGTACTCGGCCAGCACCTCGGCGGTGTGTCTGTCGCCCAAACACATCATCTGCAACACAGCCTGTTGACGCTTTCCACTAGCTGCTCGATAGGGGGACACATCGTGTGCAACAGTGGCAGCTGCAGATGGAGTGCTCGTATGACTGCGCTCTGTGGACGAGCTTTCACTTCTGGAGGAGGAGGAGGAGGAGGAGGAGGGTCGAACGCCTACAGCCAACTGTTTCCTATACCATGGGCTAGGCAGCACTGTCCCACCACCGCTGTCCCCTGTGGACCCTGCATCCACCACATTAACCCAGTGCGCAGTGATGGACACGTAACAGCCCTGGCCATGCCGACTGGACCATGCATCAGTTGTGAGGTGCACCTTTCCGCTCACTGACTGCTTGAGTGCATGGACAATGCGGTCTTTCACATGATGGTGGAGGGCTGGGATGGCTTTGCGAGAGAAGAAGTGGCGACTGGGTAGGTCATAGCGTGGTACTGCATAGGCCATGAGTTCGCGGAAAGCTGTGCTTTCCACCAACCGAAAGGTCATCATCTCAAACGAGATTAGTTTGGCAATGTGGGCGTTCAAACCCAGTGTACGCGGATGAGAGACTGAGTACTTTCTTGACCTACTCATAGTGTCTGGGAGGGTGAGCTGGACTTGAGAGCTGCATATGGTGGAAGTAGCGGTGGACAGGGCGGACTGAGAGAGGGTTGATGATGGTGATGGAGTTGGTGTTCTTTCTGATGGCCTAGAATCAGTCTTTCGTTGATATAACAGTGGGATTCCCTGACTGCTGTGGTCTTGCAACGACACCTCAACATTTGCTGCTGTGCTAACCGGTGGGCTTACAGTGGGGGAAACAATGAAGCGTTGCTGACTACCTTCGTTGTGATCAGTTGCACATGTGGCACTTGAGGTTTGGTGTTGTGTCCATGCTTGCAAGTGCATGCTGGTTAAATGTCTAAGCATGCAACTGGTATTCAAATTTTTCAGATTTTTCCCTCGGCTAAAGGTCTTTGCGCACTTCTTCCAGATAACCTTGGCCTGATCATGAGGATTTTGTTCAAAAAAGTGCCACACTGCACTCTTCCTACTTTGGCAGACATTTTGAGGCCTAGCACGCTGTGATCTTTTGACCCTCTGGACAAGCTGTCCAGCAACTCTTTTGATGTTTGGAACCTGTCTTTGGAGTGCTCCGGGCCTGCCAGATAACAGCTGTTGCGATGTCGATGTCTGCTGTGGATGCTCCTCATCTGAGCTATTGGAAGCAGCACCCTCTTCCCCCAATGGATGCCAATCTGGGTCAACAACTGGGTCATACATCACCTCCTCTTCTATGTCATGTGCACCTTTCTCTGTGTCACCGTGTATGGTGGTATAGTGTGCGGGAAGGGGCACCTGAGTCTCATCAGGGTCAAAATCTGGCTCTGTACACTGCGAGGACAATGTAGTGCTCTGAGTGAATGTACCAGCAGAATCATCCATCAGCGGCTGTGCATCAGTGCACTCCATGTCAGATTCATCTTGGCCTGGGTAATTCACCATTTCACATGATAATCCAGGCATGGTATGTGAAAACAGCTCCATGGAGTAATCAGTAGTATGGCCTGTGTCATCCTTCAATCTTGGTTGGGGTGAAGGACACAAGGAAAGGTGTGGTTCATGAACATGAGCCTCCAATGACGACTCAGTGCTTTTACTTTTTACAACTGAAGAAGAGGAGGCGATAGAGCTGGAGGCTGAGTCAGCAATGTAAGACAAAACTTTTTCCTGATGCTCTGCCTTTAAAAGCGGTTTGCCAACTCCTTGAAAACTAAGCGTTCGAGGCCTTATGTAGCCAGACGATGACGCAGGGTCAGCACCTCCTGCATTCGGTCCTATTTTGCTCTTGCCACTACCATCAGATCCACCACCAACACCATCATTACCAGCTGCCAACCCCCGCCCAATTCCACGGCCTCTTCCACCAGCCTTCCTCATTTTTGGTAGAAATGTAGACAAAATCCAACAAACTATATAGTAATGTAAAACAAGGTACAAGGTGTTTATAGGACAGGGGAGATTTAGAATTTCTGCACACACTTGTGGACAGTGGACACTTTTGGATTGTGTGAGGCCCACTGATATCTGAGCGCTATGTGACAGGCTCAATGGCACAGCTGCCTGTGACCAAAGTGACGAGAGGATAATGGAGATTTTGAATCTCTGCGCACACTTTTGGACACTGGACACTTGTGGATTGTGTGAGGCCCACTGATATCTGAGCGCTATGTGACAGGCTCGATGGCACAGCTGCCTGTGACCAAAGTGACGAGAGGATAATGGAGATTTTGAATCTCTGCGCACACTTTTGGACACTGGACACTTGTGGATTGTGTGAGGCCCACTGATATCTGAGCGCTATGTGATACGCTCGATGGCACAGCTGCCTGTGACCAAAGTGACGAGAGGATAATGGAGGTTTTGAATCTCTGCGCACACTTTTGGACACTGGACACTTGTGGATTGTGTGAGGCCCACTGATATCTGAGCGCTATGTGACAGGCTCGATGGCACAGCTGCCTGTGACCAAAGTGACGAGAGGATAATGGAGATTTTGAATCTCTGCGCACACTTTTGGACACTGGACACTTGTGGATTGTGTGAGGCCCACTGATATCTGAGCGCTATGTGACACGCTCGATGGCACAGCTGCCTGTGACCAAAGTGACGAGAGGATAATGTAGATTTTGAATCTCTGCGCACACTTTTGGACACTGGACACTTGTGGATTGTGTGAGGCCCACTGATAACTGAGCGCTATGTGACAGGCTCGATGGCACAGCTGTGACCAAAGTGACGAGAGGATAATGGAGATTTTGAATCTCTGCGCACACTTTTGGACACTGGACACTTGTGGATTGTGTGAGGCCCACTGATATCTGAGCGCTATGTGACAGGCTCGATGGCACAGCTGCCTGTGACCAAAGTGACGAGAGGATAATGGAGATTTTGAATCTCTGCGCACACTTTTGGACACTGGACACTTGTGGATTGTGTGAGGCCCACTGATATCTGAGCGCTATGTGACACGCTCGATGGCACAGCTGCCTTTGACCAAAGTGACGAGAGGATAATGGAGATTTTGAATCTCTGTGCACACTTTTGGACACTGGACACTTGTGGCTTGTGTGAGGCCCACTGATATCTGAGCGCTATGTGACACGCTCGATGGCACAGCTGCCTGTGACCAAAGTGACGAGAGGATAATGGATATTTTGAATCTCTGTGCACACTTTTGGACACTGGACACTTGTGGATTGTGTGAGGCCCACTGATATCTGAGCGCTATGTGACACGCTCGATGGCACAGCTGCCTGTGACCAAAGAGACGAGAGGATAATGTAGATTTTGAATCTCTGCGCACACTTTTGGACACTGGACACTTGTGGATTGTGTGAGGCCCACTGATATCTGAGCGCTATGTGACACGCTCGATGGCACAGCTGCCTGTGACCAAAGTGACGAGAGGATAATGGAGATTTTGAATCTCTGCGCACACTTTTGGACACTGGACACTTGTGGATTGTGTGAGGCCCACTGATATCTGAGCGCTATGTGACAGGCTCGATGGCACAGCTGTGACCAAAGTGACGAGAGGATAATGGAGATTTTGAATCTCTGCGCACACTTTTGGACACTGGACACTTGTGGATTGTGTGAGGCCCACTGATATCTGAGCGCTATGTGACACGCTCGATGGCACAGCTGCCTGTGACCAAAGTGACGAGAGGATAATGGAGATTTTGAATCTCTGCGCACACTTTTGGACACTGGACACTTGTGGATTGTGTGAAGCCCACTGATATCTGAGCGCTATGTGACAGGCTCGATGGCACAGCTGCCTGTGACCAAAGTGACGAGAGGATAATGGAGATTTTGAATCTCTGCGCACACTTTTGGACACTGGACACTTGTGGATTGTGTGAGGCCCACTGATATCTGAGCGCTATGTGACAGGCTCGATGGCACAGCTGCCTGTGACAAAAGTGACGAGAGGATAATGGAGATTTTGAATCTCTGCGCACACTTTTGGACACTGGACACTTGTGGATTGTGTGAGGCCCACTGATATCTGAGCGCTATGTGACAGGCTCGATGGCACAGCTGTGACCAAAGTGACGAGAGGATAATGGAGATTTTGAATCTCTGCGCACACTTTTGGACACTGGACACTTGTGGATTGTGTGAGGCCCACTGATATCTGAGCGCTATGTGACACGCTCGATGGCACAGCTGCCTGTGACCAAAGTGACGAGAGGATAATGGAGATTTTGAATCTCTGCGCACACTTTTGGACATTGGACACTTGTGGATTGTGTGAGGCCCACTGATATCTGAGCGCTATGTGACAGGCTCGATGGCACAGCTGCCTGTGACCAAAGTGACGAGAGGATAATGGAGATTTTGAATCTCTGTGCAAACTTTTGGACACTGGACACTTGTGGATTGTGTGAGGCCCACTGATATCTGAGCGCTATGTGACACGCTCGATGGCACAGCTGCCTGTGACCAAAGTGACGAGAGGATAATGGAGATTTTGAATCTCTGCGCACACTTTTGGACACTGGACACTTGTGGATTGTGTGAGGCCCACTGATATCTGAGCGCTATGTGACACGCTCGATGGCACAGCTGCCTGTGACCAAAGTGACGAGAGGATAATGGAGATTTTGAATCTCTGCGCACACTTTTGGACACTGGACACTTGTGGATTGTGTGAGGCCCACTGATATCTGAGCGCTATGTGACAGGCTCGATGGCACAGCTGTGACAAAAGTGACTAGAGGATAAGGGAGATTGGATTGCTTTTAAAAAAGCAGTTTGCGGAGCAGTGGGTAAACAGCAATGCCAGAGTGTCAGGAAGCCTTAAAAGGCAGCCCAACAACCAACACCACTGATACACCACAATATAGCCTCCCCTTGCACTGCACACACAGTGACTTGTGTGTTGTGCAGGCCAAATCGCTAGCAGCAGAAGCAGTTTTTTTGTCTTCTTCCCTGCCTAACGCTCTCCCTACAGAATCAGCAGCAACCTCTCCCTATACTAAGACCGGCAGAAGTAAGATGGCGGTCGGCGTGCACGCCCTTTTATACCCCCTGTGACGCCCACCAAAGCAAGCCAATCACTTGCATGCCCTTCTGAAAGATGGTGGTGACCCGTGCCTAGGTCATCACGTTGCCCACAGTGTCCGTGGATCCTGATTGGCTGAAAAAGAGCGCAAAACAAACTTTTGAAACGCGACTTTGGCGCGTAAGTCGCCGACCTCGTGGCCGACCTCATCCTAGGGTCGGGTTTCGTTTCATGAAACCCGACTTTGCCAAAAGTCGGCGACTTTTGAATTTTTTCGACCCGTTTTGCTCAACTCTAACAATGACCCCTACACTGTATAAAGCTGTATGCTTCAGATCCATTACCCTTTTACTGCTTTTTACATTGTGGTGTAATCCTTAATGAGCCTGAGAGCGTCTGTGTCTGGCCCGTGAAATATATACGTACATTTAGAATGTTTAAACTATACCATATATATATACCTGGTATCTGGTGCTACTGTACCCTTTCTCAACTATTTATATTACTGTCTAATCCATAATGAGGCTGTGAGTTTCTGTGTCTGACTCATGAAATATATACATAGATTTACAATTATCCCTAGACTGTATACAGCTTTACAATTCTCATACAGCACCATATATGTGGTGGTATTTTGTTTTTATCTAAACAAAATTAGGGACTATGGTGGAAGAGGCCATGGACGTGGGCATGGGGGGCCAGCTGGTACTGATGGTGGTGGTGGTGCATCTTCTGGTACGGCCAAAAGCACAATAGCAGCAAAGGCAGGAGGTGTTGAGACTGCGCCATGGTCTGGCTCAGGAAGGCCTGGAAGGCTACCTTTTCAGGGATTCAGTAAACTGCTTTTATTTCCAAAAATTTTTATTAAATTAAAAAATTTAAGAGGAAAGGAAAGGAAAGAAAGGGAAGGGCTAGGATTAGGAATGAAAACCCCCAGATGGTAGATAGACAGGTAGACATACAAAGGAATAACATAATTACATAAACGAAAATGTTACACTTTTTAAATTCAGTACATTAAGTTCCCTAAGATTGTTTTTTATCCACTGCTTAGTACCATCGTCTATAAATAAACAACCTGTCTCATGAGTGTGTTTGACATCCAAATACAAAGATCCCAAAGCATAAAAGTTCCGCTGCTTAATAACATCAGCTATAAATAAGCAAACTGTCACCTAAGCTTTATATTGTATACAGGACCTTAGAAAGCGTTGTAATCTAAAAAAATTCTTACATAGCGCATGTGCTGATTATCTATCCCTAAACTAAAAAACAAAATATTCCCTATAAATGTATGATTACCCGTCCCGTCCGTGAACACAGTTTGATTGATGTGGAGGCAAAAGAAAAATGGTGCATTCAAACACTACAAAAGCGAAATAATGTTCTTTAACTCTACATAAATATAATACTAATCAAGTGAATTACAGTATATAGTTTAGACACAAATAGTTTACTCCTGAAGAAAGAAAAAGAAATAAAGCCGCCATTAAGGCCCTTTTACATTTAGCGATGCACCAGCGATCCAACCAGCGATCCGACCCGGTCAGGATCGCTGGTGCATCGCTAAATGATCGCTAGTGAGCTTTCATACAGAAAGATCTCACAGCGATGCAGCAGCGACGCAGCGCACGATACTTACCATTCACACACAGCGATCCTGCGTCCTCCCGCCCGCGTCCAGCGTCGCTCGTCGTCACAGCAGGAAGTCTCAGCAGGAAGCGCCCGACGAGAAATGGAGCCGGACATTCTCGCGCGATCAGCGATGGACAGCGGGGGAGCCGGTCGCTGGTAAGTATCACACATAGCGATATCGCTAGCAATATCGCTATAACGTCACAAAACCAGTGACGTTTTAGCGATATTGCTAGCGATATCGCTTAGTGTAAAACCCCCTTAAATGTCCAAATCCTTACAATCTTCAAGTGCTTTCAATTAGAGTGAAGATCTGATTTAGATAGTCTAGAGAGTCCAGGAGAAGCCATAGAAGATAATATTCCTGTATTTTGCAAGAACTCAGCACCCTCCTCTGGTGAGGATATACCAGTCGTTTTTGATGCAAATTGGACCTGCAGAATAGAGTGTTGAGTCCAATTGTAGGGAATGCCTGCACGACGGCGTTCTTTTGTTGTAGTTTGAAATGATTTCCTTTTTTATCCAAGTGTCTTGAAAAAGGTATTTGTAAAAGGATAAGTGGCTATATGGAGATGAAAGAAATGTTGGTTCCTTGGAGATTTTTAGAAGTGTGTTCCTGACCCAGTTGGGGTAGAATGAGGCGCTAACGTCCCTGGCTACATCAGGTGGAAGACAAGGGTGTCTAAGAATTCTACATGCTTTCTCGATTAGATTTCTCTCTTCAATGTTTGGAATAGTGGGGTGAATCATAGAAGAAATGGAGCTTTTCAAGTGGAAGGATGGGACTTTTTCGTGGACCATCCATAATCTTGATATTGTTTTTCCTTTTAAAATCTTCATATGCGACCAAACTGTTTGTAAAGGAATCTATGTCCTTTTGAATTTTCCACACGGATTCTGTAACTGTAGCTAAAATCTTAATTACCCCAACACATAGAGACGCATATTCTGAATAAGGAGATTTAACCCTATCATAGCCATGAGGACTGTCTGAAATTTCGTTAGCATTCAAATGACAATCTTCTAAAAATAGTAAGTGTCTTTTGGAATAGCATTTTTATTAAAGCTTCAGAGGCCTTAGCTTGCTTAGATCCTGTGTTTCTTGCTTTTAAATCAATCAGTGTTTCGGAAACATATCTCTAATGGTTTTTTTTTTTTTTAAAACATGGATTTTGACAAAGCTTTGAGCATTCTAGCCCTAAACCCCTCTGTGGGGTTTTCATCTGAAGCAGGTATTTCATCAATTAATGATGTCTTAGAAGTATTATGCCTTCCATTGTTGTATGGCTTCTCATGATCCCAATAATCTATATCGATTTGGGTGGTATAGTTTTCTCCGGACTCATAATCACAGTTACAGTTGTCATGTTTGACAATATCGTCTGAGATTGAGCCTGAGGAATTACTTTCCTCATAATCCGTGTCAGCAGATATGTCACTTCCCCCAAATTCAGGTGACCCCATACCCTCCATAAATTCCGCCGAATGTACACTATGCAAATCTTCAAGTGAATTGTAGGACTCATATGAGTGATATGAGTGGTCTGATTAATTATCTGTGTTATTACGCCCTTTTAGAAGTTCAAGATTACAGCCTTCTTCTTTCTCCCCTTCCCATATCCTATTATCATTCTTCCCATTCCTCCCCGGGACAAACACCGGCGCATTGTACATGAGCCTGCCATCAGCAATCAATTTGGGTGAAAGGGATCTGCTAGGGTTTTGCCATACAGAAATTGTGTTACCATCATAATGATTTTCCTCTTTAAGCACTGATAAGTCCAATATGTGACAATTCTCCCCTAAGCCACCAAATCTTGCCCAGTATGGAGGATGCAGTTTCTCCCTCCTCTGATCCACAGCGTCTCCGTCACATTGTCTCCTCTGCTGCTACGCGCTGCCTTCACTCCCCATCTCCACCGCAAACCTCAAGCCTCTCCCTGCAGCTGTCAACGATTATTCATGCACCCCTGATGAATTTACCACCGCTTCTCCTGGATTTCCAGCCACTCCTGCAGCCGCTGATGAGTCCACCGCTGCCTCTCCTGGGCTCCTGGCTGCTCCTGTATCCTCTGAAGAGTTCACCTCTGCCTCTCCCGGGTTCCCGCCTGCACCCGCTGTCACTGGCTTTGGCTTTGAAGTGGATACCGCCGCCTTCCCCGGGCTACTGCCTGCTTCCTTCCCCGACGCTGCAGATAACACCACTCTTCCTGAACTCCGGCACCCTGTGTCCTGCCCAGCATCAGGCTTACCGCCCCTCAGGACCAGCGCCGACAATGATGACGTTGCAGCTTTAACCGGCGGTCTTCCTGAGTCGTGCCTTCCCACGGTCTCCCGACGCTGCTGCCAGCATGTCTCTTTCAGCACATTTGCTGTGGCCTGCAGACTCCTCTTCGCGTCCGCAGCCCAGGGATTTCCCAGAGCCTCCTGAGCCGTCGGCTTCCATCTCGCTTGTTCAGACGCTGCAGCTCTAGATGGCTTGTAAAGTTGTTTTGCTGTGGGGGAGAGGAGGCCTACCTCAGATCTTCTCAGTGAGCTTCTTTGGCCATCAATAAAGTTTTTTTTCATCTGATCCTGAATTTCTTCCTTCCTCCTTTCTTACTCCAGGCATGTTCCAACAAGATTTTAAGTCCAAAATTCCGCTTTTAGTATGCTTTTGCAGGCTTAAATAGGGGAATACCAGGAGCTTCTGATAAACAGGTCTGCTCCCTTCCCCTGCAAACAAAGCCCCGTAAAACACATTTAAAGCCGGAGCATCAGGAACTGGTTTTGGCTTACATTGGCGAAGCAGCATCCAGCTCTATTGCCTCCTCTTCTGAAGTTTGAAAAACTGCAAGCACTGAGTCATCAGTGCAGGCTTCTGGTCAGGAACAACCCCTTTCCTTGTGTCCTTCACCCCCACCAAAAGTGAAGGATGCGGCAGGCCACACTTCAGATAACTCCATGGAGCTCTTTTCACATACCATGCCTGGGTTATCAAGTCAAATCCTGAATTCTCCAGTCCAACATGAAGCTGACATGGAGTGCACTGATGCACAGCCACTGCTAGATGTTTCTGCTGGTACATTGACCCAGAGCAATACATTTCCCTCAAAGTCTAGTGAGCCTGAATCAGACCCTGATGAAACTCAGGTGCCCCTTCCCGCATACTATACCACCTTACATGGTGACACAGAGGAAGGTGCAGATGAAATTGAAGAGGAGGTGATGGATGACCCAGTTGTTGACCCGGATTGGCATCCATTGGGGAAGAGGGTGGCGCTGGCAATAGCTCATAAGACAAGAAGGATCTGCAGCAGGCATCGACATCGCAGCAGCGGTTATCTGGCAGGACCGTAGCTGTACAAAAACTTGCAGAAAAAAAAACCAAAAAGAGTTGCAGGACAGCTTAGCTAGACGGTCAAATTAGCACAGCGCACAAGGTCTGCAAATTTATACCATAAAAAATTTATACCATAGTAGGAAGAGTGCAGTGTGGCACTTTTTTAACCAAAATCCTATTGATGAGGTAAAGGTTATCTGTAAGAAGTGCGGAAGGACCTTTAGCCGAGGTAAAAATCTCAGAAATTTGAATACCAGTTACATTTAACTACCATGCACTTGCAAGCGTGGATGGACTACAAAACCTCAGGTAGCACATGTGCCTCTGCTCCGTCTGAAGGTATCCAGCAATGCTCCATCGCTTCCCCCACTGAAAGCCCACCGGTAAGCACACCACCAGCAAGAAATTTTGAGGTGTCATCGCAATGCCAAAGCAGTCAGGGAATCACTATGTTTTTGCTGCGAATGACTGAATCTAGGCCACCACCACCACCACCATCACCATCACAAACCCCCTCTCAGTCTGTCAGGTCCACCGCTAGTTCCCCCATATGCAGCTCTCAAGGCCAGCTCACCCTAGCAGACACTCTGAGTAGGACAAGAAAGTACTCATCCTCTCATCCGCGTACACTGGCTTTGAACGGCTACATTGCCAAACTGATCTCATTAGAGAACATGCCCTTCCGTTTGATTGAAAGCGAAGAGTTCCGAGAGCTCATGGCCAACGCTGTCCCACGCTATGAACTACCCAGTCGGCACTTCTTTTCTCGAAAGGCCATCCCTGCCCTCCACGTGCATGTGAAAGACCGCATTTTCCATGCACTCAAACAATCAGTAAGTGTAAAGTTGCACCTCACAACAGATGCATGGTCCAGTAGGCATGGCCAGGGCCGTTACGTGTCCATCTCTGCGTACTGGGTTAATGTGGTGGATGCAGGCTCCACAGGGGACAATGGTGGTGGAAGAGTGCTGCCTAGCCCACGGTCTAGGAAACAGTTGGCTGCAGGCATTCGACTCTCCTCGTTCTCCTCCTCCTCCTCCAGAAGCGAAAGTTCGTCGACAGAGCGCAGTCGCACGAGCACTCCATCCGCGGCTGCCAGTGTTGCACACGAGGTGTCCCACTATCGAATAGCTAGTGGTAAGGGGCAGCAGGCTGTTTTAAAGATGATGTCTTTGGGCGACAAGAGACACACCGCGGATGTACTGGCCGACTACTTGCAGCGACAAACTGAGTCATTGCTGGGCAGTTTACATCTTGAGCCAGGCAGGGTAGTCAGTGATAACGGCTGGAATTTTGTGGCAGCCATAGCAATTGCAATACTTGCCTCTCCCTGCTCCACTGCTGGGTAGTCTGGGCAGTGAAATCCTTCACAGGGATGGCCACTACAAATTTGGTGAACTGATTGATGATGGCTAAGGCTTAGCTGTGGCCTGTCCTGCTGGCCTCTACTGTCAGATGATCAATGGCTACCATTCGTAATGGATGTCGACTCACAATTGGATGCAGTGGTGCTTTATGATCAGCTTTCACAGTTTTCCTAGTCACAGACGTGTCATTCCAGCCACCATTTTTCAATGTCTCCTCTCATGGCAATCCAATAGAATCGCCTATGGCCTGTGGCTTCTGTCTTTTGCACTCCAAAGTGAACAGACAGATCATAATAGGCAGTCAGGACCATGTGTACATCTCTCCCTGTGATCAGAATTTGAAGGAGACGAGTAATGGTGATGGGATCCACGCTACTGCGATACAGCAAACCTTTCTTAACAAAGAACCGTTTTCGCTGTCTCCACAGACAAAGTAATTGAGGGTCAGCATCACCTCTGCGAAATCTCCCGGGAGGTTTTCCCGTGATTAGTAATTCCCAAATTTCAGCAATCACTCGACTTTCCGTCTGTACTTGTAACCATCTAGTTTCCTGTAGCGGAGAGTCTGCACTGGCTTACTGATACTGAAATATATACGAACATTTAAAAGTACCCCAACACTGTATACTGGTGTACGCTTCGAATACATTTCCCTTTTTCTTCTTTTTTATATTCTGGTATAATCCATACTGAGCCTGTGAGTGTCTGTGTCTCACTCCGGAAATAAAGACGGAGATTTACAATTACCCCTAGACTGGATACACCTGGTATCTGCTGATACAGTACCTTTTTTCTACATTTTGCATTATGGTTAAATCCATACTGACTCAGTGAGCACCTGAGGGTCACTCCTGAAATACTGTATATACGGAGTGTGTATAAAATCCCTTACCGCCAACCGCCATTTTTCTTCTCACCATCACTACAGTAGGGAGAGGTTGGTGACGCTGTTTAACGTTAGGGAGACACTTAGGCCTGTAAAAAGAAGTTATATGCTTGTGCAGAACACAATTGTTGTGTACAGTTACTGTGCAGTGACAGGGGGTGATTTTCCTGTGTGCATCAGCGCTAGTTTTTAGGCTGCCTGCCAGTGACAGTGAGGATTTTCTTGTGTGCAACAGCGCTAGTTATTAGTCTGCCTGCCAGGGACAGGGAGAATTTTCTTGTGTGCAGCAGCGTAGATTATTAGCCTGCCTTATAGCACTATTGCTGTGTGTACACGGCTGTGCAGACTGCTTTTTGCACAGCAATCCTACTCTAATTCTTTTTTTCGGCACGGTGAACAAATGTTCATTATTTCACACAACGTATAGAGCTGTACACTCCTCACACAGTACCGTGGCCCGGCTGGTATCACGGAGAAATACATGCTGACTATCTGTATGTGACTCCGGAAATTTATAGGGAGAATTACATTTTCACTTATACTATATACACTTGCTATCTGCTGATACAGTACCTTAGTTCAAATTTTTTTCTTGCGGTATAATCCATGCTGGGTGAGCGTGTGTGGTTCACTCCTTCATATGCGGAGATAAAAATTTTACCCTATACTATATACATCTCCTATCTTGTGATACAGTACCTTTGTTAGACATTTTGTATTACGGTGAAATCCATACTGAGTGAGCGTCTGAGGGTGACTACGGAAATATATAAGGAGATTTAGAATGTTTAAACTATGCTATATATACCTGGTATCTGGTAATACTGTACCCTTTCTCAACTTTCTACATTCTTGTCTAATCCATACTGGGCCTTAGAGCGTCTGTGCCTGCCTCCTGAAATACATACGTAGATTTATTTCTATTTTCACTATACTATATACAGTATATCTGGTATCTGTTGATGCAGTACCCATTGTGCCAGAAAGTCCTCCTCCACCCACCACTCTAAGTGCATCATTGACAACATGAACATTGGCCCACATGTGTGATTATTTCTTGCAGATCTTCATTTTAGATTATGGTGTGATCCATAGTGAGCGTGTGAGAGTGTATGTTACTCCTGAAATATATTTAGATTTAAAAATTACCCCAACACTGTATACAGCTCTACGCTTGTGACACATTACCCATTTACTGCTTTTTATATTCTGGTCTAATCCATACTGAGGCAGCGAGAGTCTGTTTCTGAAATATATACGGATATACCTGGTATCAGGTGATACTGTTGTGACTTTGCTTTCTGGCCTACCTCTGGTTACTAGTGAAGGTAGTGGAGCTGGTTGTATTGGCAGAGGGGTCGCAAGTTCTCTTTCTGGGCTCCCTCTGGTGGTGACTGGAGGTAATGGAGCTGATCTGATTAACAGAGGCTTGCCACCTGATAATGAGGAGGACAATTTGAGATCTGGAGTTTCTGACTGGATTTAACACAGTCAACTCCCTCTATCCCTGCTGGTGATTTTTTCCTGCCTCCTGAGGTCTTAGTTTCCATCTCAGTCCCTGCATGCTCAGCTAAGTGTTCTTTTGCTATTGTTAACATTTGATCTGGTTTTGTCTATTTCAGTTTTGTGTGGTCAGCCAGCTCCGGCTGGGGCTGTGCTGAATCTCCATCCATATGTTAATACTTGTGCCAGTTTGTTTTTGTCCCTTATAAGATCGGCCTCTTTTTTGCTCTGCTTTTAGAATATACCAGAGTGCTGATAAAGTGGGCGAAGTCGTGCGTCTTCAGTATTTTTCTATCAGACGTGTTGGACATTTTTAGCAGGGTTTTTTGAGTGATTGCAGACAGTGTCTTTTCTTTCTTGTCCTTTCTAGTTTGTGTGGGCCCCATCATTTGCTCAGTCTATTTTCCTACCTGCGTTTGTGTTTTCATCTTGTCTCACCGACAATATATGTTTGGGGGCTATCTATTCCTTTGGGGTCTGCTCTGGGGCAATTTAGATTTCCCCTTTCTTGTTTTAGGCTTAGTTAACTCTCCGGTTGTGTCGAGGCGTCTAGGATCATCGTAGGTACACTCCATGGCTACTGCTAGTTGTGTGGATAGGATCAGGGGTCAGCAATCCGCTTATGTACCAACCTCTCTGATATTCTGTGGCTTAGTTTGGTCTTGCTCTCCTCCTCGAAGACCCAATCATAACAGATACTGTACCCTTTCTCAACTTTCTATATTCTTGTCGAATCCATACTGGGCCTGAGAGCATCTGTGTGTGCCTCCTGAAATATATACGGAGATTTAGAATGTTTAAACTAGACTATATATACCTGGTATCTGGTGTTACGGTAACCTTTTTCAACTTTTTATAGTAATGTCCAATTCATACTGAGCCTGTGAGCGTCTGTGCCTGCATCCTGAAATGCATACTCATGAAATATATACGGAGATTTACAATGACCCCTACACTGTATAAAGCTGTACGCTTCTGATACAGTACCCTATATCTGCTGGTATTTTGGGTCCATTTTCACAATAATTAGGAAGTATGGTGTAAGCGGCCACGGACGTGGGTGTGGGTGGCTAGCTGGTACTGATGGTGGTGGTGGTCCATCTGCTGGTAGTGTCCAAAGTACAATACCAGCTAAGGCAGGAGGTATTGAGACTGTGGCATGGTCTGGCTCCAGAAGGCCTGGAAGGCTCCCTTTTCTGGGAGTAGGTAAACCGCTTTTAAAGCCAGAGCATCAGGAACTGGTTTTGGCTTACATTGCCAAAACAGCCTCCAACTCTATCACCTCCTCTTCTGAAGTTTCATAAAAAGGCAAGCACTGAGTCATCAGTGCAAGCTTCTGGTCAGGAACAACACCTTTTCTTGTGTCCTTCACCCCCACCAAAAGTGAAGGATGCGGCAGCCCACACATGAGATTACTCCATGGAGCTCTTTTCACATACCATGCCTCGGATATCAAGTCAAATCCTGAATTCCCCATTCCAACATGAATCAGAGATGAAGTGCACTGATGCACAGCCACTGCTAGATGATTCTGCTGGTACATTCACCCACAGCACTACATTCCCCTCGTACACTACAGAACCAGAATCTGACTCTGATGAAACTCAGGTGCCCCTTCCCGCATACTATACCACCTTACACAGTGACACAGAGGAAGGTGCAGATAAAAGTGCCGGTTCCCTGAGCAGGTGGGGGGCATACTCGTGGGCGACGGCACTGGCACAGAGCCCCAAATAGTACACAAAAGTGTCTCTGCTGGTGGGAGGGTTCACTCACCGTCAGACACACTGGCGTATTATGAGGGGCCCTGTGCCAGTGCCGTCGCCAATGAGTTGACCCCCTGCTTGCTCATGGCCACAGCACTTGCAATACTTACCTCTCCCTGCTCCACCGCCATGATGTCTTCCTCGTTTCCTGACAGTGACATTCAGGTCAGAGAGCGCGATGACATCATGTCTGTATGCCCTCTGCCTAAACAGTCCAAGTGCAGAGAGCTGGAAGATGATGATGCTGAGGAGTCCAGAGTAGAGCAGTGCCCAGCGAGGAGAGGTATTTAACTTTTTTAAAGGTTGGGAGCAATTTTTGGGGAGCACTATACACTGGAGAATGAGATATGGGGCCCATCATACACTGGAGCATCATCCATTTAGCCCATCATATGCTGGAGCATTCCAAATGGGGGACATCAGACACTGGAGCAGCATTTACGGGGCCCATTATACACTGGAGCATTAGAAATGGGGCCCATTATATATGGAGTATTATTTGGGCCCATAAGACACTGGAGCATCATCCATGGGGCCCATTATATACTGGAGCATTCTAAATGGGGCAGATTATATATGGAGCATTATCTGGGCCTATCATACACTGGAGCGTCATCCATGAGGCCCATCACATACTGGAGCTTTCCAAATGGGGGACATCATACACTGGAGCAGCATTTACGGGGCACATTATATACTGGAGCATTAGAAATGGGGCCCATTAGATATGGAGCATTATTTGGGCCCATAAGACACTGGAGCATCATCCATGGGGCCTATCTTATGCTGGAACATTCTAAATGGGGCAGATTATATATGGAGCATTATTTGGGCCCATAAGACAGTGGAGTATCATCCATGGGGACCAACATATACTGTGTCATTATGTGGAGCTCGTCATATACTGTATGGAACATTATATGGGACCAATTATTCTGTATGGAGAAATATATGGGGCTCATTATTCTGTATGGTGCACTATGTGGTGGCCATAATACTGTATGGAGTAATATACTGTCCGTTTTTTTAGCTATTGGAGAATTTAAAATAGATATCAGTCATGTTATGTTAGAAGTGATGTATTTTTCATTGTACTATACCAATATTTCTCTGCCGTATCAGAGCATCATGAATTGTGGTATGTGTTAAAGGGGCCCACTGACACTCTTTGGCCCGGGCCACATGAAAACCTGGAGCCAGCCCTACCCCTCCACAACTTTAGCCAAATAACCCCCAGTTTTCAATGCGTAACTATTATTATAAAGTAAATTAAGGTTGACACACTTAAGTAATAAGAATTGATGTTGTTGGCATTGAAATGGGCACTGTAGGTGTGTTTACTGTCCTCCACTCCCTGCTGACTTTGCTTCCCCATTGACTTTCATTGGGTTTCGTGTTTCAGTCGGACCCCGACTTTTCCCTATGGTCGGCCGATTTCGTTCAAATCGACTTTTGAGAAAGTCGTGTTTCATGAAACCCAACTCGCCCCTAAAAAAGGCAAAGTCGCTCATCTCTACCTGTCAATAGTAGACCTACTCACAAATAAACAAGATAAAAAGATTTGTGCAATGATAGTTGTAAACAGAATTTAAAAAAGGGCTAATCATCTCTAATGAGTCCTACAAACCTGTTTTCATACCTAACTGAGTATGTTGGCACCCTAATATGATGATATGGATAGAGATGAGCGAACATGAACAGGAAAGTCAAAAAACAGTGTCATCCCACAGCTAAGATCGGAGGTATAAAGTTTTCATCTAGTCACTGGCATCAGCTGATGGGACTACTGCTTGCATCAGCTGATGCCTGCTGCCACTAATAACAGTAAGAGCAGGAGTGGCTGATGAGAGTATTCATCAGCTGGCTCCTGCACTGTAAATAAATAATAAAAAAATATAGCAGCGTGAGTTCCCCTGTATTTTTTTAACCAGCCAGGCAAAACTCAGAGCTGGGGGCCTCAATCATCAGCTGTCAGCATTAGCAAGGCTGGTTATCAAGAACAGAGGGTTCCCCAATTTTTTTTAAATTATTTAAATAAATAAAAAAGGCTTGGGTTCCCCCCATTTTTGGCAACCAGCCAACCTAAAGCAGACAGCTGGGGGCTGGCATTCTTAGGCTGGTAAGGGGTCATGGATATTGGCCCCCCAGCCAAAAAATAGCAGCCCCCAGCCACCCAGAAAAGGCACATTTTAAATGAGACAATTCTGGCACTTTGTCCGGCTCTTCCCACTTGCTCTGCAGCAGTGGCAAGTGGGGTTCATATTTATGACGTTGATGTCATGTTTGTGCTGTCAGATGACATCAAGCTCATGGGTTAGTAATGGAGAGGCATCTTTATGATACCTATCCATTACTAATCCTATAGTAATATGGTAAATAAAGACACAACCAGAATAAATTCTTTTTATTTGAAATAAAACAAAACACACTATTCAATTTGTCTGATTTTTCCCTTTATAGCTATATTTTTGAGTAAAATGTAAATTGTTCTTTTAGTCTACAAACTTCTGACATGTCTCCGAATATCCAAGCAATAAATTTTGTTATTTTTTCTGAAAACGAGAAGTGGTCAAAATTAAAAAAACCTCAGTGCTTTCAGACCTCAAATAATGAAAAGAAAACACGTTCATAATCATTTAGAAACAACAATACTAATGTTTTAACTCAGGACGAGTTCAGAAATCAATCAATATTTTGCGGAATAACCATGATTTTAAAAAACAGCTTTCATGCATCTTGGCAGGCTTTCCACCAGTCTTTTGTGATTACACCTATCATTATATACACCTTTTTATCTTGATATTTTTTGAGAATGGGTTTGTTATTGACAGGTTTTTAGATATATAAGGTTTTTAGATATATAAGAATAAAAGTAATTTTTGGGAGTGGATTTTCATTTGGCTTCTTTCCTACATTAGACGTACTATTCCGTCCATGTGACCTGGGACCTAAGTCCCAAGGATGGAATAATGCATCTAGTACGATCAGCTGCGCTCACGGGGGGAGCGCAGCTGATCTCGGCCGGGTGTCAGCTGATTATCACAGCTGACACCCGGCACTATGTGTCAGGGGTGGTCACAGACCGCCCCCGACATGTTATCCCCTGGCACACCGCGATCAAACATGATCACGGTGTACCGGGGGTTGAAGGAAACATCGGCAGGGAGGGAGCTCCCTCTGTGCTTCCCTGAGACCCCACAGCAGCGCAATGTGCAGCGCTGCTGCGGGGGCCTTCCTCCTTGCAGGTCCCCAGATCCAATATGGCGACGGGGACCTTCGGGGGCCTGCAGGGAACTGACTTCCTCACTGCCCGCAGAGCGCAGGCATGAGGGAGCCTGCAGCAGTGTCTGTGACAGATTGCTGATCTGTCACAGCGATCTGTGAAGTGACAGATCAGCGATCTGTCACATGACAGTGATGTCCCTCCTGGGACATTATAATAAAGTAAAAAAAAAGTGTAAAAAGAATTTTTAAAAAATTGCTAAATAAATTAAAAAAAATATTCCCTAATAAATTCATTTTTTGAAAATAAAAAAAAAACAATAAAAGTACACATGTTTGGTATCACCGCGTCCGTAATGGCCCACCCTATAAAACTGTCCTATTAGTTAACCCCTTTAGTGAACCCCTTAAAAAATAAAAATAAAAAACGAAGCAAAAAATAATGATTTATTATCATACCGCCGAACAAAAAGTGCAATAACGCACGATCAAAAAGACGCATATAAATATCCATGGTACCGCTGAACTCATCTTGTCCCGCAATAAACGAGTCACCACACAGCATCATCACCAAAAAAATAAAGTTATAGCTCGCAGAATAAAGCGATGCAAAAATAATTATTTTTTATATAAAATTATTTTCATTGCATAAAAGTGCCAAAACATAAAAAAAATCATAAATGAGGTATCGCTGTAGCCATACTGACCCGAAGAATAAAACCGCTTTATCAATTTTACCGCACGCGGAACGGTGTAAACGCACCCCCCAAAAGAAATTCATGAAACGCTGGTTTTTGATCATTCAGCGTCTCAAAAATCAGAATAAAAAGTGATAAAAAAAAGTCATGTGCCTGAAAATGGTACCAATAAAAGCGTCAACTCGTCCCGCAAAAAATAAGACCTCACATGACTCTGTGGGCCAAAATACGGAAAAATTATAGCTCTCAAAATGTGGTGATGCATAAACTATTTTTACAATAAAAAGCGTCTATTATCGCGTGACAGCTGCCAAACATAAAAACCCGCCATGTATAGTAAATCAAACCCCACTTTATCATCCCCTTAGTTAGGGATAAATAATAAAATAAAAAAATATATTATTTTCCCATTAGGGCTAGGGTTAGGGCTAGGGTTAGGGTTAGGGTTAGGGTTAGGGCTAGGGTTAGAGTTGGAGTTAGAATTGGGGGGTTTCCACTGTTTTGGCACATCAGGGGCTTACCAAACGCGACATGGCGTCCGATCTCAATTCCAGCCAAAAAAGTTAAATGGTGCTGCTTCCCTTCCGAGCTCTGCCATGTGCCCAAATAGTGGTTTACCCCCAAATATGGGGTATCAGCGTACTCAAGACAAATTGCACAATAACTTTTGGGGTCCTGTTACTCTTTGGAAAATAAAAATTGGGGGTGAAAAGATCATTTTTGTGCAAAAATATGATTTTTTTAATTGCACGGCTGTACGTTATAAACTTCTGTGAAGCCCTTGGGGGTTCAAAGTGCTCACCACATATCTAGATAAGTTCCTTGGGGGGTCTAGATTCCAAAAGGGGGTTACTTGTTGGGGGTTTCCATTGTTTAGGCACATCAGGGGCTCTCCAAACGTGACATGGCATCTGATCTGAATTCCAGCCAGTTTTGCAGTGAAAAAGTCAAACGGTGCTCCTTCTCTTCTCAGCTCTGCCATGCGCCCAAACAGTGGTTCCCCAACATATCAGGTATCGCCATACTCATGACAAATTGCACAATAACTTTTCCAGTCCAATTTCTCCTGTTACCCTTGGTAAAATAAAAAAATTGAACCTGAAGTAATTTTTTTTGTGAAAAAAAGCTAAATGTTCATTTTTTTTTAAGCATTCAAAAAATTCTTGTGAAGCACCTGAAGGGTTAATAAACTTCTTGAATGTGGTTTTGAGCACCTTGAGGGGTGCAGTTTTTATAATGGTGTCACTTTTGGGTATTTTCTTTCATATAGACCCCTCAAAGTGACTTCAAATGTGATGTGGTCCTTAAAAATAAAATGTTGCTGTAAAAATGAGAAATCGCTGGTCAAATTTTAACCCTTATAACTTCCTAACAAAAAAAAAATTTTGGTTCCCAAATTGTGCTGATGTAACGTAAACATGTGGGAAATGTTATTTATTAAGTTTTTTGAGTGCCATATCTCTGTGATTTAAGAGCATAAAAATTCAAAGTTGTAAAATTGCGAAATTTTCAAAATTTTAACCAAATTTACATTTTTTTCACAATTAAACACAAGCTATATGAATGAAATTTTACCTCTAACATGAAGTACAATATGTCACGAGAAAACATTGTCAGAATAACCAGGATCCATGGAAGCATTCCAGAGTTATTACTTCATAAAGGGACAGTGGTAAGAATTGTAAAAATTGGCCCGGGAATTAACATGCAAACCACCCTTGGGAGTAAAGGGGTTAAAATTAATTTATTACAAGAAATTTTCATCAGGCAAGATCTAAACAATTTAATGGTGTGAAAAATATGCCTGCCTTTCATTTTTGATGTAAAAAAAAACCATTGAATTCTAATGGACTGATTGAAAGCTTCACCCTTCATTAAGAACAGCTAACTCAACTACGTTTTAACGCATTCCTAATACAATTTCTATAGCCAGCTCTCATAGAAGTCTCATATTATCTAACCTATCTACCAAAACACTGGAAATTTTTAATGTAGTAAATTAAAGGGGTGGTTAAAAACACAGATTAATTCTTCATTGCCTATCTATATCATATCATAATCTATTTTCTAATATACTTTAACTACAAATTCCCTATCGTTCCCTAACTATTCTAACAGCTTTATTTATTTTTTTACTACTTCTTCTTGGATGATGCTTTATTTGAGAATCCCTGCACACGCTAGTATCCGCAAACGAAGGATAAGCCATAGGATGAGACAGAACCATAGACAAGACACATGCCAGAGTCAAGGCCAACAGAAGAGGTAAAAGAGCCAGGCAACAACAACAATATACGATGATGCAGGAGCATAGTTATGGAACAAAGCCAAGCTCAGCTCAAAGTAAGGAAAAGAGTCACTATAATAAGTAATAGCAAAAATTCAGACAAGGATATTCCTTGAACTTCAGGCGGGGTGCAAGCTTTTTAGTCCTCCTTAAATATATAGAAATGTATTACAAAAAATATATATATTGTAAGAAAACTATGTGGCATGGACTGGGAGGCCTTCACTATGGAATGTCACACATGTCCCACTCATGTAGTATGAGTATAATGTGGAGTAGCAGAATCCCTCTAGTCTTCATTCCAGGTATACTAACAACTTGGTATTACAGTGATTTGGTCATGGAACCAGAAATACGGCCATTTCTGCAAAGTGTCCCAAGAGCCAATTTTCAAAACTACAATGCCAGGTTGCACGTTGCTCATGCTACAGTAAGCAGTCTGCGTGGACTAAACATGATACCATTTCCTGCAACATCTCTGGACTTGTCTCCCATCAACCACATCTGGGATGATATTGTTCGGCAATTACAAAGTGAACTGCCAGCTGCGGATCTTAATGATTTTCAAGCCCAAGTGCAGTTAGCGTGAAGAAAATTCCTCACACAACCATTAATAACCTCATGATAGCATGTCAAGTCATGTAAGTTAAGGTTTTCTGCGCATGATGCTCATATTCAAATTTTCAAGATACTTTGAAAATTTTGTTTCAATTTTCATAATTTGCTTATTAACAAAATATCTATAAATCCAGAGATTTTCGTAAATCTACAACTTTTCTTTCATGGTGTTGCAATTTCAATGTTGAGGAGGACACGTTCTAATTAAATATGTTGCCTGTTGTTTGATTATAGGTATAAAGATATTTAATTTACATATCTAAACTAAGACTATGTATCACTTTTAAGTTTGTTATATGATACTACTAAGTATGAGACAGAGCACATTGCACTTTAATTCTTATTTTTTATTGTAATTGCTGAACTCGTAAAGATGTAACTGATACACTGGTATACTGCTTAAAAAAGGTTGACATTTGACCCGAAACACTCACCATCATTATGGGCTATTAAATCACCTTTGTTTTGTAGAAGAATATGGTGTGCTTCCTCAATTTTTTCGTTTTCTACCTGATAGGCTTCAGTCATCCACTACTATTTTTAGGGCAATATTTGTTTTTTTTAAATTTGACAGCTTTCAATTCTTGTATGAGGGTTTTTCATCCATTCTTCTTTAGAAAATTCTTCCAGTTCTGTGAGACTCCTGGGTTGTCTTGCACGCACTGTTATATTGAGGTCTAGTCCCAGGTTTTCAATGATGTTCAGATCAAGGGACTGTGAGGGCCATTGCAAAACCTTCAGCTTGCACCTTTTGAGGAAGTCTATGGTGGATTTTGACGTGTGTTTAGGATCATTATTCATTTGCTGAAGCCATCCTCTTTTCAACTTTAGCTTTTTTTTACAGATAGTATTTTATTTGCATGAAGAATTTGCTGAAATTTCATAGAACTATTTCTTCCCTTTACTTGGGAAATGTTCCCCATGCCATTAGCTGCAACACAACCCCAAAGCATAAACTGGAAGATCTTTCCAAGGAAGAATGGAAGAAGATCCCTCAAACAATATTGAAAGACTCTTGGCTGGCTGCAAAAAGCGTTTACAAGCTCTGATACTTTCAAAAGGGGGTGCTACTGGTTCATAACCGTGCATACATACAGTGAGTCCGTAAAGTCATGGTGCACTTTTGACCAGTCACTGGAAAGCAACAAAAGATGATAGAAATGTGAAATCTGCTCCAAATAAAAGAAAAACTCTCTCAGTTTCATACCTATTCAGAGCAGTTCAATGTGGGCTCCATTTGTTGCACTGCACACATCCAAATGACATTAAACACTTAAAACAGAGAATCAAAGATGTTATTCACTCTGTTACACCAGACGTCCTTACCCGTGTGTGGCAAGAACTTCACTATCGTTTCAATGTGTGTAGGGCAACAAATGGAGCCCACATTGAACTGCACTGAATAGGTATGAAACTGGGAGAGTTTTTCTTTTATTTGGAGCAGATTTCACATTTCTATCGTCTTTTGTTGTTTTCCAGTGACTGGTCAAGCGTGCACCACGACTTTACGGACACAGTGTATTAGTCCATAAATAACCTTCACAATCAAGGTCACACTTCGTATCACAATTGGTGAAACACGCGATGGAGTGGGAGACACTGCAATTCCTGGCTTACCACCAAGGTAAAACAATTAGTATGCACTAGAGATGAGCGACTTTGCCTTTTTTCGGGTTGAGTCGGGTTTCATGAATGCAAGTCAATGGGGAACCAAGGTCGGCAGGCAGTGGAGGACAGGAAACACACCTACAGTGCCCATTTTAATGCCCAAAACATCAATTCTTATTACTTAAGCTTGTCAACCTTAATTTACTTTATAATAATAGTTAGGCATTGAAAACTGGGGGTTATTTGGCTAAAGTTGGGGGGGAGGGCTGGCTCCAGATTTTCGTGGGCCCAGGGTCAAAGAGTGTCAATGGGCTCCTTTAACACATGCCACAATTCATGATCCTCTGATACGGCAGAGAAATAGCGGTATAGTACAATGAAAAATACTTCACTTCTTACATCACATGACTGATATCCATTTTAAATTCTCCAATAGCTCCAAAAATGGACAGTATATTACTCCATACAGTATTATGGCCACCGCATAGTGCGCTATACAGAGTAATGAGGCCCATATATTTCTCCATACAGAATCATTGGTTCCATATAATGTTCCATACAGTATATGATGAGCTCCACATAATGCTACAGTATATGTTGGTCCCCATGGATGAAGCTCCACTGTGTTATGGGCCCAAATAATGCTCCATAAATAATGGGCCCCATTTCTAATGCTCCAGTGCATAATGGGCCCTGTAAATGCTGCTCCAGTGTCTGATGTCCACTTTTGGAATGCTCCAATGTATGGTGGGCCTCATATATCATTCTCCAGAGTATAGTGCTCCCCAAAAATAGCTATCCCAACATTGAAAACAATTAAATAAATCTCCTCGCTAGGGAATCCCTGTACTAGTCTGGACTCCTCGTAGTCCCCATCTTCCATCTCACTGCACTTGGACTGTTTAGGCAGAGGGCGTACAGACGTAATGTCATCGCGCTCTCTGACCAGAATGTCACTGTCAGGAAACGCGGAAGATGTCACGGCGGTGGAGCAGGGAGAGGTAAGTATTTCAACTTTGCAAGTGGTGTGATCCTGAGCAAGCAAGGGGGGCCCACTCGTTGGCGACGGCACTGGCACAGGGCCCCTCATAGTACACTGGTGCGTCTGACGGCGGGTGTGCACACCCACCATCAGAGACACTTGATTCTACTATGAGGGACATTGTGCCAGTGCCGTTACCAAAGAGTGTGCCCACCCACCTGTCCAGGGCAACGACACACGCACGGGTGTGTGCGCCAGGTGGTGACCCCGGCCCTGTGGGTGGAGGCAGCCCAGTTAGGGAGGTGGAAAAATTGGCATAACTTGATGTTGGACATTCAGCAGCTGCAAATGTAGTAATTGGAGAAGTCTGCGGAAGAGGAGGACAAAAGCAAGCCATTTTTCTGGCAACCTACGTGTCAGCAGAGGAGGGTGGGACAAAATCCTTTGAAACCCATGCATGGTTCATTTTAATGAAGGTTAGATCATCAACATTTTGGGTTGACAGATGGGTCCTTTTTTCTGTCAGGATTGATCCAGCAGCACTGAAAACTCATTCAGATAACACAATAGCAGCAGGGCAAGCGAGCACCTGTAAGGCATATTGTGCCAATTCAGGCCAGGTGTCAAGTTTACTGGCCCAATAGTCAAAGGGGAATGACCGGTGAGGGAGAACATCGATATGGGAGAAGAAGTAGTTTGTTACCATAGTTGACAACTGCTGTCTCCTGTCACTTTCGATCTATGCAGTATTACCAGTCGTGTGAGCGGTACTTGTTGTGAGTTCATTCTCGGGATCCCCTTCTGAACTCCCTCTGGTGGTGTTGGGAGGTGGTGCGGCTGGTTGGATCGGTGGAGATCTGCCACCTGAGGATGGGGATGATGATTGGATCTCGGGATTCTCAGATTGGATTTAAGACAGCCGACGCCCTATTCAGTTACTGGTGATTCCTTCTGGCTTGTCAGCTCTTGGTTTTCAGCTCTGTTCCAGTCATCTAAAGCTAAGTTTTTCTGCTAAAGTTCATACTTGATTTTGTTGGTCTATTCAGTTTTTTGTGTGGTCTGCCAACCCCGGCTGGGGGCTGACCTGAATTTCCACTCTTATTTATCAGTATTTTTCCAATTGGCATTTTGTCCCTTACTAGTTCGGTCTCTTTTTGCTCTGTCTCTGAATATTCCAGAGTGCTGATATAGTGGGAGAAGTCTAGTGACTTTAGGGTTAATTTTGCTATCAGAAGTATTGGACATTATTTTTGTAGGGTTTTTTGCAGGTTGCAGACAGTGACTTGCCTTTCCTTTCCTGTCTAGTTAGTTTGGGCCCCATCATTTGCTCAGACTATTTTCCTGCCTGTGTTTGTGCCTTCATATTGTTTCACCGTCAATACATGTGTGGGGGCTATCTATTCCTTTGGGGTCTGTTCTGGGGCAGTTAGTTTTCCCTTTTCTTGCTTTAGGCTTATGTAGTCCTCCGGCCGTGATGAGGCATCTAGGATCATCGTAGGCACGCTCCACGGCTACTGCTAGTTGGCTAGTTTTGTGGTAATATCAGGGATCTGCAATCTGCATAGTTACCAACTTCTCTGGTGGTTCTGTGGCTTAGCTTGTTTTGTTTTTTTTTCTCCTCGGTGACCCATTCATAACAGGTATTTGAAAAATCAGTCCACAACATGGTCATGAAACCTCTGTGTCCAACGCCACTTCGGCTGTGTGCACCACGAACACCTCTTCCATGTTGCCCCCTATGGCTTGTTGGAAAAACATCACCGCCGCTGTGTGCTGGGAATGCCTCAAACGGTTTACCAGAGTTGCTTGTTTGTTAGCCAATATTAGCTCTAGGTTCTCCTGTGGCATGATGTTTTGGAATAGCGTGGATCCAGGATGCTGGCCAACCAGTAGTCGACATCGTTCATCATTTTGGCAATGCGGTGGTCCCTTTTTAGGATCTGCAAGGCATAATCACACATGTGGACCAATGTTCCAGGTGTCAATGATGCACAGCGAGTGCTGGGTGGATGAGCACTTTCTGGCAAATCCACATCCCTCCAGTCACGCTCAAGCCCTGTACCTGACCTTGCCACGCTAACATTTTTTCTTGCCCCCTGAGAAGCATCCTACTCCCCAAAATAATCATCCCCATCATCATCCTCCTCCTCCTCTTCTTCCTCCACCTCGTCCACGAGACTTCCCTGAGCAGGCAATGGCTGACTGTCATCAAGGCTTCCCTCCTCCTCTTCCTCCTCAGCTGCAAACGCCTGCTCCTTAATGTGCGTCAAAGTTTGCATGAGCAGACGCATAAGTGGGATGCTCATGCTTATGATGGCGTCGTCTGCGCTTACCAGCCATGTGCATTCCTCAAAACACTGAAGGACTTTACAGAGGTCTTTCAGCTTCGACCACTGCACACCAGACAACTCCATGTCTTCCCTAAAACTGCCTGCCCGTGTATCCTCCCACAAATGAATTACAGCCTACCTCTGCTCGCACAGCCTCTGAACCACGTGCAGGGTGGAGTTCCACCTTGTTGCAACGTCGATAATTAGGCGGTGCTTGGGAAGGTGGAGCAATCGCTGCAGCTTTTGCATACAGCTGGAGTGTACGGGCGACCGGCGGATGTGCGAGCACAGTCTTTGCACCTTATGGAGCAGGGGTGTAAACTCCAGATAATTATTGAGGAAGAACTGCACCACCAGGTTCAAGGTGTGAGCCAGGTAAGGTATGTGTCTGAGTTTTGAAAGGGCTATGGGTGCCACAAAATTCCGGCCATTATGACTAACTACCTTGCCTGCCTCAAGATGTAGACTGCCCAGCCATGACTCAGTTTGTCGCTGTAAGTAGTCGGCCAGCACCTCCGCAGTGTGTCCGTTGTTGCCCAAACACATCATCTTCAACACAGCCTGCTGATGCTTACCACTAGTTGTTCGATAGTGGGACACCTCGAGTGTCACACTGGCAGCTGCGGATGGAGTGCTTGTGCGACTGCACTCTGTGGACGAGCTTTCGCTTCTGGAGGAGGAGGGTCGAACGCCTACAGCCAACTGTTTCCTATACTGTGGGCTAGGCAGCACTGTCCCACCGCCGCTGTCCCCTGTGGACCCTGCATCCACCACATTAACCCAGTGTGCAGTGATGGACACGTAACGGCCCTGGCCATGCCTACTGGACCATGCATCTGTTGTGAGGTGCACCTTTCCACTCACTGATTGCTTGAGTACATGGACAATGCGGTCTTTCACATGCACGTGGAGGGCTGGGATGGCTTTTCGCCAAAAGAAGTGCCGACTGGGTAGGTCATAGCGTGGTACTGCGTAGGCCATGAGCTCGCGGAAAGCTTTGCTTTCAGCCAACCGGTAGGGCATCATCTCTAACGAGATTAGTTTGGCAATGTGGGCATTCAAAGCCAGTGTACGCGGATGAGAGGATGAGTAATTTCTTGTTCTACTCAGAGTAATAGCTGTCTACAAATATCTCAAGGGCTGTCACATTGTAGAAGGATCATCTTTATTCTCATTTGCACAAGGAAAGACTAGAAGCAATGGGATGAAACTGAATGGGAGGAGACACAGATTAGATATTAGAAAAAACTTTTTGACAGTTAGAGTGATCAATGAGTGGAACAAGCTGCCACGAGAAGTGGTGAGTTCTCCTTCAATGGATGTCTTCAAACAGAGGCTGGACAGACATCTGACTGGGATGATTTAGCGAATCCTGCTTTGAGCAGGGGGTTGGACCAGATGGCCCAGGAGGTCCCTTCCAACTCTACGATTCTATGATTCTATGATTCTATGAGTCTTTGGTAGGGTGAGCTGGACTAGAGAGCTGCATATAGTGGAACTAGCGGTGGACATGGCGGACTGAGAGAGGGTTGATGATGGTGATGGTGTTGGTGGTGTTGCTGATGGCGTAGATTCAGTCTTTCGTAGCAATAACATTGTGATTCCATGACTGCTTTGCCCTTGTGACGACACCTCGACATTTGTGGCTGGTGGTGTGCTTACCGGTGGGCTTACAGTGGGGGAAGTGATGCAGCGTTGCTGACTACCTTCATTCGGAGCAGGTGCACATGTGGTACGTGAGGTTTGGTAGTCTGTCCACGCTTGCAAGTGCATGGTGATTAAATGTATAAGCATGCAACTGGTTTTCAAATTTCTCAGATTTTTCTCTCAGCTAAAGGTCTTTGCACACTTCTTACAGATAACTTTTGCCTGATCATTAGAATTGTGTTCAAAAAAAGTGCCACACTGCACTCTTCCTACTATGGAAGACATTTTGAGACCTTGCACGCTGTGCTAATTTGACCGTCTGGCCAAGCTGTCCTACAACTCTTTTGGTTTTTGTAACACATTTTTGGACTGCTACAGTCCTGCCAGATAACAGTTGTTGCGATGTCATTGCCTGCTGCGGATCCTCCTCCTCCTCTTCAGAGCTATTGGCAGCGGCACCCTCTTCCCCCATTGGATGCCAATCTGATTTAACTACTGGGTCATCCATCACCTCCTCTTCAATTTCATGTGCACCTTCCTCTGTGTCACCGTGTAAGGAGGTATAGTATGCGGGAAAGGGCACCTGAGTTTCATCAGGGTCTGATTCTGCCTCAGTACTCTGCGAGGACAATGTAGAGCTCTGAGTGAATGTACCAGCAGAAAAATCTAGCAGTGCCTGTGCATCAGTGCACTCCATGTCAGATTCATCTTGGACTGGGGAATTCACGATTTGACTTGCTAACCCAGGCATGGTATGTGAAAAGAGCTCCATGGAGTATTCGGTAGTGTGGCCTGCCACATCCTTCACTTTCGGTAGGGGTGAAGGACACAAGGAAAGGTGTTGTTCCTTACCAGGAGCCTCCAATGACGACTCAGTGCTTTTATTTTTTGAAACTTCAGAAGAGGAGGCGAGAGAGCTGGAGGCTGTGTCAGCAATGTAAGCCAAAACTTGTTCCTAAAGCTCTGGCTTTAAAAGTGGTTTACCTACTCCCAGAAAAGAGAGCCTTCGAGGCATTGTGGAGCCAGACGATTGTGCACGCTCAACACCTGCCTTAGGTGTTATGGTGCTTTTTCCACTACCAACAGATGCAACACCACCACCACCACCATCGGGACCAGCTGGCAACCCCCGCTCACTTCCATGGCATCTTCCACCATACTTGCTCATTTTTGTGAAAATGTACCTGTCACGGGGTCCTTCTCTGGTATCACACAATCAACAGAGCAAGCGAAGAGTGAACAATTCCAAGACCTTTATTCAGGCAAAAATACGAAAAGGTCCTTATTCAGTCCACCACACAAAGGATAAGATAGTCCAGAATAAGAATGCAGTCCAGTACCAGGATAAAATGTCCAGGGACACAAGATTCCAAAACTCTAGCACCAGAGGATAAAAATGGGTCCTTTTCTCTGAAGTGCAGTCTTTACACGATCCTGTCCACACCAGAACTGACTTGTCCAGTTGCTGTTCTCCCCACCCCCTTCCTTGTCCAGGGGTAGTCAAACAAGTTGGGGCGGTGTCATGGCCCCCCAGAGGAGAACAAAGGGCCTTAGAGATTAATGCACTACAGGGGGTCATCAAGAGACAGATACAGTGAGGCTGTAGACTTACAATGTAATAAGAAAAACACTATGAAAATAACTGGAATTGTTAAAAATAGGAATATACAAAAAATGATATCCACATAACATATCACACCATCACAACCTCTTCCCCCCCCATAATAAGTGAGCACGCCATGAGGTCTACACAGACCTCTGGCCTGCTCACTTTAGTCCTCATTGCTCAGTTATTTATAATTCCTTGTACAGTGGCAGGGGTAGCTCGGCCTGGGGAGCCTATGGTTCTTCTTGTCGAGACAGTCCATCGGCGTTCTGGTGTTGGCTTCCCCACTTGTATTGGATGGAGAAGCTGTAGGGTTGTAAGGACGAGCTCCACCGCAGCAATCTTCCATTGTCCCCTGATACGCGGTTCAGCCATGTGAGGGGGTTGTGGTCTGTAACAATCGTAAAGTCTCTGCCATACAAGTATGGCTGCAATTTTTTTAGCGCCCATACGATGGCAAGGCACTCTTTTTCAATAGTGGCATAGGCAACTTCCCGATCCAGTAGTTTCCGACTGGCAAAAGCAACAGGATGTTCTTCTCCGGCGGCGTTCACTTGGCTAAGTACTGCCCCAGTCCCAAAGGTGGATGCATCTGTCTGCACGAGGAACCTGCGTTTATAATCCAGGGCAGCCAAGACAGGAGCAGTGACGAGGGCGGTCTTTAATGCTGAAAAGGCATCCTCGCATGCCGTCATCCACGTCACATTCCTAGGCATGTTCTTGCGGGTCAGGTCGGTTAGGGGCTTGGCCAAGGTGCTGAAGTTAGAAACAAATTTGCGATAGTAACCTGCAGTTCCTAAAAATGCAAGTACCTGCTTTTTAGTCTGGGGTTTACACCAGTTGCTAATGGCTTCCATCTTGGCAGGCTCAGGCCTTAGTGTCCACCCCCTACTCTATGCCCGAGGTACTGCACCTCAGCCATCCCTATTTGGCACTTATCAGGGCGAATGGTCAGTCCTGCAGTAAGGATACAGTCCAGCACTATGCCCAAGTGTTTAAGATGTTCCTCCCAGGTTGTGCTAAAAATGGCGGTCGTCTAAGTAAGCACAGGCAAAGCCCTGACATTGTTATAACAGTCGAACCACCAGTCTCTGGAAAGTAGCGGGGGCAGTTTTCATCCCAAATAGCATTCCCAGGAACTCATAAAGCCCAAAAGGAGTAATGAAGGCTGAGTGCTCCCGAGCGTCCTCCGTTAGGGGTATCTGCCAGTGCCCCTTGCTCAAGTCTAATGTGGTCACAAATTGGGCACTGGCCAGACGATCCAATAGATCATCAATCCTGGGCATGGGATAAGCATCACTCTTGGTGGCATCATTTAGTCGTCTGTAATCAACGCAGAATCGTGTTGTACCATCCTTCTTGGGGACCAGGATGACAGGAGAGGCCCAAGAACTGTGAGATGGCTGAATAACTCCCAGTTGTTTCATCTCCTCCAGTTCATTCTTTATCATGCCTTGAACAGCCTCTGGAACCCGGTAGGCAGCCTGCTGGATGGGGCGTTGTCCGGGGGTTTCCACATGGTGGCTGGTGAGAGTAGTCTTCCCCGGCTTTGAGGAGAAAGCAGCAGCCCTCGGCCTTAGTATGGCGACAATATCGTCCTTTTGTATATCCGATAAATGGGAGCCCAGGGGCACTTGTTCCAGTGATCCTCCCACTTGGGCAAGCTGGAGGAGATCTGGGAGATACTCGTCGTCGGCGGTATCACTAGGGGGGTGGCAGACAGCTAGAACAGGCAGAGATCGGTCGTGGTAGTCTTTCAGCATGTTAATGTGGACCGTTTTCTGTCGTCGACCGCTAGAGTCCAGGGCAATAACATAGTTAGTGTCATTAATTTTCTTGACAACCTGATAAGGGCCTTCCCACACTGCTTGAATCTTGTTGGCAGGGGAAGCAGTAATCATGAGCACTTGCTGTCCTTCCATAAATTCCCGGTTCCTGGCATTACGGTCATACCAGGTTTTTTGTCTGGACTGGACCATTCGTTGATGTTCTTTAGCGAAGGTAGCTAGCTGGGCGAGACGGTCTCTGAGCTCTAGAACATAGGGAAAAATGGGCATTCCGGTATCTGAGATGTCTCCCTCCAAATGATCTTTCAGAAGAGTGAGAGGCCCACGGACCTTCTGGCTAAACAGTAGTTCGAAGGGAGAGAACCCTGTGGACTCTTGGGGAACCTCCCGATAGGCGAAGAGGAGATGTGGCAGGTACTTTTCCCAGTCTTTTTCAATATCAACAAAAGCCCTCAGCATATTTTTTTAGGGTTCCATTAAAGCATTCACATAGTCCGTTGGTCTGCGGGTGGTATGGGGTGGTGCGAATGGCTCGAACACCACAGGTATGCCATAGGGACTGGACCAGATCTGACATGAACTGAGTGCCTTGATCCGACAATATTTCACTAGGAAACCCTACCCAGGTAAAGATGGTAACAAGGGCCTCGGCTACCTTTACTGCTGTAATACTGGACAGGGCCACAGCTTCAGGATACCTAGTGGCATAGTCCACCACGGTCAGGATATATTTTTTCCCCGACCTGCTGGGGTGGGCCAGAGGACCTATGATGTCGACGGCTACACGTTGAAATGGTTCCTCAATTATGGGCAGGGATTGCAGGGGTACCTTATGTCAAGCTCCTGGATGCCGCATTCGCTGGCACACATTGCAGGTGCGGCAATAATGGGCTACCGACTGCGAGACGCCCGGCCAGTAAAAACTTTGGGTGAGTCTCTTTTCAGTCCTTTTTCTCCCTTGATGCCCAGCCAAGGGGATGTCATGGGCAAGTTGAAGGAGCTGTGCCCTGTACTTCTGAGGGACAATGAGTTGCCTGGTCATTGCGTTAGGGTTGCCCTGGTCACTGCCCTTTGTTACACGATAATACAGTCCGTTTTCTCGAGTGAAGCCATCCCCATTATCTCCCATGTGCCCAGTTTCTGCCTTTCGCCTAAGGGCTGCTAAGGTAGTGTCACCCTCTATTTCTCTCCTAAACTCCACTCTGTCCCAAGACTCTCCCAATGTAGTAGCAGCGAAAGTATTGCTTACCGACTCTGATGCGGTTCGTGGCGGTTGCTTCCCGGTGGGGTCCAGATGACGTAGTGCTTGAAAGGCCTGTAGTCAGGTGACTGCTCCCACAAATTGGCACTGTAACTCCCCAATGTCGTTCCCAAGGAGGATATCTGTAGGAAGTCCTCCCATAACTCCAATCCAACACAGTTTTTCTCCACAACCATAATCCAAATGCACAGAAGCTTGCTGTATATATTTGCGGGCCCCCACCGCCAGGACAATGGGAATTCCCGGACCCTGGTAAATTGCCTCGGGTCGAACCACACGGGGGTCAGCGATAGTCAAGAATGCCCCCGTGTCTCTAAATCCTGACACTTTGTATCCATCAATAAAGACATCCTGCAGGTAGCTTTGCCATTGCTCTGAGTAGCTAAAGGACAGAGGCCGGAGTCCGTACACTCCAGGAGGGGTATCTATGGTGCCGTGGTCGGTGGTCCACTCTGGTGGGGGTGGTGGTAGCTCTTCCTCAGGTGTGGTGGAGTGTACAAGATGCACTGGACGAGGTGGGGCTGCGTGGGGCTTTCTCCGAATCCTGGAGGGACAGCCAGACTGCAAATGTCCAGGTTGCCCACACCCATAACACCTCCTCTCTGTGATACCCCCAGGTCATGGTCGGAACTGTTGGGGCCTAGGATTGTGAGGCGTGATTGTCATCGGCTTGCGACTAGGTGGAAGGGCAGATATAATTGGAGGGGGACGGGGCGTGGGAGCAGGCCGTGGTTCATTGTCCAGAAGCCGGATAGTAAGGGTTTCATCGGCCAGGGCTGCAGCTCTATCCACGGTACACGGCATGCGCTCCCGGACCCATTCCCGTACCTCTGCAGGGCACTTGGCAAGAAATTGTTCTATAAGGAACGCCTGTATAACATCTTCCACAGTAAAGGCGTTTTCTGCTTCCAGCCATCTCCGACATGCCTCGGACATCTTATGCATACATCCTAAACGATCCCCCCCTTGGTGCATGGAAGGTCTCGGAACTTGGCCCTATATGAGTTTGGGGTGATAGCATGGTAATCCAGGATAGTCCGCTTTACAATGTTATAATCCCGGTTGCGCAGTGCATCAATGGTTCGGTAAGCCTCCGCCATGCTTCCGTTCATGAGCCCCACTAACAAACGCATCCAGCTAGAGTGGGGCACCTCCATCACAGCACACTGCTGCTCAAAGTCTTTGAAGAACCCCTCCACATCTCCGGAAGCCTCATCAAATGGCTTAAACTCCGTCCGGGTGATCCGTACAGGCTCCCGGATTGTTGGGGTTACACTCCACATTGCGTTACTCCCTTTTTCCAGCTCCATTGCTTCCTGTCTCCGCTGTGCCCGGCGGGCAGCCTCCTCCTTGTACTCCTGAGAGACGCCGGGGCCCAGAACCGCCATCTCTTCTTCGTACCGCACCAACCACTGGCTTTTCTGGAAGGGGATCCCTGTCTCCAGTGCTCATCCTTCAGACATCTGGGAGGAGGTGGCTGGGCTAGCGCCCACCAGTAGATCGATTAAGGCCTCTTTAGTCAGTCCCTGGTAGTTCAGGCCCAGGTCTCTGGCTCTCTCCTGTAAACTGCATACAGTCCAATTTCTGTACTCACTCTGTGGGTGGTTCTCCATTGGGTTACGCTCTGTTGATCCCACTGCTGCCACCAGTTGTCACGGGGTCCTTCTCTGGTATCACACAATCAACAGAGCAAGCAAAGAGTGAACAATTCCAATACCTTTATTCAGGCAAAAATACGAAAAGGTCCATATTCAGTCCACCACACAAAGGATAAGATAGTCCAGAATAAGAATGCAGTCCAGTATCAGGATAAAATGTCCAGGGAAATGAGATTCCAAAACTCTAGCACCAGAGGATAAAAATGGGTCCTTCTCTCTGAAATGTAGTCTTTACACGATCCTGTCCACACCGGAACTGACTTGTCCAGTTGCTGTTCTCCCCACCCCCTTCCTTGTCCAGGGGTAGTCAAACAAGTTGGGGTGGTTTCATGGCCTCCCAGAGGAGAACAAAGGGCCTTAGGGATTAATGCACTACAGGGGGTCATCAAGAGACAGATACAGTGAGGCTGTAGACTTATAATGTAATAAGAAAAACACTTTGAAAATAACTGGAATTGTTAAAAATAGGAATATACAAAAAATGATATCCACATAACATATCACACCATCACAGTACCCAAAATACCACCAGCTATATGGTACTGTAAAACAAGGTAGAAGGTGTATCTACTTTTGGTGAGAATTTGAATCTCACTATAGATTTGAGGACGCAGTACTATTTCTTAGGAGTCTGATTTCTCCCTTCTCTATGGTGAAATCTAGACCCTTACATGCTGCAGTCTCCTGCGGTTCATCTGCAGTAAAGGAGATTGCAGAGGAGAGTGCTTTGCGGCAACTCTCTCCAGAGGCTAAGTCCTCTGTTCCCTCCACTGAGCATGCTCATGGGCCAGCTCCCATTGGAGTTCGGGAGTCACATGCTCAGGTCCTGGGTCTAATCCTATTGGCTCCTCCTGGAGTTTGGGAGATCTCCGGAAGGTCCCGTTTGGCATAAAAAGCACGCATGACTGTTCTGCCATGCGCTAGTATTTCATACTGCTGCTGTATGTATGGTGACGGATGCTTGGACTGGTGGCTGACTTACTATGAAACCCCTTTCCTCGGATAATACGAATGTGTGAGTGATTGGGCAGCCGATAGTAGCAGCGCTTGCGCCAGCGGGCTCCAGCTATATCTGTCTCAGCAGCTAGCGTCCTGCATCGCGACAGTGATATTGCGGAGTCTCTTCTCTGGCTTCGTTCACATAGCGCTGCGATTGCAGTTCTTCAAGCGTTCGCAGTTGCGACGCCACGCACCTCTTTTTCACGGTAGGTCCTTTTGGGAGTAGTCCTGATGTTTAAGGCTACTCCTGTGACTTTTTAATACCGTGTCTATATCGCTGTTGTTCTGTGAGTTAAACAGACACAGCGTTTTTGTGTGCTTTAAGTTTGCAGCTCTGTGTCCTCAACAGAGCTTGCTTTGGTGAACTATGGGTGCAGTTAACCTCGTGCACATTAACGCTACAGTGCTCTGCCTCTCTAGCAGCGGTCATATCACCTGCCGCACGGTGGACCCCGAGTGGCGAAGGCACTTTAATTATTTATTTTTTTTTAGTGCCTTCCGCCACTCCTAACACTATTTTCTCTGGCCCAGGAGAGATTACACCTCAATGTAACAGACTGAAATTGGATGGTGTATGACAAGGTGGAGGGTGTCTATAGGATTGGTGAGAATTTGAATCTCACTATAGACTTGAGGACGCTGAACTATTGTCTCTGGACCAGTAGAGATTACATCTCAATGTAACAGGCTGAAATTGGATGGTGAATGACAAGGTAGAGGGTGTCTATAGGATTGGTGAGATTTTGAATCTCACTATAGATTTGAGGACGCAGAACTATTGTCTCTGGCCCAGGAGAGATTACACCTCAGTGTAAGAGGCTGAAATTGGATGGTGTATGACAAGGTGCAGGGTGTCTATAGGATTGGTGAGAATTTGGATCTCACTAGAGATTTGAGGACGCGGACAATGATGCTCTCAGTCCAAGTATGGATGCAGGCAGCCTAATAAGCAGGACTGCTGCACAGTGCACACACAAAAAGGTGGAAAAATGAACGCTTGTTAACTGTGCAGAAAAGAGGAAGAAAAGTATTTTTGCTTTTAAAAAAGCAACTTGCACAGTAGTGTGCAAACAGCAATGCAGCTATCAGGGAGCCTTATAAGGCAGCCTAATAACCAACAGACCTGATGCACAAAAATAGAGCCTCCCCTGTCACTGCACACAAAGTATTGTGTTGTAAGTGGAAATCGCTAACAGCAGAAGCAGTTTTTTTGTTCTTCTTCCCTGCCTAACGCTCTCCCTACAGAATCACAACAGCAGCTCTCCCTATGCTAAGATCGGCATAAGTAAGATGGCAGTCGGCGTTCACGCCCTTTTATAGCCCCTGTGACGCCACACAAAGCCAGCCAATCACTTGCATGCCCTTCTCAAAGATGGTGGTGACCGATGCCTATGTCATCGCGTTGCCCACAGTGTGCGTCCTCCATCATGGGCTGAAAAAGGGCGCTGGAAGCATCTTTTGAAACGCGACTTTGGCGCTCTGGTCTCCGACCTCGTGGCCGACCTCACGCTATGGTCGGGTTTCATTTCATGAAACCCGACTTCAGCGAAAGTCGGCGACTTTTGAATATTACCGACCCGTTTCGCTCAACTCTAGTATGCACCTTATTCCATGTGGTTTCCTTTCTTTGCATTTTGTGTTACAACTTAGTTTACATGCACAGAGGCACTTTATGACTATTCTGTCACTCTCATTTGGTTAAGGATAGAGATATTTTTTCTACACTCATTTCAGTACATCTCCCAAGCCTCCCTTTAATTATCTGTTCATCAGATGCTTTGACTGCACAAAAGGCACTTTGCCTAGATGAATTACCATCTATCCATTTATTTATTATCAAAATATGTGAATAGTGATTTCTATCTTGTACCATTCAGTAAATTCATGTATGTGATTTATGGAACCACTTTGGTTTGGGCAACTTTGCATGAAATCCATAATTGGTGGTCACCTGTTTTGCTATGTCTTTTAGTCTGACATGAGGCATTCATTTTATTTAATACTGCATGTACATGATTAATTAAAATTGCTAATTATTGTATACACTCCTTTTCCCCTTTCTCCTTTTGTGTGGGGGTATGTCAAGCATGGGTAATAACCATGCAAGGTGCCTAAACTTTTTCATGCCTCCATTTTAGTTTTTGTAATTTTTAAAATGTAAACAATGACAATATATATATATATATATATACTAGCTGATTTCGTGGTTTATATTATTTTTTGTCCATGTGGTTATTTTTATATTGGAAAAACTATAAGACCACTTACGATACACTTTGGTGAACACTATAGATCTATTACATCAGGAAAGGGCTCACTGTGATTAATTAAGCATATTCAAGATGTGCATAAAGCTAACCCAGAAATTTTGAGTTTTGCAGGGATTGAAAAGGTCAATTTTCCACCTCAAGGAGGTAACCATGACAAAGCTTTATTGCAACAAGAAGCAAAATGGATCCTGAAAGCGAACGCACAAGGTCCTTTGGGACTAAATGACCGGATCGATCTATCAGTATTTTTATAAAAAATGTTATATAAAAAATTGTATGTAAAGTTAATTAAATTATAATCTTCCTATGATATTGTAAAAATATAGATTATCTTGTAAATCGACATGGAAAGATTTATTCTTTACTAGTATCTTGCACTCTGTATATTGCATAACTATATATTTTTTTGTAAATGTTTGTTTCACAACTTGTTATGTATGTTAATTAGTAAGGTCTGTGATCCTATAAAGGGAATGACCTTTAGCTAATCCCCTCACCTGGACCCGTAGAAGCGAGTAATCGCGAAACGGCCGTTGTCCGGCACCTCCCTCCCCTAGCATTCCTCCACATCATGCATGTCCACATATCTATTGATGGAATTCATGTGAAATAAAGACTCACAGTTTTTCAGCTACATCGGTGAGTGCTGCATATTTCTTCTTTATTTGCTTCACATTGAAATATTCATGTTTTTTCATGCAAGCACCTCCATTTTTTGACTGAATTATATGCCGCAATATTTCAGATAAATAGCTCCGTCTGGTAATGTGGTGATTTGTGTGCCCTAGTATGCCGTTCATCTGTTTGCTCTTTGCTGGGATCATATACTAGCTGAAGAGCCCGGCGCTGCCCGGGCATAGTAACTAACTGTGATTAGTTATAACAAATTATAATTATCCTCCATCCCATAGTCCCGTGCCCATATACCCATCATACATATCCACCATCCCATAGGCCCATGCCCATATACCCATCATACATATCCTTCATCCCATAGTCCCATGCCCATATACCCATCATACATATTCGCCATCCCATAGTCAAGTGCCCTTATACCCATCACACATCCTTCATCTCATAGTCCCGTGCCCATATACCCATCATACATATCCTCCATCCCATAGTCCCGTGCCCATATACCCATCATACATATCCTCCATCCCATAGTCCAGTACCCATATATCCATCACACATCCTTCATCCCATAGTCCCGTGCCCATATACCCATCATACATATTCTCCATCCCATAGTCCAGTGCCCATATACCCATCACACATCCTCCATCCCACAGTCAAGTGCCCATATACCCATCACACATCCTCCATCCCATAGTCAACTATTATGACAACATAATAAGTGGCGGGGCTTGATGATATCAGCGTCGCCATGGCATCCATTGTGACATCATAATGAGGAGCGGGGCTTGATACGCACACACTTTTTCCCCCATTATGTAGATAGGGGCAACATTTTTTGGTGAATTGGAATGCGTGGGGCTAAAATTTCGCCTCACAACATAGCTTAGGATGCTCTCGGGGTCCAGACGTGTGACTGTGCCAAATTTTATGGCTGTAGCTGCGACGGTGCGGATGCCATTCCCGGACATACACACACACACACACACACACACATATACATACATACATACATACATACACACACTTGAGCTTTATATATTATATATACATTTGACTAAAATACAAATAAATGTGTTATCTTTATTTTTAGCACTTTTTAGAGATCATTTCATCTTCAACTTGCTTAACTGTTCACAATAACATTAATTTTGACCATGGGTGCCCAAACGTCTACATGCCACTGCACACCACAATGCAATTGGATTTTCCCACGCTTTGCTTTGTACCCACCATTATAAAACTTTTTGTTGGTCTCTTTTGTCAAAGGGGGTTGGAGAAATAGTGTTAAATATAGAAGAAGAAAGAAAATGTAAAAATGTTCACATTTAACCTTCTGCATATCTATTTTCCTAGCCCAATTTCAAAACTGTAAATAGCAAAAGAACTTGCATGCTGTTGCTGCATCTTGCTTTCCCGGCATGTACCTACAAAAGTAACTATTTTTCTTAGTCCCTTCTTAATCATCGGAGATAATACCTTGAAAAGAGATTTTTTTTTAATAAAAATATACACATTCAAAAGTTTTGCATACACATTTTACATTTCTAATTTCACAACAGTATATGAAATAACAATATTATAGGCTGTTTTATTATGCTTTCTGGGCATATGTGTGGAACAAGAATTTAATTTAGTTAAATAGAAAAAAAAATTGAAAAAAAAAAACTTTACATCTGTTTTTGCTCATGTAGTCAAATATGAGACCCATACACACCACACCAATACCAAAGGTTGTTGTTGCATTAGGCATTTTGTGTGTCATGTTTACCTAATTAGCATTTCACATTCATTCCTTTGTTCAAGAGTTGAATAACTGTCATTGACAATGTTTGGCTATGTTAGCCCCTTAAGGACCAGGGGTATTTCCGTTTTTGCGTTTCCATTTTTTGTTCCCCTTCTTCCCACGGCCATAACTTTTTTATTTTTACATTAATTTGGCCATGTGAGGGCTTCTTTTTTTTGCGGGAAGATCTGTACTTTTGAATGGCACCATTAATTTTACCATATCATGGACTGGAAAACAGGAAAAATTCCAAATGCAGTGAAATTGCACAAAAAATGCAATTCCACAATTGTTTTTTGGATTTTTTTTTTACCATGCTCACTACATGCTAAAACAGACCTGCCATTATGATTCTCCAGGTCATTATGAGTTCACAGACACCAAACATGACTAGGTTCTTTTTTTAGTTAAGTGGTGAAAAACAATTCCAAAATTTGTAAAAAAATAAAAAAAATAAAAAATAAATGTTGCCATATTTGAATACTCATAGCGTCTACATTTTTCAGAATCTGGGGCCAGGTGAGAGCTTAGTTTTTGCGCACTGATCTGATGTTTTTATTGATACCATTTTGGTGTGTATACAGTATTTTGATTGTCCGTTATTGCATTTTATTACAATGTTGCAGCAATCAAAAAAACGCAATTCTTGTGTTTCGATTTTTTTCTCGCTATGCCGTTTACCGATTGGATTAAATCTTTTTTTATATTGATAGATTGAGCGATTATGAACACTTCAATACCAAATATATGTACATTTGATCTTTTTTTATTATTATTATTATTATTTATTTATTTAGCACCATTGATTCCATGGTGCTGTACATGAGAAGGGGTAACATACAAAGTACAGATATCACTTGCAGTAAACAAACTAACAATCACAGACTGATATAGAGGGGAGAGGACCTTGCCCTCTCGGGCTTACATTCTACAGGATGGTGGGGAAGGAGACAGTAGGTTGAGGGGTTGCAGCAGCTCCAGTGATGGAGAGGCAGTAGCTCCAGTAGTATTGTGGATGCAGCGGGGATCATTCCAGGCTGTAAGCTTTCCTGAAGAAATGGGTTTTCAGGTTCTGTCTGAAGGATCCAATTGAGGTTGATAGTTGGACATGTTGGGGCAAAGAATTCCAAAGGATGGGGGCTATTCGGGAGAAGTCTTGGAGGCGGTTGGGTGAGGAGCGAATAAGTGTGGAGGAGAGAAGGAGGTCTTGAGAAGACCGGAGATTACGTGAGGGAAGGTATCGGGAGATTAGTTCAGATACATATGAGGGAGACAGGTTATAGATGGCCTTGTAGGTCAGTATTAGTAAATTGAATGAAATATGCTGAGGGAATGGGAGCCAATGAAGAGATTTGCAGAGGGGAGAAGCGGAGGAGTAGCGAGGAGAGAGATGAATTAGTCGGGCGGCAGAGTTTAGGATGGACTGGAGATGTGCGAGGATGTTAGCAGGGAGGCCACAGAAAAGGATGTTGCATTAGTCAAGGCGGGAGATGATGTGGGCATGTACAAGCATTTTAGCAGAATGAGGGTTGAGGAAGGGATGGATTCTGGAAATACTTTTGAGCTGGAGGATACAGGAGGTGGAGAGAGCATGGATGTGTGTTTTGAAGGACTGGGCAGAGTCAAGGGTTACTCTGAGGCAGCGGACCTCTGTTATGGGGGAAAGGCTTGATGTCGTCACTTGTTATATATAAGTCGGGTAAGGAAGATCTGTGAGATGGGGGAAAGATGATCAGTTCAGATTTGTCTACATTGAGTTTGAAGAAGCGAGAGGAGAAGAAGGAGGATATGGCTGATAGACACTCCGGGATTCTGGACAGCAGAGAGGTGACGTCTAGGCCAGAGAGGTAGATCTGAGTATCATCGGCATAAAAGTGGAACTGGAATCCATGGGACTTTATGAATTTCCCCAGGCCAAGTGTATAGATTGAGAAGAGTAGGGGTCCTAGAACAGAGAGACTGTGGGATGAGGAGGTAGTGTGGAAGTGGGAGACGCTGAATAATGACTTTTAAATAGCCCTCTCTTGGATCCTTTCTATCAGATTGACCTCTTATGACCCCCTGCAGATCCAAGAATTTAAAGGATCTGCTAATTAAAAGTCATTATGTGGCACCCAAGGAGAACCTTTTTGGACACACTAGGCAAGTTAAGGGGTGCTTCAAGTGTGGACATTGTGTAGCTTGCGCCAATATCCTACGCATTGGGTCCTTCTCTTCAGCTGATAACTCAAAAGAAAATCTAATCAATAAATACATTTCATGCAATAGCATGAATGCAATCTATTATGCTACATGTAGCTGTAATTTAATTTATATCGGATTAACATCTAGGGAATTGAGAACACAGGTGAGGGAACATGTGCGGGATATTATGGCGGCAAGAACTGCACAAGATGTCTCAGAATTAAAAACAATTCCCCGGCACTTTAGAGCAATTCACAACTGCAATCCAACAAAATTCATGGTGAGGGGAATTGAAATTGTTCATACTGGAATACGGGGGGTAATGTTAAAAAACTTTTGGCCCAACGTGAATTAAAATGGATTATCACATTGGGCATCATGAAGCCGGCTGGCCTCTATGACTCCCTGAATTTTGGCCCCTTCTTGTAATAAGGTTATTTGCTTTAAAATCCCTCTACATTTTGTGTATTTCTAATGTGTGCTGTTGGTTTTATGATTTTAACTGTTTTTTGTCTTATTATTTAGTGAAAATTGCTATATTTGTGCATGTACCTATAAGTGAATCCATGATATACCCTATTTAAGAAATTACAAGCAAGTTATATAAGGAATGGAAATATTTGCTGCAATATTATAAGGACCAAAATGAATATTTTCTTGAGGCATGGACGTAAAGAAAAGACGTAAAAGAAGTACCAGCATGGCCATAAAGAATTTATAAACATCCATTATAACATTTAAGAAGGCCTGTGTGGAGCGTTATCTCAAGACTTGGACTTAATGATATGACCTTATTGTTGCAATCATGTCTTTGAGAAAAATCCTTTGTTTTATATGTAATTAGGGGTTAATTTGATGGTGATCCGGTGGCACTGTGGTGCGTGTGGGTCCTTCATCCAACCGCTCCCACCCCGCGAGATTCGGCACAGCTCTCGCAGGCTTTGTGATCAGGGACTTATTCCTCTCTCACATGCAGGCGGGGCATCGCCGGGTGACGTGGGTATGGGAGGGTTGGGGATCGGTGCATGCGCCGCTATCACACAGCGGTATCTGCATATGTCAGGTGATGGTCACCTGATATAACCACCATGGATACTTAAGGTCCTTCTGCTCAACTTCTAGCACACCTCCCCTTGAGAAAGCGGCAGAAATAGAAGCAAAACACGCGTCGGGGTACATTAGGGACTGGGCGCTGATACTATATTTGGTAAGAAGAAATTTTCTCCCCCACTCTCTCCCTATATAATGTCCGAATAGCTATATTTTGCACAGGACGGGTTTGAGTATTATCGGACAAAAAGGGAGGGTTACTTTATCCCCTGTTAATTAACAAGTGGCCCCATTACAGTTTTGGTGCCTTTTGGGATTTGTTATAGGACGTTTCAATTTATATACTTGGTGTGGGGATGTTATACCAAGAGATATATGTATCAGGATGACATGTATGCAAGTAACTTTATATGGAGACCCAATGTCCCTTGGTGGTGTCTGACTGAGCACATTTGCTTTTACTCTTGTGTGTGTTAAATGCGGTCTTTTTGACATTTAATAAAACTTTTATAATTTTATATCTAAAAAAAACTCCTGTGGTTCTCCTGTTTTTCATGTCAATTGCAGTGGAGTTTATGTCTTTGTCAGGGCACAGAACATTTGTGCATGGCATACAATGAGTCTGGATTTTTGAATAACATATCTTTTTTATGTTTCGGCGCTTTTACACAATAAAAACTATTTTATAGAAAAAATAATTATTTTTGCATATCCTTATTCTGAGATCTATAACTTTTTTTAATTTTTCTGCTGATGGAGCTGCAGGTGGCTTGTTTTTTGGAGACAAGATGACATTTTCAGCTGTACCATGTTTATTTATATCTGTCTTTTTGATCACATTTTATTCCACTCTTTGTTCAGCGGTATGATGATAAAGCATTGCTTTTTCTTGTTATTTATTTATTTTTTTATGGTGTTCACTAAAGGGGTTAACCAGTGGGATAGTTTTATAGGTTGAGGTATTCCAGATGCGGTTATACCAAATATGTGCATTTTTATTGTTTATTTTATTATAGAAATATGTATTTATGGGTACAATATCTTTTGTTTTTTTATTATAATTTATAATTTTTTTTAAACTTTTTTTTACTTTGTCCCACTGAGGGACTTTCAGTTTTTGCAGGCTGATCACTTGTATAGCATGGGGATGCAGCAGCATCCCTATGCTATGCAAACTGTCAGCGCTGCACTGATAAATAAAGTTGCTGATCATGCACTGCATATGATCAGCAGCTTTCCTAGCTTTGGTGACCCAGATATGGTCATGACGACATCGGGTCACCATGGCATCGATTGGGACCCCGCGAGACGTTGTGGGGTCTCCAATGCAAAGGCAGAGGGGCTGTCTTCTCTCTGGCTGCTCCCAAAATGCTGCTATTGAGTTAAATTGCAGCATTTAGGGGGTTAAAGTGCCAGGAACCATGTGGGACCAGGTATCAGTTGTCAGAATCAGTTGACACCCGGCGGCAATCGCACTTGCACAGCGTGTGTGCGCGAGTGATCACCAAGACATATCCATACGGCACAGGTCAATAAGAGCCAGGTCACAAGGACGTATGGATACATCTTTGGTGGGAAAGGGGTTAATGTGTCTAACGATTTAGTTATTCCCTAATATCTGATAAGGAGCATCTAATTTTGGGGGAAAAATTTCTCTGCAAAACAAATTTCCTTGGAAAATCTGCGTGAACAGGTGAATTTGAATTTTTCCTGATCCGCTCATCAATGGTCATAACAGTAGCCTTCATTTAAAGGTACATGATTTTGAAGAGACCAGATGATACATTTTAGGAAATATAGCAACAGCTGGAAAATAAAGGATAGATTTGATGTAGGTGCATATTTATTATTTTAATAATTTTGTTATTTTCAACTTTTGCTTTTTTTCTAAATTCTCTAAAATAAACAATAGGTCATTTATAGGAATGTTTGTTTTAGCTAACAATCTTGCAAATTGAACTTGATGTTGTTAAAACATTACATGACTCCTTTGTTATTTCTACTGTTTTACTCCTTGATGCAATGTCTCTTCTGGTTTTATTTCCTTCATTTTAACTCAATGCTTAGCAATCGTATTTTGTGACATCTCAGTAATTATATTTTTTCACTGCACCTATTTATAACCAGCAAGCCTAAGGCACTTCCTAAACCTATCAGGCTATCAATCTCAGAAACAAATGAGCCAGCAGGCAAAGCTTCCACATTACATAGAACATTTTGGCCACTTTGCACTTTTTTGACTTCTTAAGGATTTAAAACGGAATGGGGATCAAATTATTTGGCAATAATCATCTATCAAAGCAGATTGTGAAATCCGTGAGCAGCAGTGACACATTTTAAGCGCTTATTAATAGATATAGATAAATATACTTTTTGGTGAATAGTATAAAATCCTAGCAATGCATCTTGACATGAAATTCAGTCTTATCAAACTATGTTTATATTTCCCTGTCGAAGCGGAATAAATTATTCAAAGCTGTAATGTGAGAATGCATAATAATTCTGAAGGTCACATATAAAGCACAAGTGCTAAATTTTGCTTTGCTAACAATTTTAAGTAAATGTGACATTTAAGATACAGTGGATGACTTTGAAAATTGCTTCTTCATCTTTTTTACTTTCTTCTTTGTTTTCTTCCGTTTTTATCTATCTTCCTCATCCATTTTTTTAGTGATTTGATTTTTTTCTTTGTAAAAAAATATTACATGAATAATTTAAAAATACATTCCAGGGCAATGTGAATGGATCATTTGACATAAAATGCACTTTATGCAAATGACTGACCTAATATGACTGCAGAGACAGTTATGCTAAGTGACGAATCCACCAGTGATTATGATTTGGGGCACATTCACAAGGGAGTATTATATGGACTTGTCCAGAGGCTTTTCAGATGTTATTTTTTTCAGATGTAACAAGAGAAAAAATCACGACATGCACTGTTCTCTGCCATACCACAGATGGCACTTGCTAATTCAATGGATGTGGAGCCCCATAGGGATCATCTATATAGCATTCAATTTTTATGGAGACATTGCCGGGAACCTGAATGTTACTTGTCGGACACCTGTGTTTGATTATGATGGCACACTTTTAAATATTAAGGTATAAATATGGATGCCACAGGATGACAATAAACTTAAAATCATCCAAGTTTTCTGGATGAAAAGCAGATGATTTTTCATAAGCATGAACCAAGCATTAAAGTAAATGGCAGAAAGTTGCTAATTCTGACCAAATTAAATACACTTTGTAGGGGAAATATCCCTATAAAACCTTTCTTTATTTAAATATCCAAATGAGGTGTTTGGTGCACCTTTGGTATGGTTAAGTGCACCTTCTCACCTTCTTGATATAGGCCTGGCTCTGCTTAGCGCTTTCTTGATTGACAACCTTGGCTTTACAGAAGCAAGGGTTGTTTCCATTAAAAGCGCACACAAAGCTGAAAGTGTATGTGCTGGTGCGCACACTGAAACCCTGTTTTAGTTATGGTATCCATTTGAGTTCTGCACTGTGCATACACTGGCACTTGGACCATCAGCTCATATCTGCAGTTTCGCTAGAGACATTGCTAGCTTCTGGAAAGCAAATGTTGCGAATCAAAGAAGAGACACATGTACAACAAGTAGTTAGGAATGTGTCCTGAACTGCTCAGCCAAGCTAAAGGGTGTACAGAGTATGCCAACAGCATAATCAGGCTCAGACTGACCCTAGGGTTACTGATGAGGTTCCAGGTAGAACCCTGTGCAGTAGTAGGCCTCATCCTATTTACTATTGTGGCCAAAAGTATTGACACCCCTGCAATTCTGTCAGATAATACTCAGTTTCTTCCTGAAAATGATTGCAAACACAAATTCTTTGGTATTAATATCTTCATTTAATTTGTCTTAAATGATAAAACACAAAAGAGAATGGAGCAAAAAGCAAAACATTGATCATTTCACACAAAACTCCAAAAATGGGCCAGACAAAAGTATTGGCACCCTCAGCCTAATACTTAGTTGCACAACCTTTAGCCAAAATAGCTGCGACCAACCGCTTCCGGTAACCATCAATGAGTTTCTTACAATGCTCTGCTGGAATTTTAGACCATTCTTCTTTGGCAAACTACTCCAGGTCCCTAATATTTGAAGGGTGCCTTCTCCAAACTGCCATTTTTAGATCTCTCCACAGGTGTTCCATGGGATTCAGGTCTGGACTCATTGCTGGCCACCTTAGAAGTCTCCAGTGCTTTCTCTCAAACCATTTTCTAGTGCTTTTTGAAGTGTATTTTGGGTCATTGTCCTGCTGGAAGACCCATGACCTCTGAGGGAGATCCAGCTTTCTCACACTGGGCCCTACATTATGCTGCAAAATTTGTTGGTAGTCTTCTGACTTCATAATGCCATGCACACGGTCAAGCAGTCCAGTGCCAGAGGCAGCAAAGCAACCCCAAAACATCAGGGAACCTCCGCCATGTTTGACTGTAGGGACCGTGTTCTTTTTGAATGACTCTTTTTTTCTCCTATAAACTCTATGTTGATGCCTTTGCCCAAAAAGCTCTACTTTTGTCTCATCTGACCAGAGAACATTCTTCCAAAACATTTTAGGCTTTTTCAGGTAAGTTTTGGCAAACTCCAGCCTGGCTTTTTTTTGTCTCGGGGTAAGAAGTGGGGTCTTCCTGGGTCTCCTACCATACAGTCCCTTTTCATTCAGACGCCGATGGATAGTACGGGTTGACACTGTTGTACCCTCGGACTGCAGGGCAGCTTGAACTTGTTTGGATGTTAGTTGAGGTTCTTTATCCAACATCCGTACAATCTTGCGTTGAAATCTCTTGTCAATTTTTCTTTTCCGTCCACATCTAGGAAGGTTAGCCACAGTGCCATGGGCTTTAAACTTCTTGATGACACTGTGCACGGTAGACACAGGAACATTCAGGTCTTTGGAGATGGACTTCTAGCCTTGAGATTGCTCATGCTTCCTCACAATTTGGTTTCTCAAGTCCTCAGGCAGTTCTTTGGTCTTCTTTCTTTTCTCCATGCTCAATGTGGTACACACAAGGACACAGGACAGAGGTTGAGTCAACTTTAGTCCATGCCAACTGGCTGCAAGTATGATTTAATTATTGCCAACACCTGTTAGGTGCCACAGGTAAGTTACAGGTGCTGTTAATTACACAAATTAGAGAAGCATCACATGATTTTTCGAACAGTGCCAATACTTTTGTCCACCCTCTTTTTTATGTTTGGTGTGGAATTATATCCAATTTGGCTTTAGGACAATTCTTTTTGTGTTTTTTCATTTAAGACAAATTAAATGAAGATAATAATACCAAAGAATTTTATGTTTGCATTCATTTTCAGGAAGAAACTGAGCATTATCTGACAGAATTGCAGGGGTGTCAATACGTTTGGCCACAACTGTATATGAGCAGTAATTGGCATCATACACTTTATTTACTATGTGTGCATATATTGATCTTCTCCTATTAGGTTTTTCCTTACTTTACTTCCTGGTGTTCCACTCCATTGTTTGTGAGTGCATATTTTTATGATTGGTATTTTCATTTATCCTTATATGTATACCTATGTTAGTCAGGTATGTGTTTTCTTATACACTACAACTCCAGACTCTGCTGCATGGGGGAGGGGACAGATCAGGGCTGATTTAGGAGTTCAGCAAAACACGTGGCCCTGGTGTCTTCACCTTTAGAAGTAATCTGGGGAGCAGGGAAAACTAGGGTGCCCCTAGCTTTATGGATAGGGAAAGTGCCCCTTACCCTGGGATATCTTGTAACAGTGGTATGACACTATGTACAGACAAAAGCAACAACTCGACATTTAACAAATTTCCTAGTGCATAGAAGCACAGATAAATGTGTGAATTAATAAATCATAATATCTGCATGTAATTTAAAAGTGTGCCTCCAGAGTCATTGCTATTGGAAGAACATTGACACCCCAGACCGACACTGAACATATGTGAATCAACAAGGATTTGGGGAAAACAAAGTAAAAGCTTAAAACAATAAAGGTGCTATTCAGGTGCTGTACTCATGGTAAACTTAGTATGAGTAAAGTGATTTCTCGGATTGCCAAATAGTAAGCACAAACTACAGTAAAAGGAAGTTAATGGCATAAAAAAGTCACCAGATAAACTCTTTGCCAGGCCAATGACAGTGCTCCTGGATGCCCTGCTAAGTCTATTTACTTCAATTGACTATACCAAAGCAGTACATGGATGATGACATGGGACAGTATATAGCAATCAATTTACCTTATCAAGGTAAGTTGACATAGATTGAACATTTTTATCAACCCCTTTATGACCAATGACGGACATAGAAAGTTGTAAGTGGGTGTCAGTTCACACATCATAATGTGCTATGTCCGTTATGACTTTAAACTGTCACTACGTGTAGACACAGTGACAGTTCAGTTTCAACAGCTGTCACTGACAGCTGAGTGGTACGGGAAGAGGTCCAGTGATCCATGCCAACAGTCCTTGAACTCAGAGAGCTATGATCGGTTAGTCAATCTGACAAAACAATCAAACCTTGATCGCTCAAAAAGTGCTGAAATATGTGTGCCTCATGCTCGATCACAGCAGAAGCTCAGCGCTGCCAGTGACTGAGCTTGTCCGTTGACAACCAGGGATGGTACAATCACTGGTGTTTAACCCCCTAAGTGCTCCAATTGAGTGCGATTGTAACATTTAGGAGGCAGGGTTCAGGAGAGGATCCCTTCAGATCGGCGCTGCCGGGACAGCATTTCGGGGGCCCGATCATTGACATGGTGACCCATGGTCATCATAACGACCCCAGGATCATCAAGCTATAGAATACTTTTTATGTCATATTTAAAGTGTGGTCCAAGAAGCTTTTTCACCTGTAATCAATCTAAAAAAAACCCTGAAAGTCTCACAGAGGGAAAAAGAGTAAAAAAGTAAAAAAATGTAAAATCTAAAAAAAATTACAAAATTATAATAAAAAAAAAAACCTTACACCAATAAATACAAATTTTTACATAAAAAAACAACAACATATAAACAAAAAAGTACACGTTTGGTATCGCTGCGTCCAGAACTATCCGATCTATAAAACTGTCACATTAGTTAACTCCTTCAATATAAGTCCTAAAAAAAGTGGCAAACTATGGTATTCCATCATACCACTGGAAAAAAGTGGAATAAGGCGAGATAAAAAAGATTAATGTAAATAAAAATGTTATTGCTGAAAATGTCATCTTGACTGACAAAAAACAACTCCATCAGCAGAAAAGCTAAACCCCTTTCTGACCTTTGACGTACTATTCCGTGCATGTGACTTGGGCCCCTATGACCATGAACAGAAAGAATAGTACGTCATACACGATCAGCCGCGCTCACGGGGGGAGCAGATGTTTGGCTCACATCTATCCTGCACTCTATGCTGTGTGCTTACACTGTGGTTTCCAAGTAAATCTCTGAAATACTTGATTCAAGGGGAACCCTGCCAGAAGAGTCCCTTTAAGACACTGTGGAAGGCATCTGGCCTATGATCCAGAGGTTTCCATCTTTTTAGGCATGCATAAAAGCGTGGCTCTCCACATTTTTTGTGCACTTCTGAAAAGAAGGACACCACTGCGTAGAGGCCAGACAGAGAACAGAGACATTCTGCTGCCTCTTTATAGTGAATGGATCCCTCAGGGGTTTAATCTGAATCACATCATTTGGAAATTTAGAGTGCTCAGCCTAAAGTGTAGGATAAATCTCATACCAAATGGTATTTAAAATTTTCCAAACAAAAGCTTCAACTCAATCCCAAAAGGCAATCCCCCTCTTATGTCAGTCATCTGTCAATGGAAATATAGGGGGTTTCCATGTTACTGGTACAAATTCTCCAGAAAAGCGCTATGTGCTCTCACCCCCAAAAGAAAATAAGTTAATTTTGCATTCCCGATCCAAATATCCAGCTTCCTTCTGAGCCCATAGTGTGCCTAAACCACATGTAGCGTCCACCTGTTTGACAGGAGAATTATTTCCAAAATTAGGTCACTAGAGGAGTGGTATTCTGCTCTTCTAGTACCTAGGGTCTCTGTATATGAAGTCCGCAAACTATTCTAGGAAAATCTGCGCACCAGGGGGCAATATCAAACCCGTCTGTCCCACCATTAGTATAAATACCAGAGAACAGAAACAGCACAAATTGATTATACTATAAAAACATATTTTTATTAATCAAAATATTAAAAATGACAAACAATTAAACAAACTGATTTAACCTGCGTTGTGGAATACAAACAAGGCTATATACTCCTATAACCACACTATTTATGTATAAATGGAGATTTAAATAATTTGATTCTAATCAGACTAATATATATGGGGCCAAATCACCCTGACTGCTGATTATATGATTAACACAATGTAATTTGCCCTGCACAGAAAAAAGAGCAATTGGCCCGACAGTATGCCATAGCCTTTAAAAGCCGCATCCAGCGAGAGCATCACAAAAAATAAGCACAAATTCAAGCGATCATAAATAGTCACAGAATGTCTACCGAATGACTCACCCCGACGCGCGTTTCGTCCTCTTCCTCAGGGGGCACACACACTGCATGCACTTTCAGCAGCAGCTCTGACATATGTGGATAATTTGTCATGAATCTCTACATCAAGTTCAGCACATGCGCCAGGCAAGGGATGTGTTAGGTCCTGGGATTCTCCCGCTGCACAAGGTAGATCCCAAGCCTTGTCTGCCTCTGCTGTCTCCCATTCTGATCCAGCTGCAGTGGAGGCTGCTCAGCAAAGACGTCAGTCTCAACATCTTACTCAGACTAGTGCTGTGCACTTGGTTACTGCTGGCTCTCCAGCCAAAGCTATAATAACTAACAACAGGCAGCAGCGAAGAGATGTTCCAGAGGCTGTCTGGATTTCTCCCTACTGAGCATGCTGATGAGGTGGTGACCTCTCATTGGTGGTCGGTCGTCAGCTGCTCGGGTGACGTTGCAGGTCCGGATTGGTCCACGAGCATGGTCCTGTCTGACTGGACTTAAACGGAACATATGAAAGGTTCCAAGAAGCAGGCTTTGGCATGCTAAGATCTTTTGCGAGTGCTGTGTTTGTGGATACGTTGCCACCCTGTGTGCACGTGTGCCGCTACTAGCACTGCGAGTGTGCGTTTAGGAAGGCAGTGTATTGTGGGAACTCCCGCTTGGCTTAGCATCCGAACTGGGCGCTCTAAGTGCGCACAGAAAAGGACTTCATTGCAGGCTGTGGGAGGTCTATATGGGAGAGCAAGGATGGGGTGCATAGGGGGTGGCAGCTCAGTGCGGGACGCGGGGGGGTCAAAAACGGAACTATCCTGTGAGAATCGGCACAGTTGGGAGATATCACGGTCTGACCTGCCGGGCCCCTAACTCCCCCCTGGCCCAATTGCAGTGGCGACCGCTGCGACCGTGGTAGTAACACCCCTGGGCTTGAGTGCTCCCTCTTGTTGTACCGCTCTGTGGAGCAACCGAGCAGGTACTTTGCACTCTTTCCACATGGAGTGACATTTAACGATGTGTGTTTATGGTGCTTGCACGCAGCATCGCTCCACCATTGGTTACTAGCTGTGGTTCCTCCACGGTGGTCCCCGCGTTGTGATTGCACCTTTTCATAATTTATATTTGGTGCAATCCGCAAACCCTAACAGGATGTGCGTCAAACCAGCTACTCCCAGAACTGTTATCACACACCACCAGGCTTGCCTTCAGGTTCACTGGCACCAACCACTTATCTGTCTCCAGGTTGATCCCTGTCCACAGCTCCTGTGCAGTGTGGAATTTGCCCCCTAGAGGAGTTTAAGAAAAGCCTGCTGTTGTTTCCCCCTCTCTGTGCTGAAGTTGGTGGTGCAGGTCTTACTGTGACTGGTTGAGGAGGCAGTGGAGGTAGTGAAGTAAGAAGAGAAGGCAACTTGGACAGAGAATGGTCAAGCAATCCTCAGTGGTGGTAGGACATGGGCTAGAACCTCCTAACGCCTCTGTCCCAGCCACCACTACATTTACCCAGTGGGAAGTTAGAGAGATGTAATGTCCCTGGCCGTGCTTACTTAAACGTATGAATGGCTATATGGGCCTTGCCACTGATGGCGTTGCACAGTGCACATCTTATTTTGTCAACAACATGTGTGTGCAGAGTAGTGATGGCACGCTTGGAAAAGTAGTGGCAGGTGAGAAGGACAAACTGCTGGATAGCCACCGCCACCAGTTTATTTAAACTATCCATCTCCACCAGCCAGAATGGCAGTATTTCAAAGGCCAGTAATTTGGAAATGCTGTCATTCAGGACCATGGTTCTTGGATGGGTAGGAGGGTATCTCCTCTTTCTCTTTAAAATTTGGGTGATGGAAAGTTACCCATTTCCATGGAATGGTATGGAGATACTCGGTGATGTTGGTGGTGGTGATGGTGGTGGTGCTGTCACATTCTCTCTTTGTAGGGAGGAGTGTGGCCCTGTTGATAGTGAGCGGGAGGAAGAGACCGAGATCATAGCAGAAGAGGGAGCAGGAGAAAGCTAAGATCTGTCAAACTTTTTAAGATTTGTTCTACACTGCACCTAGTGTTTGAAATTCAGATGCCTCGTCATAGAGGTGGTGGTCAGGTTGAAAACATTTATGCCTTGCTTCAGGCTCTGATGGCACAGCATGCAAAGCACCCATCACTTATCATCAGCACATTCACTGAAGAAATGCCACACCAGGGAGCTCTTTTGAGGTGGCTTTGGTATGTTGGTTTCATCTGCACAATGGACAGTAGCAACCAACGTACTGGTCAGGGTCTATCTCCTACGAACCCTGTTCCCTCCTGTACTGTGCTGCAGGGGCAACATGGCCACCTCCTCTTCCTCCTAACTTCACACATCACTAGGATGGCCTCGTCTCCAAGTGGAGTCTAGGACCTCATCATCTTCTACCCACTCCTCACCTCTGCCTTTCTCGCTGGTCTGCACACTGTAGAAAGACACTGCAGTTGGAAATTGTGTTTCATTATCCTCTGACATGTGCTGAGGTGGTCCATTGACCTTGTGCATTACCCCTTCCACGTTTTCATCCTCCTAAAAATGATGGCTGCAGAGAAGAAATATTTTTTATGCACACTGCCCAACACACATGGCTGCTGAACACACACTGTGGCTTTTTGGTACAGAACTCTCACAGGCAGTTTTGCAGAGTTTACACAGCAACTTTTTGACCCAGTACTCCCAGAGATATGGTTGCAGAGTACATGCAGCAGCTTAAAGGCACAGTTCTCCCACAGGCAGGGTTGCTGAGCACACACAGCGGCTTTTTGGCACAAGCGCCGCCACATGCGGGGTACCAGAGTACACACAGCATTTTTTGGGCACAGTACTGCTTCAGGAAAGGTTGCATTGTACACACAGTGGCTTTTGGCTCAGTACTTCCACAGATATGGGTGCAGAGTACAAACCACTGCTTTTGGCATAGTACTCCCACAGGTGCGGTTGCAGAATACACACAGCATCTTTTGGTGCAGTGCTCCCACAGGTGGGGTTGTAGAGTACACATGTCAACTTTTGGACACAGTACTTCCACAAGCTGGGTTCCAGAGTACATACCGCATTTTTTGACAAAGTACAGCTTCACATGAGATTGCAGAGTACACACAGTGGCTTTTGGCACAGTACTCCTACAGGTGGGAGTGCAGAGTATGCTATCCAACACTGTCCCTCACTATATCTGTGTCCTATCCCGACACTAATCAGAGCAGAATGGCGGCGATACTCATGAACCGGCATTTAGACAAGCAGGGTCATGTGGTGCAACCGCCAGTCACACCCATGCCAATACTTGGCATGGCTATGATAGCTCCAAAAGTACCCACAGTCTAAAGCTTGGTGATTAGCTGTGCTGCAGCTTTTCAACAAACTTTAATAGGCATCTGAACCAGAACAGTAAACCAGACACCCTGTTAAAAGTCAATGTTCAATACCGGACACTAGGTGTCTGGTACGGACACCGAACTTTACAGTTTAGGATCGCTCATTCATACTGAAGAGTCATTTTACTTATCCAGAGTCACTGGTATGTCTTTCTCTCCTGCAATCTCTTATGGTCATCGGCATCCTTTCTCTCACCTGTAGAGTGTAAGCTCTTATGGTCAGCAAATGAGAAAATGTTTTATTTTTGTAAAATCTTGTAAACAGCTGCATTGTGCCATAAATTACATAAATATCAAAACATTTATTTTTAATTCCTTACTCTTCCTAATTAATATTTTTTGCACTGTATAGCAGTAGGTCAATAAAATCAATGTTACCACTCTTTGGTATGTTATTTTTATCATGTAATTAGTTATTAAATGCTGCCAAGACTATAAGAATTTGTTTTTACAAAAAGATCCCCAACTGTGAGAACAATTAATCACACATTTTGATAGTATTACATCTCTAATAGTCTACAGCCAAGTTGTCTTCAGGGCAAGCAGTAGGAGATCAGAACCCATCTGTGAATTCAAACACTTATATGTGCCTCTATGCAAAGTATTTAAAACTTTAACAATTATAATTGCTTTTTAATTTAATTAATGAAAACTTAACCCAGAAAACTTTAATAGGATGAATAATTAGTTACATCGACATTATTTGGAAGTAGTAAACACTATAAAAGTGATATAGCTTCAGAAAATGCCTTAGTGACGGGGCCAATTATTTAAATTCTGACCAATGTCACTTTATGTGGTGATAACTCTGGAATGCTTCAACAAATCCCAGTGATTTTGAGATTGTTTTTTCGTGGCACATTATATTTTATGATGATGGTAAATTTAGGTTAAATATGTTTTGTGTTTATTTTTAAAAAAAAAATCAGAAACTTGACAAAAAAGTAAAAAAAATTGCAGTTTTCAAACTTTGAATGATTATCTCTTTAATCCAGATAGTCATACCACAGACAAACATTAATAAATAACATTTCCCACATGTCTGCTTTACATCAGCACCATTTTTAAAACGCTAATTTATTTTGTTAGCCTTTTAGGAGGTTTAAAAATGTAGCAGTAATTTTTCTTTTTTTCAAGGAAATTTACAAAATGTATTTTTTTGAGGGACCTTATCCAAGTTTGAAGAGACTTTGGGGTGCTATATATTGGAAAACCCCAAACGTGATACCATTTTAAAAACAGCACTCCCTGACATATTGAAAACTGGTGTCAGGTAGTTTATTAACCCTTCAGGTGATTTTCAGGAATTAATGCAAAGTGGTATAGCTGGAATGAAAAAGTGTTTGTTTACCACCTAAATGTCACTGACTTCTGAACCGACCGCTATAGCCGGGAGACTCTAAGGGCCCCGTCACACATAGCGATCTCGCTAGCGAGATCGCTGCTGAGTCACAAGTTTTGTGACACAACAGCGATCTCACCAGCGAGATCGCTGTGTGTGACAGCGATCAGCGACCGGCCCCCCTGCCGGTATCGCTGATCACTGTAGGAAACCGTTGGACATTTCTTTTGTCACTGGTCTCCCGCTGGCCAGCACGCATCGCTGCGTGTGACAGGCGGGAGACCAGCGATCTGCTGGTAACTAACGTACACATCGGGTATCCAAGGGATGTGCGTCCCTTAGATACCCGATGTGTATGTTAGTTATCAGCGCGCTGATGCAGGGAGCTGGTAACTAATGTACACATCGGGTATCTAAGGGACGCACGTGACAGTGATCAGCGATACCGGCAGGGGGGCCGGTCGCTGATCGCTTTCACACACAGCGATCTCGCTGGTGAGATCACTGTTGTGTCACAAAACTTGTGTGACAGCTCACCAGCGATCACATAGTGACTCACTCCTGAGACGTTGATATCGTGAGTCGCTATGTGTGACTCCAGCTTAAGGTCACTATTTGGCCATGAACTGCTATGGCAAGCATCAGGACCACATAATCATGATCTCGGTGTGTCAATTAGATTAAAGTGCAAGTCCCCACTATCTATTAACCATTTATTTGAAGTAGTCACTTTAGACAGCAGCAACTAAGGGGTTAAACAGATAACGGACAGTGCCAACACCGATCATTTGTGATACAGCAAGTTGTCAGCTATAGTGAACAGCCGACAGCTGATGGATTGTCACCTGTATGGGGATGATATTCTCTTATATCTCAGGTCAGTAAAAAGACGTATTGGCTGTCATGAAGGGGATTTAAATCAGGTTTTTGTTTAAAACAAGTTTTTGAATGCTTTGCTTTTTTTCAAATTCTTACAATATATTTTCATGATGAGTATTTGGTGTATTTTTGATGTTGCAGATTCTATTCAGTATTTTTGCATCAATTAGAACATTTAGGTTAATTGTGTTTGTTCATGGCGTCTTAGAGTGCTTTTTGTTTACATATATTTATATCACATTATTCAGCTGCAGATTTTGACTCTTTTTTTTATGAAATCTTTTAAATACAGTTCCTTTGTTTTGGAATCCTCCTATTTAGAGATGAGCTGGTTGATACTTTCTAGTCCCTGCAAGGTGAAGCAATATTTGATTATCAAGAATGGCAAAAAAATCCCCAATGTAATTTCAAACACTTCCTATGTCTTTCCTACGTCCTCTTCCCAGATATCAATGCAAATGTCAATACAGTTACTGAAAAATTTGAAAAAACTATAATCAGGTGATGTTCAATAAATTTAAATATGCTAGCATTAAATCTTTAAAGGGACTTTGTCACCATAGATTGACTGTTCAAACCAAGTACAGTAGCTCAGTGCATCACGGTGGGGCAAATTTATATACACCTTTTCATCTGCATGCTTTCCATTTAATACCACCCTTCTCTGTCTCTCTTAAGCCAGATGTGTCAATCAAAGATGAAGGGGGTAGTGGTAGAGGGAAATCAAGAAGGTGGGAAGGTGTAGGTAAATGTTTGACCACGCGAAGGGTACACTAATTAGATGTACTTGGTTTGAACAGTCATCCTGTGCTGACAGAGTCCTTTTGAATGCAATTTTCTTTAATTATATTAGTACTATCTATGAACCCGTTCTACACCCAGGTGGCGGGCAATTTTATTGGTATATGGTCTCCCATCCTGGTATGTGCTGCATCCCTCATCCCTATCCTGGTATGTAGGTTACTCTCACCCCCCAATCCTGGTATGCATGGTACCCCCTTATCAATATACTGGTATTCATGGTTCTCTCACCTCCCAATCCAGGTATGCATGGCTTTCCCCTCATTCCTATCGTGGTATACATGGCACCCCCCTCATCACTATCGTTGTATGCATGGTACACCCTCATCCCTATCATGGTATGCATGGTGCCCTCACCCCCCAATCCTGGCATGCATGGTCCTCTCACTCCCCCAATCCTGGTATGCATGGTCCCCTCACCCCCCTATCCTGGTATGCATGGTCCTCTCACCCCCCTATCCTGGTATGCATGGTCCCCTCACCCCCCTATCCTGGTATGCATGGTCCTCTCACCCCAAATCCTGGTATGCATGGTCCTCTCACACCCCAATCCTGGTATGCATGGTCCTCTCACCCCCAATCCTGGTATGCATGGTCCTCTCACACCCCAATCCTGGTATGCATGGTTCCCTCACCCCCCTATCCTGGTATGCATGGTACCCTCACCCCCTATCCTAGTATGCATGGTCCTCTCACCCCCAAATCCTGGTATGCATGGTGCCATCACCCATCTATCCTGGTATGCATGGTGCCCTCACGCCCTTATCCTGGTATGCATGATCCTCTCACCCCCCATTCCTGGTATGCATGGTCCTCTCACCCCCCAATCCTGGTATGCATGGTGCTCTCACGCCCTTATCCTGGTATGCATGGTCCTCTCACCCCCCATTCTTGGTATGTATGGTCCTCTCACCCCCCAATCCTGGTATGCACGGTCCTCTCACCCCCCCAATCCTGGTATGCATGGTCCCCTCACCCCCCTGTCCTGGTATGCATGGTCCCCTCACCCCCCTATCCTGGTATGCATGGTCCTCTCACCCCCAATCCTGGTATGCATGGTCCTCTCACACCCCAATCCTAGTATGCATGGTTCCCTCACCCCCCTATCCTGGTATGCAAGGTGCCTTCACCCACCAATCCTGGTCTGCATGGTCCTCTCACCCCCTAATCCTGGTATGCATGGTCCCCTCACTCCCCATCCTGGTATGCATGGTCCTCTCACCCCCCAATTCTGGTATGCATGGTGCCCTCACCCACCTATCCTGGCATGCATGGTGCCCTCACGCCCTTATCCTGGTATGCATGGTTCTCTCACCCCCATTCCTGATATGCATGGTCCTCTCACCCCCAAATCCTGGTATGCATGGTGCCCTCACGCCCTTATCCTGGTATGCATGGTCCTCTCACCCCCCATTCTTGGCATGCATGGTCCTCTGACCCCCCAATCCTGGTATGCATGGTCCTCTCACCCCTCAATCCTGGTATGCATGGTCCCCTCACCGCCCTGTCCTGGTATGCATGGTCCCCTCACCCCCCTATCCTGGTATGCATGGTCCCCTCACCCCCCTATCCTGGTATGCATGGTCCTCTCACCCCCCAATCCTGGTATGCATGGTGCCCTCACCCACCTATCCTGGTATGCATGGTCCTCTCACCCCCAATCCTGGTATGCATGGTCCTCTCACACCCCAATCCTAGTATGCATGGTTCCCTCACCCCCCTATCCTGGTATGCAAGGTGCCTTCACCCACCAATCCTGGTCTGCATGGTCCTCTCACCCCCTAATCCTGGTATGCATGGTCCCCTCCCCATCCTGGTATGCATGGTCCTCTCACCCCCCAATTCTGGTATGCATGGTGCCCTCACCCACCTATCCTGGCATGCATGGTGCCCTCACGCCCTTATCCTGGTATGCATGGTTCTCTCACCCCCATTCCTGGTATGCATGGTCCTCTCACCCCCAAATCCTGGTATGCATGGTGCCCTCACGCCCTTATCCTGGTATGCATGGTCCTCTCACCCCCCATTCTTGGCATGCATGGTCCTCTGACCCCCCAATCCTGGTATGCATGGTCCTCTCACCCCTCAATCCTGGTATGCATGGTCCCCTCACCGCCCTGTCCTGGTATGCATGGTCCCCTCACCCCCCTATCCTGGTATGCATGGTCCTCTCACCCCCCAATCCTGGTATGCATGGTGCCCTCACCCACCTATCCTGGTATGCATGGTACCCTCACGCCCTTATCCTGGTATGCATGGTCCTCTCACCCCCCTATCCTGGTATGCATGGTCCTCTCACCCCCAAATCCTGGTATGCATGGTCCTCTCACCCCCCAATCCTGGTATTCATGGTGCCCTCACCCACCTATCTTGGTATGCATGGTCCTCTCACCCCCCTATCCTGGTATGCATGGTCCTACCACCCCCCAATCCTGGTATGCATGGTCCTACCAACCCCCAATCCTGGTATGCATGGTCCTCTCACCCCCTAATCCTGTTATGCATGGTCCCCTCACTCCCCATCCTGGTATGCATGGTCCTCTCACCCCCCAATTCTGGTATGCATGGTGCCCTCACCCACCTATCCTGGTATGCATGGTGCCCTCACGCCCTTATCCTGGTATGCATGGTTCTCTCACCCCCATTCCTGGTATGCATGGTCCTCTCACCCCCAAATCCTGGTATGCATGGTGCCCTCACGCCCTTATCCTGGTATGCATGGTCCTCTCACCCCCCATTCTTGGCATGCATGGTCCTCTGACCCCCCAATCCTGGTATGCATGGTCCTCTCACCCCTCAATCCTGGTATGCATGGTCCCCTCACCGCCCTGTCCTGGTATGCATGGTCCCCTCACCCCCCTATCCTGGTATGCATGGTCCTCTCACCCCCCAATCCTGGTATGCATGGTGCCCTCACCCACCTATCCTGGTATGCATGGTACCCTCACGCCCTTATCCTGGTATGCATGGTCCTCTCACCCCCCTATCCTGGTATGCATGGTCCTCTCACCCCCAAATCCTGGTATGCATGGTCCTCTCACCCCCCAATCCTGGTATTCATGGTGCCCTCACCCACCTATCTTGGTATGCATGGTCCTCTCACCCCCCTATCCTGGTATGCATGGTCCTACCACCCCCCAATCCTGGTATGCATGGTCCTACCAACCCCCAATCCTGGTATGCATGGTCCTCTCACCCCCTAATCCTGTTATGCATGGTCCCCTCACTCCCCATCCTGGTATGCATGGTCCTCTCACCCCCCAATTCTGGTATGCATGGTGCCCTCACCCACCTATCCTGGTATGCATGGTGCCCTCACGCCCTTATCCTGGTATGCATGGTTCTCTCAACCCCCATTCCTGGTATGCATGGTCCTCTCACCCCCAAATCCTGGTATGCATGGTGCCCTCACGCCCTTATCCTGGTATGCATGGTCCTCTCACCCCCCATTCTTGGCATGCATGGTCCTCTCACCCCCCAATCCTGGTATGCATGGTCCTCTCACCCCCCAATCCTGGTATGCATGGTCCCCTCACCCCCCTGTCCTGGTATGCATGGTCCCCTCACTCCCCTATCCTGGTATGCATGGTCCTCTCACCCCCCAATCCTGGTATGCATGGTGCCCTCACCCACCTATCCTGGTATGCATGGTACCCTCACGCCCTTATCCTGGTATGCATGGTCCTCTCACCCCCCTATCCTGGTATGCATGGTCCCCTCACCCCCCTATCCTGGTATGCATGGTCCTCTCACCCCCCAATCCTGGTATTCATGGTGCCCTCACCCACCTATCTTGGTATGCATGGTGCCCTCACCCCCCTATCCTGGTATGCATGGTCCTCTCACCCCCTTATCCTGGTATGCATGGTCCTACCACCCCCCAATCCTGGTATGCATGGTCCTACCAACCCCCAATCCTGGTATGCATGGTCCTATCATTCCCCAACCCTGGTATGCATGGTGTTAGGGCTGGCGAAACGCACCAAATTATAAAGTAGTAGAAGGTGCGTTCGCAGCCAAGGGTCCACCGTGCAGAGGTGGTAGACTGCTGCTAGGCAATGGCGGAAGAATACAGCGGCGCGAAAACAGTCACACGTGGGTTGCGTCACCCAGTGTTAACAGGAGCGGACTCTGTTAATTCACAGAGCCGCACAACCGCTGAACGTGGATGCCGGAGACTGTTTAGCTCACAGAGCCCGGCCAAAGAGCGCACAGCAAGTGGCCACAGGACTCAACCTTCAAGGAAGCGGAGTTAGAGTCACTCTAGGCCCAATGAGTGCACGGCGTTGCTGCCATGAATGCCGCTATAGACGCTGGCTATGGAGTGTGGAGCACTTGCACTGAGGCGTGCCGAGTCACTAATGAAGACTAGAGATGAGCGACTTTGCCTTTTTTCGGGTCGAGTCGGGTTTCATGAAACCCGACTTTCTAAAAAGTCGGGTCGAACGAAATCAGCCGATTATCGTGAAAAGTCGAAGGCCGACTGAAACACAAAACCCAATGCAAGTCAATGGGGAAGCAAAGTCTGCAGGGAGTAGGGGACATTAAACACACCTACAGTGCCCATTTGAATGGCAAAAACATCAATTTTTATTACTGAAGCTTGTCAACCTTAATTTACTTCATAATAGTTACGCACTGAAAACTGGGGGTTATTTGGCTAAAGTTGTGGAGGGGTAGGGCTGGCTCCAGGTTTTCATGTGCCCTGGGCCAAAGAGCGCCCCTTTAACACATACCACAACTCATGATGCTCCGATACGGTAGAGAAATAGCGGTATAGTACAATGAAAAATACTTCACTTTTTACATCTCATGACTGATATCGATTTTAAATTCTCCAATAGCTCCAAAAACGGACAGTGTAATACTCCATACAGTATTATGGGCACCGCATAGTGCGCTATACAGAGTAATGAGGCCAATATATTTCTCCATACAGAATCATTGGTCCCATATAATGTTTGAAACAGTATATGATGAGCTCCACATAATGCTACAGTATATGTTGGTCCCCATGGATGAAGCTCCACTGCCTTATGGGCCCAAATAAAGCTCCATATATAATGGGCCCCATTTCTAATGCTCCGGTGTATAATGGGCCCTGTAAATGCTGCTCCAGTGTCTGATGTCCACCTTTGGAATGCTCCAGTGTATGTTGGGCCCCATATATCATTCTCCAGAGTATAGTGCTCCCCAAAAATTGCTGTCCCAACATTGAAAACAATTAAATAAGTGTCCTCGATAGGGAATCCCTGTACAAGTCTGGACTCCTCATCGTCCCCATCTTCCATCTCACTGCACTTGGCTGTTTAGGCAGAGGGCATACAGACGTGATGTCATTGCGCTCTCTGATCAGAATATCACTGTCAGGACACGCGGAAGACGTCATGGTGGTGGAGCAGGGAGAGGTAAGTATTTCAACTTTGCAAGTGCTGTGATCCGGAGCAAGCAGGGGGGGCCCACTCGTTGGCGACGGCACTGGCACAGGGCCCCTCATAGTACGGCGGTGTGTCTGACGGCGGTGGCCCTCCCACCGGCAGAGACACTTATGCGTACTATGAGGGGCCCTGTGCCAGTGTCATCACCCATGAGTATGCCTCCCACCTGTTCAAGGAACCTGCACTTTCATCTGCACATTCCTCTATGTCACCTTGTAAGGTGGTATAGTGTGCGGGAAGGGGAACCTGAGTTTCCTCAGGGTCAGATTCTGGCTGTGTAGAGTGTGAGTGGAATGTAGTGGTCTGGGTCAATGTACCAGCAGAATCATCTAGCAGTGGCTGGGCATCAGTGCACCTGTGGCATCCCCAGGAGTGCGGTCGCCACATTGGCTTTACCTTCCTCCTAGGGAGTGTGATGTCATGCTTGGGAGCAACGAAGGATCTCTCTAGCAGCTCAACCAACACACAACACATTTCCCACTCCAGGCCAGCAGGGAGACCTCTGAACCTGACTGCTAGGGAGCTGCTCTCTGTGGTTGGGAGGAGGTAAGTTAGGGCACTCTGTGCAGGGAAGGGGAAGTGTGTAGACGTGAGAAGGGGAGCTGGATGATGAGCAGAGTTAAGGCTCACTCCTCGCTGGAGCACATGGTCCGGATTCCGGTCTCCAAGTTTGTAGGGACACTGACGTTCCTGCAGCAGAAACCGGAGGAAGTAGCAGCTGTAAATGCTCTGTACCCAACAAAGGCTCGGAGGCCCCAGCATCGACGTGTGGGAGCCAGAAGGAAAAGGCTACGGCTGCCTGCCATACGATAAAGTTCCAAAAGAGAGTCAACACGGGGAACTTCATTGAACTCAGCACTGCGAGTACCTCAGATAAGCGCTAGAATGGAGGCCACACTACCTATCTGCAGAGAGAGAATTTGAAATTGGCTTCCAGGCTGACTAACTCCTTCTTCATCTGTACTCTGGGTCCTGGATGGCACTTACCAAGTACAGGTAAAGGAACTTCACGACTGTGTCTGTCATCTTTCTCCTGCGCATGGTGCACGGCTCTGCTACATCCTGCACTGCACACCATCTACCAACTCTTTCATCTGCCCTGCGACTACGGCCCTACCTGTGCAGGGCTTCTACATCTTAGCTGCACCACAACATCTGTCCCAGAGAAGCAACACTGCAGCGCTGGTCAATCTAATCAGAAACCACAGGTGGCGTCACGTATTATTCACCTATAAACGTAATTCACCCCTTTGCATGGACGCCCAGGGCCATGGAATGGGTCACCACCACCCGTGACACATCCCTGTGAGACACCGGCCTGGTACCGATTAACCCCACTGCCCTGGCTGGCCACCCATACTCCATATCTGATTCATCTTGGACTTGGGAATTCACGATTTGACTTGATAACCCAGGCATGGTATGATAGAAAGAGCTACATAGACTAATGTGAAGTGTGGCCTGCTGCATCATTCAATTTGGGTGGGGGTGAAGGACACAAGGAAAGGGGTTTTTCCTGACCAGGAACCAGCACTTGACGACTCAGTGCTTGCATTTTTTGAAACTTCAGAAGAGGAGGGCATATTTGCTGGAGTCTGTTTTGGCAATGTAAGCCAAAACCAGTTCCTCATGCTCCGCCTTTAAAAGCGGTTAGCCTACTCCCAGAAAAGGTAGCCTTCCAGGCGTTCTGGAGTCAGACCATGACGCAAGCTCAACACCTCCTGCCTTAGCTGCTATTGTGCTTTTGCCACTACCAGCAGATGCACCACCACCATCAGCACCAGCTGGCCCCCCCACGCCCACGTCAGCTGCCTCTTCCACCAAACTTCAAAATTTTGCAGAATAAAGACCCAAAATAACATCAGATATATGGCACTGTATCATAAGCGTACAGCTCTATTCAGTCAAAGGATAATTTTCACTCTCCCTATATATTCCATCAGTCACACAGAGACGCTCACAGGCTCAGTATGGATTAGACAAGAATAAAAAAATTAGACAAAGTGTACAGTATCATCAGATAGCAGGTATTAGAGTTGAGCGACTTTTGGTTTTTTAGGGTCGCGTTTCGTTTCGTGAAACCCGACTTTTCCAAAAGTCGGGTCGAGCAAGATCGAACGATTATAGGGAAAAGTCTTGGTCGTCCCGAAACACGAAACCCAATGTAAGTCAATGGGGAATAAAAGTCGGCAGTGAGAGGAGGACAGGAAACACACCTACAGTGCCCATTTGAATGCCAAAAGCATCAATTCTTCTTTCTTAAGCTTGTCAACCTTAATTAACTTCATAATACAAGTTACGCACTGAAAAATGGGGGTTATTTGGCTACAAACTGTGGGGGGGGAGGGCTGGCTCCAGGTTTTCATGTGCCCTGGGCGAAAGAGCGCCCCTTTAACACATACCACACCTCATCATGCTCCGATACGGCAGAGAAATAGCGGTATAGTCCAATGAAAAATACCTCACTTTTTACATCTCATGACGAGGCCCATCTATTTCTCCATACAGAATCATTGGTCCCATATAATGTTTGAAACAGTATATGATGAGCTCCACATAATGCTACAGTATATGTTGGTCCCCATGGATGAAGCTCCACTGTCTTATGGGCCCAAATAATGCTCCAAACATAATGGGCCCCATTTCTAATGCTCTAGTGTATAATGTGCCCTGTAAATGCTGCTCCAGTGTCTGATGTCCACCTTTGGAATGTTCCAGTGTATGGTGGGCCCCATCTATCATTCTCCAGAGTATAGTGCTCCCCAAAAATTGCTGTCCCAACATTGAAAACAATCAAATAAGTCTCCTCGCTAGGGAATCCCTGTACTTGTCTGGACAGGTGCTGTAGCTTGCTTAACAGCTCGCCAGCCGTTCTCACGCCCAGTATGGATTACACGTGATTGCACAAAGGTGAGAAAGGGTACCGTATCCCCAGATAACATGTATGGATAGCGTACACATTCAAAATATATGTCTATACAGCATGAGGCAGACTCAGACGGTGTTAGGCCCAGTATGGATTGCACGTGATTGCACAAAGGTTAGAAAGGGTACCGTATCACCGGATAACATGTATGGATAGCGTACACATTCAAAATATATGTCTATACAGCATGAGGCAGGCTCAGACGGTGTTAGGCCCAGTATGGATTGCACGTGATTGCACAAAGGTTAGAAAGGGTACCGTATCACCGGATAACATGTATGGATAGCGTACACATTCAAAATATATGTCTATACAGCATGAGGCAGGCTCAGACGGTGTTAGGCCCAGTATGGATTGCACGTGATTGCACAAAGGTTAGAAAGGGTACCGTATCACCAGATAACATGTATGGATAGCGTACACATTCAAAATATATGTCTATACAGCATGAGGCAGGCTCAGACGGTGTTAGGCCCAGTATGGATTGCACGTGATTGCACAAAGGTTAGAAAGGGTACCGTATCACCGGATAACATGTATGGATAGCGTACACATTCAAAATATATGTCTATACAGCATGAGGCAGGCTCAGACGGTGTTAGGCCCAGTATGGATTGCACGTGATTGCACAAAGGTTAGAAAGGGTACCGTATCACCGGATAACATGTATGGATAGCGTACACATTCAAAATATATGTCTATACAGCATGAGGCAGGCTCAGACGGTGTTAGGCCCAGTATGGATTGCACGTGATTGCACAAAGGTTAGAAAGGGTACCGTATCACCGGATAACATGTATGGATAGCGTACACATTCAAAATATATGTCTATACAGCATGAGGCAGGCTCAGACGGTGTTAGGCCCAGTATGGATTGCACGTGATTGCACAAAGGTTATAAAGGGTACCGTATCCCCGGATAACATGTATGGATAGCGTACACATTCAAAATATATGTCTATACATCAGGAGGCAGGCTCAGACGGTGTCAGGCACAGTATGGATTTGACGGCGCAGATTACACAGCGGAGGAGCATGGAGAGGTAAAGATTGCAAATGCTGGAGCCCTGCCCAAGCAAGGGGGGCCCACTCGTGGGCGTCGGTACTGGCACTGGGCCCCTCATAGTACAGCGGTGTGTCTGACGGCGGGTGTGCACCACCACCGTCAGAGACACTTGATTGCACTATGAGGGACCCTGTGCCAGTGCCCGCGCCCAAGAGTCGGCCTACCCACCTGTCCAGGGCAACGGCACTCGCACGGTGTCGTGCGCTAGGTGGTGACCCTGGCCATGGGGGGGAGGCAGCACAGTTAGGGAGTTTTAGAAAGTGGCATATGTTGATGTTGGACATTCAGCTGATGCAAAAGGCGAAATAGGTGAAGTACCAGGAAGAGGTGGACCAAAGCAAGCCATTTTTCTGTCACCCTATGTGTCATCAGGGGAAGGTGGGACAAAATCCTTGGAAACCCATGCATGGTTCATTTTAATGCAGGTTAGATCATCCACATTTTGGGTTGACAGACGGGTCCTTTTTTCTGTCAGGATTGATCCAGCTGCACTGAAGACTCTTTCCGATAGCACACTTGCAGCTGGGCAAGCGAGCTCCTGTAAGGCATATTGGGCCAATTCAGGCCAGGTGTCCAGTTTAGCGGCCCAATAGTCAAAGGGGAATGACCTGTGTGGGAGAACATCGATATGGGAGGAAAAGTAGTTTGTAACCATAGTTGACAACTGCTGTCTCCTGTCACTTTCCATCGATGCAGTATTACCAGTTGTGTGAGCGGTATTTGAAAAATCAGTCCACAACATTGTCATGAAACCCCTGTCTCCAACGCCACTTCTGCTTTGTGCACCACGAACACCTCTGCCAAGCTGCCCCCGGCCCGTACGGCTCGTGTGAGAACCATCACCGCTGCTGTGTGCTGGGAATGCCTCAAGCAACCGATTTACCAGAGTTGCTTGTTTATTAGCCAATATTAGGTCAAGGTTCTCCTGTGGCATGATGTTTTGTCATTTGCCTTTATAGCGTGGATCCAGGATGCTGGCCAACCAGTAGTCATCATCGTTCATCATTTTGGCAATGCGGGGGTCCCTTTTTAGGATCCGCAAGGCATAATCTGACATGTGGGCCAATGTTCCCGGTGTCAATGATGCACTGCGAGTGCTGGGTGGAGGAGCACTTTCTGGCAAATCCACATCCCTCCAGTCACGCACAAACCCTGTACCAGACCTTGCCACGCCAACATTTTCACTTGCCCCACGAGATGCATCCTCCTCCCCTAAGTAATCATCCCCATCATCATCCTCCTCCTCCTCTTCTTCCTCCACCTCATCCAGGAGAGGTCCCTGAGCAGACAATGGCTGAATGTCATCAAGGATTCCCTCCTCCTCTTCCTCCTCATCAACATTGGCTGCAGACGCCTGCTCCTTAAGGTGCGTCAAAGTTTGCATGAGCAGACGCATAAGTGGGATGCTCATGCTTAGGATGGCATCGTCTGCGCTTACCAGCCGTGTGCATTCCTCAAAACACTGAAGGACTTTACAAAGGTCTTTCAGCTTCGACCACTGCACACCTGTCAACTCCATGTCTGCTCTCAAAGTGCCTGGCCGTGTATCCTCCCACAAATGCATTATGGCCTGCCTCTGCTCGCACAGCCGCTCCACCATGTGCAGGGTGGAGTTCCACCTTGTTGCAATGTCGATAATGAGGCGGTGGTTGGGAAGGTGGAGCAATCGCTGCAGCTTCTGCATACGAACGGAGTGTACAGGCGACCGGCGGATGTGCGCTCACAGTCTTCGCACCTTCTGGAGCAGGGCTGTTAACTCCGGATAATTTTTGAGGAAGCACTGCACCACCAGGTTCAAGGTGTGAGCCAAGCAAGGTATGTGGCTGAGTTTTGAAAGGGCTATGGCTGCCACAAAATTACGGCCGTTATCACTAACTACCTTGCCTGCCTCAAGATGTACACTGCCCAGCCATGACTCAGTTTGTCGCTTCAAGTACTCGGCCAGCACCTCGGCGGTGTGTCTGTCACCCAAACACATCATCTGCAACACAGCCTGCTGACGCTTTTCACTAGCTGCTCGATAGGGGGACACATCGTGTGCAACAGTGGCAGCTGCAGATGGAGTGCTCGTACGACTGCGCTCTGTGGACGAGCTTTCGCTTCTGGAGGAGGAGGAGGAGGGTCGAACGCCTACAGCCAACTGTTTCCTATACCGTGGGCTAGGCAGCACTGTCCCACCACCGCTGTCCCCTGTGGACCCTGCATCCACCACATTAACCCAGTGCGCAGTGATGGACACGTAACGGCCCTGGCCATGCCGACTGGACCATGCATCAGTTGTGAGGTGCACCTTTCCGCTCACTGACTGCTTGAGTGCATGGACAATGCGGTCTTTCACATGATGGTGGAGGGCTGGGATGGCTTTGCGAGAGAAGAAGTGGCGACTGGGTAGGTCATAGCGTGGTACTGCATAGGCCATGAGTTCGCGGAAAGCTGTGCTTTCCACCAACCGAAAGGGCATCATCTCAAACGAGATTAGTTTGGCAATGTGGGCGTTCAAACCCAGTGTACGCGGATGAGAGACTGAGTACTTTCTTGACCTACTCATAGTGTCTGGGAGGGTGAGCTGAACTTGAGAGCTGCATATGGTGGAAGTAGCGGTGGACAGGGCGGACTGAGAGAGGGTTGATGATGGTGATGGAGTTGGTGTTCTTTCTGATGGCCTAGAATCAGTCTTTCGTTGATATAACAGTGGGATTCCCTGACTGCTGTGGTCTTGCAACGACACCTCAACATTTGCTGCTGTGCTAACCGGTGGGCTTACAGTGGGGGAAACAATGTAGCGTTGCTGACTACCTTCGTTGTGATCAGTTGCACATGTGGCACTTGAGGTTTGGTGTTGTGTCCACGCTTGCAAGTGCATGCTGGTTAAATGTCTAAGCATGCAACTGGTATTCAAATTTTTCAGATTTTTCCCTCGGCTAAAGGTCTTTGCGCACTTCTTACAGATAACCTTGGCCTGATCATGAGGATTTTGTTCAAAAAAGTGCCACACTGCACTCTTCCTACTTTGGCAGACATTTTGCGGCCTAGCACGCTGTGATCTTTTGACCCTCTGGACAAGCTGTCCAGCAACTCTTTTGATGTTTGGAACCTGTCTTTGGAGTGCTCCGGGCCTGCCAGATAAAAGCTGTTGCGATGTCGATGTCTGCTGTGGATGCTCCTCATCTGAGCTATTGGAAGCAGCACCCTCTTCCCCCAATGGATGCCAATCTGGGTCAACAACTGGGTCATCCATCACCTCCTCTTCTATGTCATGTGCACCTTCCTCTGTGTCACCGTGTATGGTGGTATAGTGTGCGGGAAGGGGCACCTGAGTCTCATCAGGGTCAGAATCTGGCTCTGTACACTGTGAGGACAATGTAGTGCTCTGAGTGAATGTACCAGCAGAATCATCCATCAGCAGCTGTGCATCAGTGCACTCCATGTCAGATTCATCTTGGCCTGGGTAATTCACCATTTCACTTGATAATCCAGGCATGGTATGTGAAAACAGCTCCATGGAGTAATCAGTAGTATGGCCTGCGTCATCCTTCAATCTTGGTTGGGGTGAAGGACACAAGGAAAGGTGTGGTTCATGAACATGAGCCTCCAATGACGACTCAGTGCTTTTAATTTTTACAACTGAAGAAGAGGAGGCGATAGAGCTGGAGGCTGAGTCAGCAATGTAAGACAAAACTTTTTCCTGATGCTCTGGCTTTAAAAGCGGTTTGCCAACTCCTAGAAAACTAAGCGTTCGAGGCCTTATGTAGCCAGACGATGACGCAGGGTCAGCACCTCCTGCATTCGGTCCTATTTTGATCTTGCCACTACCATCAGATCCACCACCAACACCATCATTACCAGCTGCCAACCCCCGCCCAATTCCACGGCCTCTTCCACCAGCCTTCCTCATTTTTGGTAGAAATGTAGACAAAATCCAACAAACTATATAGTAATGTAAAACAAGGTACAAGGTGTCTATAGGACAGAGGAGATTTTGAATATCTGCACACACTTTTGGACACTGGACACTTTTGGATTGTGTGAGGCCCACTGATATCTGAGCGCTATGTGACAGGCTCGATGGCACTGCTGTGACAAAAGTGACTAGAGGATAAGGGAGATTTTGAATATCTGCACACACTTTTGGACACTGGACACTTTTGGATTGTGTGAGGCCCACTGATATCTCAGCGCTATGTGACAGGCTCGATGGCACTGCTGTGACAAAAGTGACTAGAGGATAAGGGAGATTTTGAATATCTGCACACGCTTTTGGACACTGGACACTTTTGGATTGTGTGAGGCCCACTGATATCTCAGCGCTATGTGACAGGCTCGATGGCACTGCTGTGACAAAAGTGACTAGAGGATAAGGGAGATTTTGAATATCGGCACACACTTTTGGACAGTGGACACTTTTGGATTGTGTGAGGCCCACTGTTATCTCAGCGCTATGTGACAGGCTCGATGGCACTGCTGTGACAAAAGTGACTAGAGGATAAGGGAGATTTTGAATATCTGCACACACTTTTGGACACTGGACACTTTTGGATTGTGTGAGGCCCACTGATATCTCAGCGCTATGTGACAGGCTCGATGGCACTGCTGTGACCTAAGTGACTAGAGGATAAGGTAGATTTTGAATATCTGCACACACTTTTGGACAGTGGACACTTTTGGATTGTGTGAGGCCCACTGTTATCTCAGCGCTATGTGACAGGCTCGATGGCACTGCTGTGACCTAAGTGACTAGAGGATAAGGGAGATTTTGAATATCTGCACACACTTTTGGACACTGGACACTTTTGGATTGTGTGAGGCCCACTGATATCTCAGCGCTATGTGACAGGCTCGATGGCACAGCTGTGACAAAAGTGACAAGAGGATAAGGGAGATTTTGAATATCTGCACACACTTTTGGACAGTGGACACTTTTGGATTGTGTGAGGCCCACTGTTATCTCAGCGCTATGTGACAGGCTCGATGGCACTGCTGTGACCTAAGTGACTAGAGGATAAGGGAGATTTTGAATATCTGCACACACTTTTGGACACTGGACACTTTTGGATTGTGTGAGGCCCACTGATATCTCAGCGCTATGTGACAGGCTCGATGGCACTGCTGTGACAAAAGTGACTAGAGGATAAGGGAGATTTTGCATATCTGCACACACTTTTGGACACTGGACACTTTTGGATTGTGTGAGGCCCACTGATATCTCGGCGCTATGTGACAGGCTCGATGGCACTGCTGTGACAAAAGTGACTAGAGGATAAGGGAGATTTTGAATATCTGCACACACTTTTGGACACTGGACACTTTTGGATTGTGTGAGGCCCACTGATATCTCAGCGCTATGTGACAGGCTCGATGGCACTGCTGTGACAAAAGTGACTAGAGGATAAGGGAGATTTTGAATATCTGCACACACTTTTGGACACTGGACACTTTTGGATTGTGTGAGGCCCACTGATATCTCAGCGCTATGTGACAGGCTCGATGGCACTGCTGTGACAAAAGTGACTAGAGGATAAGGGAGATTTTGAATATCTGCACACACTTTTGGACACTGGACACTTTTGGATTGTGTGAGGCCCACTGTTATCTCAGCGCTATGTGACAGGCTCGATGGCACTGCTGTGACCTAAGTGACTAGAGGATAAGGGAGATTTTGAATATCTGCACACACTTTTGGACACTGGACACTTTTGGATTGTGTGAGGCCCACTGATATCTCAGCGCTATGTGACAGGCTCGATGGCACTGCTGTGACAAAAGTGACTAGAGGATAAGGGAGATTTTGAATATCTGCACACACTTTTGGACAGTAGACACTTTTGAATTGTGTGAGGCCCACTGTTATCTCAGCGCTATGTGACAGGCTCGATGGCACTTCTGTGACCTAAGTAACTAGAGGATAAGGGAGATTTTGAATATCTGCACACACTTTTGGACACTGGACACTTTTGGATTGTGTGAGGCCCACTGATATCTCAGCGCTATGTGACAGGCTCGATGGCACTGCTGTGACAAAAGTGACTAGAGGATAAGGGAGATTTTGAATATCTGCACACACTTTTGGACACTGGACACTTTTGGATTGTGTGAGGCCCACTGATATCTCAGCGCTATGTGACAGGCTCGATGGCACTGCTGTGACAAAAGTGACTAGAGGATAAGGGAGATTTTGAATATCTGCACACACTTTTGGACACTGGACACTTTTGGATTGTGTGAGGCCCACTGATATCTGAGCGCTATGTGACTGGCTCGATGGCACTGCTGTGACAAAAGTGACAAGAGGATAAGGGAGATTTTGAATATCTGCACACACTTTTGGACACTGGACACTTTTGGATTGTGTGAGGCCCACTGATATCTCAGCCCTATGTGACAGGCTCGATGGCACTGCTGTGACAAAAGTGACTAGAGGATAAGGGAGATTTTGAATATCTGCACACACTTTTGGACACTGGACACTTTTGGATTGTGTGAGGCCCACTGATATCTCAGCGCTATGTGACAGGCTCGATGGCACTGCTGTGACAAAAGTGACTAGAGGATAAGGGAGATTTTGAATATCTGCACACACTTTTGGACAGTGGACACTTTTGGATTGTGTGAGGCCCTCTGTTATCTCAGCGCTATGTGACAGGCTCAATGGCACTGCTGTGACCTAAGTGACTAGAGGATAAGGGAGATTTTGAATATCTGCACACACTTTTGGACACTGGACACTTTTGGATGGTGTGAGGCCCACTGATATCTCAGCGCTATGTGACAGGCTCGATGGCACTGCTGTGACCTAAGTGACTAGAGGATAAGGGAGATTTTGAATATCTGCACACACTTTTGGACACTGGACACTTTTGTATTGTGTGAGGCCCACTGATATCTCAGCGCTATGTGACAGGCTCGATGGCACTGCTGTGACAAAAGTGACTAGAGGATAAGGGAGATTTTGAATATCTGCACACACTTTTGGACACTGGACACTTTTGGATTGTGTGAGGCCCACTGATATCTCAGCGCTATGTGACAGGCTCGATGGCACTGCTGTGACAAAAGTGACTAGAGGATAAGGGAGATTTTGAAAATCTGCACACACTTTTGGACAGTGGACACTTTTGGATTGTGTGATGCCCACTGTTATCTCAGCGCTATGTGACAGGCTCGATGGCACTGCTGTGACCTAAGTGACTAGAGGATAAGGGAGATTTTGAATATCTGCACACACTTTTGGACACTGGACACTTTTGGATTGTGTGAGGCCCACTGATATCACAGCGCTATGTGACAGGCTCGATGGCACTGCTGTGACAAAAGTGACTAGAGGATAAGGGAGATTTTGAATATCTGCACACACTTTTGGACACTGGACACTTTTGGATTGTGTGAGGCCCACTGATATCTCAGCGCTATGTGACAGGCTCGATGGCACTGCTGTGACAAAAGTGACTAGAGGATAAGGGAGATTTTGAATATCTGCACACACTTTTGGACACTGGACACATTTTGATTGTGTGAGGCCCACTGATATCTCAGCGCTATGTGACAGGCTCGATGGCACTGCTGTGACAAAAGTGACTAGAGGATAAGGGAGATTTTGAATATCTGCACACACTTTTGGACACTGGACACTTTTGGATTGTGTGAGGCCCACTGATATCTCAGCGCTATGTGACAGGCTCGATGGCACTGCTGTGACAAAAGTGACTAGAGGATAAGGGAGATTTTGAATATCTGCACACACTTTTGGACAGTGGACACTTTTGGATTGTGTGAGGCCCACTGTTATCTCAGCGCTATGTGACAGGCTCGATGGCACTGCTGTGACAAAAGTGACTAGAGGATAAGGGAGATTTTGAATATCTGCACACACTTTTGGACACTGGACACTTTTGGATTGTGTGAGGCCCACTGATATCTCAGCGCTATGTGACAGGCTCGATGGCACTGCTGTGACAAAAGTGACTAGAGGATAAGGGAGATTTTGAATATCTGCACACACTTTTGGACAGTGGACACTTTTGGATTGTGTGAGGCCCACTGTTATCTCAGCGCTATGTGACAGGCTCGATGGTACTGCTGTGACCTAAGTGACTAGAGGATAATGGAGATTTTGAATATATGCACACACTTTTGGACACTGGACACTTTTGGATTGTGTGAGGCCCACTGATATCTCAGCGCTATGTGACAGGCTCGATGGCACTGCTGTGACAAAAGTGACTAGAGGATAAGGGAGATTTTGAATATCTGCACACACTTTTGGACGCTGGACACTTTTGGATTGTGTGAGGCCCAATGAATATCTGAGCGCTATGTGACAGGCTCGATGGCACAGCTGTGACCAAAGTGACTAGAGGATAAGGGAGATTGGATTGCTTTTAAAAAAGCAGTTTGCGGAGCAGTGGGTAAACAGCAATGCCAGCCTGTCAGGAAGCCTTAAAAGGCAGCCCAACAACCAACACCACTGATACACCACTATATAGCCTCCCCTTGCACTGCACACACAGTGACTGGTGTGTTGTGCAGGCCAAATTGCTATAAGCAGCAGAAGCAGTTTTTTTTTCTTCTCAGCAGGACAAAAAAAAAAAATTGGGATTGCTTAAGCAGTTTGAGGCCCAATGAATATCTGAGCGCTATGTGACAGGCTCGATGGCGCAGCTGTGACCAAAGTGACTAGAGGATAAGGGAGATTGGATTGCTTTTAAAAAAGCAGTTTGTGGAGCAGTGGGTAAACAGCAAGGCCAGCCTGTCAGGAAGCCTTAGAAGGCAGCCCAACAACCAACACCACTGATACACCACTATATAGCCTCCCCTTGCACTGCATACACAGTGACTGGTGTGTTGTGCAGGCCAAATCGCTAGCAGCAGAAGCAGTTTTTTTGTCTTCTTCCCTGCCTAATGCTCTCTCTACAGAATCAGCAGCAACCTCTCCCTATGCTAAGATCGGCAGAAGTAAGATGGCGGTCGGCGTGCACGCCCTTTTATACCCCCTGTGACGCCCACCAAAGCAAGCCAATCACTTGCATGCCCTTCTGAAAGATGGTGGTGACCCGTGCCTATGTCATCACGTTGCCCACAGTGTCCGTGGATCCTGATTGGCTGAAAAAGAGCGCAAAACAAACTTTTGAAACGCGACTTTGGCGCGTAAGTCGCCGACCTCGTGGCCGACCTCATCCTAGGGTCGGGTTTCGTTTCATGAAACCCGACTTTGCCAAAAGTCGGCGACTTTTGAATTTTTTCGACCCGTTTCGCTCAACTCTAGCAGGTATACATAGTATAGTTTAAACATTCTAAATCTCCATAGATATTTGAGGAGGCACACACATACACTCTCAGGCTCAGTATTGGATTACAACACAATCTAAAAAGCCGTAAAACGGTAATGGATCTCAAGAGTACAGCTGTACACAGTGTAGGTGTCATTGCTGTCAATTTCAGTATTTATTTCCACAGTCAGAAAATAACTCTCAGTTGGTCAGTTTGGATTAGACCAGAATATAACAAGCAGTAAAAGGGTAATGTATCACAAGCGTAGAGCTGTATACAGTGTTGGGGTAATTTTTAAATGTACATCTAAATTGCAGAAGTAACCCATAGACACTCACACGCTCAGGATGGATCACACCACAATATAACAAGAAGATCCACAAGAAATAATCACACATGTGGGACAATGTTCCAGGTGTCAATGATACACTTAGAGTGTTGGTTGGAGGAGGACTCCCTGGCAGAAAGGGTACAGTATCACCAGATACCAGGTATATATACAGTAGCATAGTTTAAACATTAACAATGCACTTCTATATATCAGGAGTAGTGTTGAGCCACCCCACTAGTGTTTTGGTTCGTCGCACAGGAGGCAAGTTCGTTGAATGTTCGTCGAACGTTCGAAGAACACCGTCGAACCCCATTGAAAACAATGGCAGGCAAACACAAACACATACAAACACATAGAAAACAATTACAAAACACCTTAAAAGGTGTCCCAAAGCAGACAAAATGCTCAGAAGACAAAAATAACATATGGAAAAGGGCAACTACATTTAGAAAAGAGGTGGAGGAGTAAAAGGAGGAGGTGGAGGAGACACAGATATAGGCTTGTCATGCCCTTATGAAGTCAAGAAAGACTGGAATAAAAATGTAAAATACAAACCAAAAAAAATTCTGAAATCAAACACGATCATATACCGTCGGACTTCCCACCAATAAATTATGCCAACTGCCGATGGGGCGGCGTTATTCCCACGAACCTCCAAACTGCGTCCATGAAGGCAAAGTGTTTGGTTTCCGGGGGCTGTATGATTGCAAAGCTGAACCTTAAAGGAATGTCCAAAAGGGCACCACCAGGAGTGGAGCCTGTGGCTTAATTGGACTCCACCCGGGAAACCACAACCATACAAGCTACAGAAAAGATGGATAGATTGCAAGCTTTGTCAATTCTGTGTGTGGTGTGGTGTGTCCGTTTCTAGTTGTGCTAGTGATTTCTCAGCTTTTTTCCGTTAACGACCGAGACTCCGGCATGCCCCCTCGGTACGCGTCAAGCTTACTAGAGGGATACGCGAGGCTCTGGCATGCGAGATCGAGCAATAACAGGTCTATCATGCCCTTACATGTCCTGGGCTGCATGCGCACTACACTGAAAGGACCAGCTTTTGTCGCTTACAGGTGCTGATAACCCGCTGAACACCGTTAGTGATGGGGATTTGGGATTATAATTATTCCCTGCGAACGATGATTTTCCAGTAAGTGCAGGTCAACCGCAATTACGGAATTAGGCCTAGCCGGCATTCCTGACCAAATGAAAAAATTACGTGTCCAAACCACAGGTGCTGTAGCTTGCTTAACAGCTTGGCATCTGTTCTCAGGCCCAGTATGGATTCGACAACATTGTAGAAAGTTGATAAAGGGTACAGTTTCACCGGATGACACGTATATATGTAGCATAGTTTACACATAAAAAACCTACAGTATGTCTATAGATCAGGAGGCAGGCTCAGACGGTCTCAGGCCCAGTATGGATTAGACGTGATTGGACAAAGGTGAGAAAGGGTAACGTATCACCGGATTACAGGTATGTATAGCATTGTTTTCACATTAAAAACCTATGTCTATAGATCAGGAGGCAGGCTCAGACAGCCTCAGGCCCAGTATGGATTAGACGTGATTGGACAAAGGTGAGAAAGGGTAACGTATCACCGGATTATAGGTATGTATAGAATAGTTTACACATTAAAAACCTATGTCTATAGATCAGGAAGCAGGCTCAGACGGTCTCAGGTCCAGAATGGATTTGACGTGATTGGACAAAGGTGAGAAATGGTACATTATCACTGGATAGCAGGTATATATAGCATAGTTTAAACATTTAAAATCTCCGTGTTCTCAGTATGGATTAGACAACAATCTAAAAAGTAGAAAAAAGGAAATGTTTTTTTTAAGCGTACACCAGTATACACTTTTGGTGGTATTTTTAAATCTTCATATATATTTCTGTCTCAGTAAGACAGTCCAGCCTCTCCGACATAGGAAATGAGATGCATACAATTACTGACTTAAAGTCTAGTGATTGCAGAAATCTAGGAATTAACAATCATGGGAAAAACTGCCGTCACATTTCTCTGAGGCGATGCTGACCCTCAATTAATTTGTGTGTGGAGACAGCGAAAACATAACTTTGTGAAGAAAGTGTTGCTGTATTGCAGTACCGTTGATCCCATCAGCGTTACTCATCTCCATCAAATTTTAATCACAGGGAGAGATGTAAACATGTTGCTCACTGCCTATCCTCATCTGTTACGTAACTTTGGAGTGCAAAAGACAGAAGCCACAGGCCGTAGGCGATTCTATGGGATTGGCATGAGAGGGCACATTTAAAAATGTGCGCCGGAATGTCACGCGTCTGTGAGTAGGAAAACTGTGAAAGCTGATGATAAACCACCATTGCATGTCATTGTGAGTCGAGGTCCATAAGAAATGAAAGCCATTGATCATCTGAAGCTAGAGCCTGGCCAGCGGGACAGGGCATATCTACGTCTTAACCATCATCTATCAGTTTAACAAATTTGTAGTGGCAGTCCCAGTGAAGGATTTGACAGCCCAGACTACACAGCAGAGGAGCAGGGAGAGGCAAACATTGCAAATGCTGTGGTCCTGCCCAAGCAAGGGGGCACACTCGTGGGTGTCAGTACTGGCACTGGGCCCCTCATAGTACGGCGGTGTGTCTGACGGTGGGTGTGCACCCCCACTGTCAGAGACACTTGATTGCACTATGAGGTACCCTGTGCCAGTGCCCGCGCCCAAGAGTCGGCCCACCCACCTGTCCAGGGCAACGGCACTCGCATGGTTGGGTGCACTAGGTGGTGACCCCGGTCATGGGGGGGAGGCAGCCCAGTTAGGGCAGCTTACAAAATGGCATATGTTGATGTTGGACATTCAGCTGCTGCAAAAGGCGAAATTGGGCAAGTGCGAGGAAGAGGAGGACCAAAGCAAGTCATTTTTCTGGCAACCTAGGTGTCATCAGGGGAAGATGGGTCCAAATCCTTGGAAACCCATGCTTGGTTCATTTTAATGAAGGTTAGATCATCCACATTTTGGGTCGACAGACGGGTCCTTTTTTCTGTCAGGATTGATCCAGCTGCACTGAAGACTCTTTCTGATAGCACACTTGCAGCTGGGCAAGCGAGCTCCTGTAAGGCATATTGTGCCAATTCAGGTCAGGTGTCCAGTTTAGCGGCCCAATAGTCAAATGGGAATGACCTGTGAGGGAGAACGTCAATATGGGATGAGAAGTAGTTTGTAACCATAGTTGACAACTGCTGTCTCCTGTCACTTTCAATCGATGAAGTATTACTAGTCGTGTGAGCAGGACTTGAAAAATCAGTCCACAACATGGTCATGAAACCCCTGTCTCCAACGCCACTTCTGATGTGTGCACCACGAACACCTCTTCCAAGCTGCCCCCGGCCCCTACGGCTCGTGTGAGAACCATCAACGCTGCTGTTTGCTGGGAATGCCTCAACCAACCGGTTTACCATTGTTGCTTGTTTATTAGCCAATGTTAGGTCAAGGTTCTCCTGTGGCATTATGTTTTGGAATTTGCCTTTATAGCGTGGATCCAGGATGCTGGCCAACCAGTAGTCGTCATCGTTCATCATTTTGGCAATGCGGGGGTCCCTTTTTAGGATCTGCAAGGCATAATATGACATGTGGGCCAATGTTCCCGGTGTCAATGATGCACTGCGAGTGCTGGGTGGAGGAGCACTTTCTGGCAAATCCCACGAGAAGCATCCTCCTCCCCTAAATAATCATACCCATCATCCTCCTCCTCCTCCTCTACCTCTTCTTCCTCCACCTCGTCCAGGAGAGGTCCCGGAGCAGACAATGGCTGAATGTCATCAAGGCTTCCCTCCTCCTCTTCCTCCTCATCTACCTCGGCTGCAGACGCTTGCTCCTTAATATGCGTCAAAGTTTGCATGAGCAGACGCATAAGTGGGATGCTCCTGCTTATGATGGCATCGTCTGCGCTTACCAGCCATGTGCATTCCTCAAAACACTGAAGGACTTTGCAGAGGTCTTTCAGTTTCGACCACTGCACACCTGTCAACTCCATGTCTGCTCTCAAAGTGCCTGCCCGTGTATCCTCCCACAAATGCATTACGGCCTGCCTCTGTTCGCACAGCCGCTCAACCATGTGCAGGGTGGAGCTCCACCTTGCTGCAACGTCGATAATTGGGCGGTGCTTGGGAAGGTGGAGCAATCGCTGCAGCTTCTGCATACGACTGGAGTGTACCAGCGACCGGCGAATGTGCGAGCACAGTCTTCGAACCTTATGGAGCAGGCCTGTTAACTCTGGATAATTATTGAGGAAACACTGCACCACCAGGTTCAAGGTGTGAGCCAAGCAAGGTATGTGTCTGAGTTTTGAAAGGGCTATGGCTGCCACAAAATTCCAGCCGTTATCACTGACTGCCCAGTTATGACTCAGTTCGTCCCTGAAAGTAGTCGGCCAGTACCTCCGCGGTGTGTCTGTCGCCCAAACACATCATCTGCAACACAGCCTGCTGACACTTTCCACTAGCTGATTGATAGGGGGACACCTTGTGTGCAACACTGGCAGCTGCGGATGGAGTGCTCGTGCGACTACGCTCTGTGGATGAGCTTTCGCTTCTGGAGGAGGATGAGGGTCGAACGCCTACAGCCAACTGTTTCCTATACCGTGGGCTAGGCAGCACTGTCCCACCAACACTGTCCCCTGTGGACCCTGCATCCACCACATTAACCCAGTGCGCAGTGATGGACACGTAACGGCCCTGGCCATGCCTACTGGACCATGCATCAGTTGTGAGGTGCACCTTTCCACTCACTGATTGCTTGAGTGCATGCACAATGTGGTCTTTCACATGAAGGTGGAGGGCTGGGATGGCTTTGTGAGAAAAGAAGTGGCAACTTGGTAGGTCATAGCGTGGTACTGCGTAGGCCTTGAGTTCGCGGAAAGCTGCGCTTTCAACCAACCGGTAGGGCATCATCTCTAATGAGATTAGTTTTGCAATGTGGGCATTCAAACCCAGTGTACGCGAATGAAAGGATGAGTACTTTCTTGTCCTACTCATAGTCTCTAGTATGGTGAGCTGGACTTGAGAGTTGCAAATGGTGGAACTAGCGGTGTACATGGCGGACTGAGAGAGGGTTGATGATGGTGATGGAGTTGGTGTTCTTTCTGATGGCCTAGATTCAGTCTTTCGTTGATATAACATTGTGATTCCATGACTGCTTTGGCCTTGCGACGACACCTCAACATTTGCTGCTGGTGGTGTGCTAAACGGTGGGCTTACAGTGGGGGAAAAAATGTAGCGTTTCTGACTACCTTCTTTGAGAGAAGTTGCACATGTGGTACGTGATGTTTGGTAGTCCGTCCACGCTTGCTAGTGCCTGGTGGTTAAATGTTTAAGCATACAACTGTTATTGAGATTTCTCAGATTTTTCCCTCGGCTAAAGGTCTTTGCGCACTTCTTACAGATAAGCTTTGCCTGATCATTAGGATTTTGTTCAATAAAGTGCCACACTGCACTCTTCCTACTATAGAAGACATTTTGAGGCCTTGCACGCTGTGCTATTTTGACCGTCTGACCAAGCTGTCCTGCAACTCTTTTGTTTTTGTAACACGTTTTTGGACTGCTCTGGGCCTGCCAGATAACAGCTGTTGTGATGTCGATGCCTGCTGCAGATGCTCCTCCTCCTCTTCTGAGCTATTGGCAGCTGCACCCTCTTCCCCCAATGGATGCCAATCTGGGTCAACAACTGGGTCATCCATCACCTCCTCTTCAATGTCATGTGCACCTTCCTCTGTGTCACCGTGTATGGTGGTATAGTATGCGGGAAGGGGCACCTGAGTTTCATCAGGGTCAAATTCTGGCTCAGTACACTGCGAGGACAATGTAGTGCTCTCACTGAATGTACCAGCAAATAAGTGGCTGTGCATCAGTGCACTCCATGTCAGATTCATCTTGGACTGGGGAATTCACGATTTGACTTGATAACCCAGGCATGGTATGAGAAAAGAGCTCCATGGAGTAATCTGTAGTGTGGCCTGCCGCATCCTTCACTTTTGGTAGGGGTGAAGGGCACAAGGAAAGATGTTGTTCCTGACCAGGAGTCTCCACTGACAATGCAGTGCTTTTATTTTTTGAAACTTCAGAAGAGGAGGCGATAGAGCTGGAGGCTGTGTCAGCAATGTAAGCCAAAACTTGTTCCTGAAGCTCTGGCTTTAAAAGCGGTTTACCTACTCCCAGAAAAGGGAGCTTGTTGTGAGTTCATTCTTTGGTTCCCCTTCTGAACTCCCTCTGGTAGTGTCGTGAGGTGGTGCGGCTGGTTTGATCGCGGGAGATCTGCCACCTGAGGATGGGAATGATGATTGGATCTCGGGATTCTCAGATTGGATTTAAGACAGCCGACGCCCTATTCAGTTGATGGTGACTCCTTCTGGCTTGTCAGCTCTTGGTTTTCAGCTCTGTTCCAGTCATCTAAAGCTAAGTTTTTCTGCTAATGTTCACACTTGATTTTGTTGGTCTATTCAGTTTTTTGTGTGGCCTGCCAGACCCAGCTGGGGGGCTGAGCTGAATTTCCACTCTTATTTATCAGTATTTTTCCAATTGGGATTTTGTCCCTTACAAGTTCGGTCTCTTTTTGCTCTGTCTCAGAATATTCCAGAGTGCTGTTATAGTGGGAGAAGTTTAGTGACTTCAGGGTTATTTTTGCTATCAGAAGTGTTGGACATTATTTTTGTAGGGTTTTTGGCAGGTTGCAGATAGTGACTTGCCTTTCCTTTCCTGTCTCGTTAGTTTGGGCCCCATCATTTGCTCAGCCTATTTTCCTGCCTGTGTTTGTGCCTTCATCTTGTTTCACCGTCAATACACGTGTGGGGGCGATCAATTCCTTTGGGGTCTGCTCTGAGGCTGTTAGTTTTCCCTTTTCTTGCTTTAGGCTTATGTAGTCCTCCAGCCATGATGAGGCGTCTAGGAACATCGTAGGCACGCCCCGCTGCCACTGCTAGTTGTGTGGTAAGATCAGGGATCTGCAATCTGCATAGCTACCAACTTCTCTGGTTTTCTGTGGCTTAGCTTGTTTTGTTTTTTTTCTCCTCGGTGACCCATTCATAACAGAATCACCAGCCATAGCGCAGATTCTAGGGTACTCAAAAGCAGGAAAGAATTGTAAAAAAAAAAAAAAAAAAGTGTCAGAATTTTTTTTTTTTATGTATATTTTTTCTTCTTTTTCTCTGGAGCCATAGGAGGATTTTTTTTTTTTTTTTAGTGGAGATTAAGCAATTGTCTGATCGTGTGGAGAAGCTCACTGCTGAAGTGCGGGGAATTTTTGCCTATCTCGCTCATTCACATGCTGCTGAACCAAAGATCCCTACTCCTGATGTGTTTTTTGGGGATTGGTCTAAATTTTTGAATTTTAAAAATAATTGTAAATTATTTCTTGCCTTGAAGCCTAATTCATCAGGGAGCTCTGCGCAGCAGGTTAAAATTGTCATCTCTTTGCTGCACGGCGATCCCCAGGATTGGGCGTTTTCTTTGACACCTGAAGATCCTATTCTGACTAATGTGGATGCATTTTTTCAAGCCTTGGGGCTGTTGTATGATGAACCTAATGCTATTTATCAAGCTGAGAAAGCCTTGTTGGCATTGAACCAGGGTCAGAATTTTGGAGAGTTATACTGTCAAAAATTCCGAAGGAGTGCGATCCTTACTACATGGAATGATAGTGCCTTGGCATCTCTCTTTCGGAAGGGTTTGTCAGAAACCGTAAAAGATACTATGGTGGGATTTCTTGTTCCCTCTGGTCTTGACGATTCTATGTCATTAGCCATTCAAATTAATCTGCGTTTACGTGAACGCAAAACTACACGAGAGGCGCTGCCACCTTTTGGACAAACGTCTGAACCTATGCAATGTGATAGAGTTTTGTCTAGGGCGCAACTTCAGGAGTTTAGAAGGCCTAATAAGCTGTGCTTTTTCTGTGGAGACGTCTCTCATACTCTTTCTGTTTGTCCAAAATGAGAGAAACGTTTTGCACACACATTTGCTGTGGGCAGTATACAACCTAAGTTTCTTTTGGCAATTACTCTGATCTGCTCTTTATCCACATTTTCCATGAAGGCTTTTGAGGATTCAGGAGCAGCATTGAATCTGATGGATTTGGACTTTGCAAAACGCTGTGGTTTTTCCATGACGCCTCTGCGGACGCCTATTCCTTTGAGGGGTATTGATGCTACTCCTTTGGCGGAGAATAAACCTCAGTTTTGGACCCAGGTGACGATGCGGGTTGCCCCAGACCACCAAGAAAATTGTAAATTTTTGGTGCTGCATAATTTGCATGATACTATTGTTCTGGGTTTTCCTTGGTTGCAAACTCATAATCCAGTTTTGGATTGGAAATCTGGGTCTGTGATGAGTTGGGGTTGTCAGTGTGTTCTTAGGGACGCTCCTGTTTTCTCCACCTCTCCTCAGTCTCATGATATTCCTGATTATCTAGCCGATTTTTCTGATGTATTTAGTGAGAGCAAGTCTGCGTCTTTGCCTCCTCATAGGAGTTATGACTGTGCAATTGAGTTAATGCCTGGGTGTAAATTTCCCAAGGGTCGGCTTTTCAACTTATCAGTACCCGAACATGATGCTATGCGATCCTATATTAAGGAGTCATTGGAGAAGGGTCATATTAGACCATCCTCGTCACCTTTAGGTGCTGGGTTTTTTTTTTTGTGGCCAAGAAAGATGGTTCATTAAGACCATGTACTGATTATCGTTCCCTGAACAAGATGACGGTTAAATATCAGTACCCGTTACCTCTGATGTCTGATTTATTCTCCAGAGTTAAGAGTGCCTGCTGGTTTACTAAGCTTGACCTCAGGGGGGCGTATAATCTTATTCGCATCAAGCACGGGGATGAATGGAAGACGGCGTTTAATACTCCAGAGGGACATTTTGAGTACCTGGTGATGCCTTTTGGGCTCACTAATGCCCCTTCTGTCTTCCAGTCCTTTATGAATGATATTTTCCATGACTTTGTGGATAAGTTTTTGATCATCTATCTGGATGATATTTTGATCTTTTCTAGTGATTGGCGTTCTCATGTGGAACACGTCCAGACTGTGTTCCGGATTTTGAGGGAGAATTCCCTGTTTGTTAAGGGATCGAAATGCCTCTTTGGTGTACAGAAGATTTCATTTTTGGGATTTATCTTATCTCCATCGACTATTGAAATGGACCCGGCCAAGGTACAGGCCATTTATGATTGGGTTCAGCCTACTTCTTTGAAGGCCCTCCAGAAGTTTTTGGGTTTTGCTAATTTCTATCGTACATTTATAGGTAATTTTTCTGGTATTGTCAAACCACTGATTGATCTGACCAAGAAGGGCGCTGATGTGCTGAATTGGTCTCCTGAGGCTATCTCAGCATTTCAGGAACTTAAGCAGAGATTTACTTCAGCTCCAGTTTTGCGGCAACCTGATGTCTCACTTCCATTTCAGGTGGAGGTAGATGCTTCTGAGATTGTTGCAGGAGCTGTTTTTTCCCAAAAAGACCCTGTGACTTCTAAAATGAATCCCTGTGCCTTCTTTTCTCGAAAGTTCTCCCCATCTGAATGCAACTATGACGTAAGGAATCGGGAATTGTTGGCCATCAAGTGGGCATTTGAGGAGTGGAGACATTGGTTGGAGGGAGCTAGACATCAAGTTGTGGTCCTCACCGATCACAAGAATTTGATTTATCTGGAGTCGGCCAAACGCTTGAATCCTATACAGGCTAGATGGGCCTTGTTTTTCACGTGTTTTAATTTTGTGGTCTCTTTTCTTCCGGGCACTAAAAATGCTAAGGGAGACGCCCTTTCTAGGAGTTTCTTTGCCGATTCTCTTAGTGTGACTGAGCCTACTACTATCCTAGGTGAGGGGGTAGTTCTTTCTGCCATTTCGCCCGATTTGAAATGCGCCTTGGAGGAATTTCAGGAGGATAAACAGGGCCTGGCCCTATGGGAAAATTGTAGGTTCCTGACCAGTGGAGAAAGAGAGTGATGTCTGAAATTCATTGCTCCGCATTGGCTGGTCATCCAGGTATTTTTGGTACCAGAGATTTGGTGAGACGGTCCTTTTGGTGGCCTGCCTTATCTCGTGACATCAGGAATTTTGTACAGTCCTGTGGGACTTGTTCTCGGTCTAAACTCTGTTCATGTTCTAGTGGGTTGTTGATGACCTTGCCGGTGCCCAAGAGGCCATGGACCCATATCTCAATGGATTTTATTTCTGATCTTCCTGTCTCTCAGAGAATGACTGTTATCTGGGTGATTTGTGATAGATTTTCGAAGATGGTCCTTCTTGTACCACTCCCAAAGTTGCCATCTTCCGCTGAGTTGGTGCCCTTGTTTTTAAAACAGGTGGTTCGGTTACATGGGATTCCTGAGAACATTGTGTCCGACAGAGGAGTCCAGTTTGTTTCCAGATTCTGGAAAGCCTTTTGTTCCAGTCTGGGAATTCAGTTATCCTTCTCCTCCGTGTTTCATCCCCATTCCAATGGACAGACTGAGCAAACAAACCAGACCTTGCAGTCTTGTTTGAGATGTTTTATATCTGCTGATCAGGATGATTGGGACTCATTTTTGCCCTTGGCCGAATTCGCACTGAGCAATAGAGCTAGTTCTGCCACTTTGATGTCACCCTTTTTCTGTAATTTTGGGTTTCATCCTCGATTCTCTTCAGGGCAAGTGGAATCTTCGTCCTGCCCATGTGTGGACACTGTGGTTGAGAGAATGCAGCAGATATGGGACAAAGTGGTGGATAAGTTGTCACTCTCTCAGGAAAAGGCCCAGCGATTTTCCAACCGGCATAGGACCATTGGTCCCCGGTTTAAAGTGGGTGATATGGTTTGGCTGTCGTCTAAGAATATTCCTATGAAGATTGCATCTCTTAAATTTAAGCCAAGATTTATTGGTCCTTATAAGATTTTGGAAATTCTTAATCCTGTTTCGTTTTGATTGGCTCTTCCAGTTACGTTCAAGATCCATAACGTATTTCACAAATCTATGTTGAAGAGGTTTGTTGAGCCAGTGGTTCCTATGGCAGCACCTCCTGACCCTGTGTTGGTTGAAGGCAATGTGGAATATGAGGTAGAGAAAATATTGGATTCTCGTTTGGTTAGACGGAGACTCCAGTATTTGGTCAAATGGAAGGGTTATTGTCAGGAGGATAATTCTTGGGTCTCTGCCTCCGATATTCATGCCAATAGATTGGTTTGTGCTTTTCACCGGGCCCATCCTGATCGGCCTGGTGGCTTGGATGAGGGTTCGGTGACCCCTCCTCAAGGGGGGGTACTGTTGTGAGTTCATTCTCTGGTTCCCCTTCTGAACTCCCTCTGGTGGTGTCGGGAGGTGGTGCGGCTGGTTTGATAGGGGGAGATCTGCCACCTGAGGATGGGGATGATGATTGGATCTCGGGATTCTCAGATTGGATTTAAGACAGCCGACACCCTATTCAGTTATAATGAAAGAAGAAGCGATCCAGCTGAGTGCTCTGGTGATTTATTGAATGCTGCCAGTGCAGGGCCGGATCCGAGTCTGAGGTGTGGTGAGGTCAGACGTGGGTGAGCTGGACTTCTATACAAACCCTATTCAGTTGCTGGTGATTCCTTCTGGCTTGTCAGCTCTTGGTTTTCAGCTCTGTTCCAGTCATCTAAAGCTAAGTTTTTCTGCTAATGTTCACACTTGATTTTGTTGGTCTATTCAGTTTTTTGTGTGGCCTGCCAGCCCCGGCTGGGGGCTGAGCTGAATTTCCACTCTTATTTATCAGTATTTTTCCAATTGGCTTTTTGTCCCTTAGTAGTTCGGTCTCTTTTTGCTCTGTCTCAGAATATTCCAGAGAGCTGATATAGTGAAGTGTTGGACATTAATTTTGTAGGGTTTTTTGCAGGTTGCAGACAGTGACTTGCCTTTCCTTTCCTGTCTAGTTACTTTGGGCCCCATCATTTGCTCAGCCTATTTTCCTGCCTGTGTTTGTGCCTTTATCTTGTTTCACCATTCACCGTCAATACATGTGTGGGGGCTGTCTATTCCTTTGGGGTCTGCTCTGAGGCAGTTAGATTTCCCTTTTCTTGCTTTAGGCTTATATAGTCCTCCGGTCGTGACGAGGCATCTAGGAACATCGTAGGCATGCTCCACGGCTACTACTAGTTGTGTGGTAAGATCAGGGATCTGCAATCTGCATAGTTACCAGCTTCTCTGGTTTTCTGTGGATTAGCTTGTTTTGGTTTTTTTCTCCTCGGTGACCCAATCATAACAGGAGCCTACAAGGCCTTGTGGAGCCAGACAATGACGCCGGCTCACCACCTCCTGCCTTAGGTGCTATTGTGCTTTTGCCACAACCAGCAGAAGCACCACCACCAACACCACCATCAGGACCAGCTGGCAACGCCTGCCCACTTCCACGGCCTCTTCCACCATACTTCTTCATTTTTTTGAAAAAGGTACCCAAAATAACACCAGCTATATGGTACTGTAAAACAAGGTAAAGGGTCTATAGAGTATTGGTGAGAATTTGAATCTCACTGTAGATTGGAGGACGCTGAACTATTGTCTCAGGCCCAGTATACATTACACCGCAATGTGACAGGCAGAAATTGGCTGGTGTATGAGAAGGCAAAAGCTGTATAGCGTATTGGTGAGAATTTGAATCTCAATGTAGATTGGAGGACGCTGAACTATTGTCTCAGGCCCAGTATAGATTACACCGCTATGTGACAGGCAGAAATTGGCTGGTGTATGAGAAGGCAGAAGCTGTATAGAGTATTGGTGAGAATTTGAATCTCAATGTAGATTGGAGGACGCTGAACTATTGTCTCAGGCCCAGTATAGATTACACTGCAATGTGACAGGCAGAAATTGCCTAGTGTATGACTAACTACAAGGTGTATATAGAATTGGGCAGAATTGGAATCTCCCTAGAGTGTAGGTCTGTAAGAACGGACAAACTCCTCGCCCTTACCTTACAGAGTCACACACTGATAGCTTCAATTTCGCCGCTGAACTATTGTCTCAGGCCCAGGACAGATTACACCGCAATGTGACAGGCAGAAATTGCCTAGTGTATGACTAACTACAAGGTGTATATAGAATTGGGCAGAATTGGAATCTCCCTAGAGTGTAGGTCTGTAAGAACGGACAAACTCCTCGCCCTTACCTTACAGAGTCACACACGTAGATAGCTTCAATTTGGCCTTGATAACAGCCGTTACACGGTACTGAGAGAGGAGCGTGCACGTACACCGCTGTACGGTGTATGTAAAATTGTCAAGCTCCGTGTTTTTGTATACGGACTGACACACACTGTCTCTCTCTAGTTTTGAATGTAATCAAACAGCAAATATACTAAACTGTTTGAAAAATGGACAAAACTATAAGGTGTAGGTCTGTAAGAACGGACAAACTCCTCGACTTTTCCTTACAGAGTCACACACGTAGATAGCTTCAATTTGGCCGTGATAACAGCCGGTACACGGTACTGTGTGAGGAGCATACACCGCTGTACAGTGTGTGAAAAAATGAACGCTCAGTAACTCACCAGGACAAAACAATAAAATTTGGATTGCTTTGAAAAAAGCAGTTTGCTCAGCAGTGTGAAAACAGCAATGCAGCTATCAGGGAGCCTTAAAAGGCAGCCTAATAACCAACAGAGCTGATGCACCGAAATATAGCCTCCCTTTGCACTGCACAGTAACTGGTGTGTTGTACAGGCAAAATCGCTAGCAGCAGAAGTAGTTTTTGGCATCTTCTTCCCTGCCTAACGCTCTCCCTACAGAATCAGCAGCAGGAGCAGCTCTCCCTATTCTGAGATCAGCATAAGTAACATGGCGGTCGGCGTGCACGCCCTTTTATACCCCCTGTGATGCCACACAAAGCAAGCCAATCACTTGCATGCCCTTCACAAACATGGTGGTAACCGCTGCCTATGTCATCATGTTGCCCACATTGTCCGTTCTTCCTGATTGGCTGAAAAAGGGCGCAAAAGCATCTTTTGAAACGCGACTTTGGCGTGATGGTCGCCGACCTCACGCTAAAGTCGGGTTTCGTTTCCTGAAACCCGACTTTGGCGAAAGTCGGCGACTTTTGAATTTTTTCGACCCGTTTCGCTCAACTCTACTTGTCATCTTTATTTGGGTCCACTGTACCCTGATAGTGCATTTGTCTTGAGGCCTAGACAGGTAAGCATCTTTGCCTGTTTTTTTGGTGTCTTTTTTCAAGATTATTGGAGGATTTTCAAGTCTTCTTTTTGTGGTTTTGTCCTCCATATAGCATGATACTCCCACCATAGTCCTCTATATAGTATAATGCACCCCTCATAGTCAGTCTTATAGTATAATGGACTCCCATAGTTCTCCATATAGTATAATGCACCTCCATAGTTCTCCGTGTACAATAATGCATAGTCCACTATATAGTATAATGCTCCCCTCATATTCCTCCATATAGTCTAATTCACCCTCATAGTACTCCATATAGTATAATAAATGCCCATAGTCGCCCATATAGTATAATGTACCCACTATAGTCCTTCTTATAGTATAATGCACTTCTATGGTTTTCCATATAGTATAATCTACCCCATAGTCCTCCATATGGTATAATTCACCCCCATAGTGCTACAAATAGTGTAATGCACCCACCATAGTCCTTCTTATAATGTAATGCACCCCCATAGTTTTCCAAATAGTATAATCTACTCTCCATTGTCCTCCATATAGTATAATTCTCCCCCCATAGTTCTCCATATAGTATAATGCTCTCCATAGTCAGCTGACGCTCTTTCCTTAATGATTTCTTTTAACTGTAATGGCATTCAGGATGACAATACAGTTGAACTTGAGATGACGGGCGGGGGCCGGTGCCAACACTGGCAACTGCCCTCTGGCTCATGGACCCATAGCAGTAGCGTCGCTTGCCACTGCTCCACAAGTATTAAATAAAGATGGCTGCAATATCTGAGCAGAGGGGCATATATGGTTCTGATGGGAAGTGTAAATTTGTAGAAGAATGGTGAGAGCTTGTTCACTCCACAAATCTCAACCCATATTTATATTGATTCTCATAATTAGTATTCGGAAAGCAATGGAGCAATGATGATATTTACCAACTGGGTAAATAGTTACTGTATATTGTTTAACATTCAAAAAAACACATAGAATTGTTTTTATTAATTTATAATTTTAATGGACTTAAAGTGTGGCACAAAACAAAAACAAAACACCTCTACTATATAAGAAGTTGTGATATGTGCAACTATCAGAAGGTTACATTCATGTGTACGGCAGTGGGGATGCCTGTGGGACAGTCCTATGGGATATGGACAGGGCTCAGTTTTGCATAAGAGTAATTACAGTAATTAAGCCCCCCTCCCCCAACTGTCGGTCTAATGACACAAGATGACATCACCATAGATATCTATGATGTCATTTTGTGTCATTCCACCCAAGGTTCACCTGGACTTGCAACCATAACATGGGCTTGTTTGCACTACTGTAAAACTGTCCTAAGAGACATTATAAAAATAACTTATAATTAGAAGTATAAAACACATTCAGTGCATTTCAATCAGCCAAGTAGAACTACTATTTGTGACTACATTGTATTGCTACAGTAATAGTGTACAGTTCATTTGATGAATAATATACATAATTAATTCAGCACCAAAAAATCCCCATAAATTCACAAGACGCCTTTAAAGGGAACCTGTCATGTTGTACATGAGGTGCGATCTGTGGATATAGAGGAGGAAAAGCTGAGCAGAATGATATATAGGTTTGTTGGAAAAGATCCAGTATAAAATTTGTATTTTAATCATAGAAATCCATGGATTCCAGTGGGCGGTCCAGCTCAGTGATTGACAGCCATCTCTGCATGCACAGTGGTAGAGGGGAAGTTTGTCAATCACTGCGTAGCACCTCCCACTGGACTCTTCTCCTGCAGATCAGACATTTTCAGCATAACAGTTTCCCTCTAAAGTAGACATAAATTACAACTCCAAAATATTTAAACCTGCACGTACTAATGAACGTTCATTAGCATTTGACTTCTTAGGGCAGCAGTTTGTGCTTCAGAGCTGTTCTTCCTACTGTAAATGGAGACTGGAATTTGAATGAAATGTAGCCAATATAGTTGCTAGGTTATCCAGTCACCCATTTACATGCAGGTATGCAGAAAATCCTTCACTCCTCCTCCTCTCTCCACACCTCTCAATTTGGGTTTGCCCGTAGTCTTGCCCCTGTGTCTCCTTGGCTTTGGTAAACAAGGAGAAGGTAATTTGGCGCTCTATGGGAAGTATGAAACGTTGCCGAACAAGCATTCACAGCAATTCTCGGAACTCTCGTATAAAAATGAATGAAGAAAGCCATGCATGATCGGCCACCTCTCCTCTGACAGCAGAGCAGCAACATAGTTATAGATTTTTATTTTTAAAGGGATTATTTGAGATGTTAACATTGATGGCCTATCCTTATAATAGGTCATCAATGTCTGGTTGAGGGATAACGACACCCGACACCCCCGCCGATCAACTGTTCCTCATGTTGGTGGTGGCTGGAACTGCTCAGTTGCGAGACTGCACAGCACTGCCCCACTGACAGAATAGTGGCTCTTGATTTTTGAATAAGGGGCGGATGTGCAGTACCTGGCCACGGCCACTATACAGTTCGCGAAGTTGTGCTGTGCAGTTCTGGCTGACACTGGGAACAGCTGATTGGTCAGGTGTCTGGGTGTCACATCCCCACCGATCAGACATAGATGACCTATCCTAAGGATAGATGATCAATGTTAAAGTTCAAGGCAACCCCTTTAACTGAGTACCTCCTCCAACTGGCGCTACTCCACTGGATCAGGAACAGTTTTACTTTTTCTTAGGTGTCTCACACTTCCAAACTTATGACCCCCCAGAGATGCAAATTTCTCTTTCAACCAATGGGCTGTATATCATGTAACCTCTCTGTGGTTTGATTGGTTGACATCAGAAGAGAAAAAGCAAAAGCCTACAGAGACATTCTGTGGTACACGCCCACTTGGTTGATGGCAAAAATGTGCACATTTATTACCACGGGGTATAACCTTGTAATTGAGGGGCACAAAAGACAAAGAAAAACTGTTCCAGAAACAGTTGTGAAGCGGCAATTGGAGGGGGTGCTCCGTTTAAATAGTGAAAGATTCAGCTGCGTATTTTTCCGCGCAGATTTGCAGGTAAAACTGCAGGTAAAGTGACCTGCGGCTTATCTGCAGATTTGCCTGCAGTTTTCCCCTGCGGTTTGACACCTGGACAATGGAACAAGTGTCAAACCGCTGCGGAATCCGCAGAAAGAATTGACATGTTGCGGATTTAAAACTGCAGCAAATCCGCTTGGAGAAATCTGCAGCATGTGCACTGCAGTTTTGAAATCCCATTGCTTTGCATTGTACTGTACAAGGCCTGCGAAACTGCGGCGGATCCGCAAGGCCAAATCCCCTGCACATGTGCACATAGTCTAAGTCCCAGTGGTGGGGCCTGTAGCCATCATACATTTATGGTTTATCCTTTTGATATGTCAGATGGAAAAACCCCTTTTACATTTATATTCATTTTAAAAGAAGGCATAACTATAAGGAAAACAGCTATAAATATGGTATAATATGGCAGGTTTAAAATTACATATGGTACATCCTAAGGGACATCTGCTCACAGAATTAAATAAAGTCTATCATTATCTGATTACAATGTAAGCGAGTAAAATATTTCATAGTGTTGGTCATCCTGCTTTGATAACTTTCAGCTGAACCCTCATTCTTTCAGACAACTATTCCTGATGACCCACCGTCCACATGAACTCTTGTGTTCGCTTATCTTCCTTGAGAAAAAAAGATGGGGCATGCTGACATCCAACATGCCCAATACTTCTTTCTTATGACTTTTGATGTCAAGCAAAGTTGGGCCACTACCATATACATAAACGGCTGGAGTGTATGTCCAAAACTAGCAGGTTCAGGCGACATTCATCTAATATGTCTGGCAGCATTAAGATCTGAAACCCTGAGACATGGAAGTCGTCATCATCGCATTGAAATGAAGGTAAAAAAATAAAATCCATGATGTCATAAACGGCACTGATGGTGAATTGGCACATTTAATCAAATGTATAATTGAATCCGTCAGTTTCAAGAGTAGCCTCCCTCGCTTTATTCCGTGTTATTTTTCTGTAAGAGTAAAACAAAAGCGCCGTAACGTTGTTGTGTGGATGAACATTACATGGTTTACCTTGGAACCTTAATGTACAGTTTCTGTATATATAATGCTGAGTAACTTTGCGTTTTTGTTTTTTTCCAAGAGCTGTACATTTTTAAAACTTTTCCCTGGAAATAGTGATATGCTTGGTTTCATGAGATGAGTTGTAGTTTTGAATAACACCATTCATTTTACCGTATACTGCGTTGAGAAACGGAAAGAAAAATTCCAAGTGGATTGAATGTTGAAAAAAACACAATTCCACCATTGTTTTTTGGGGAGTTTGCTTTCACTGCATTCATTGTAAAAATGACCTGATTCTCCAGGTCAGCACAATCACAAAAGCACCAAATTTGTAAAGTTTTTTTTAATTTTTATTTTAGTGGTTAACAAAAGTTCAGAACTTTGTAAAATAAAATGAGCGATAACTTAATGAAGGCATGTTTTTTTTTTATATGCCGAGTTGTTTTTATTGGCACCACTTTGGGGTCCATAGGTTACCTTGTATATAATTTGATATGTATATAGATTGGACCAATAAAAACACAGCAATATTTATTCTTTAAGCTTTTTTATTTTTAAATTTGGAAAAAGGGGTGATTTGAATTTTAAGGTATATATATATTTTATTGCTTTTCATTTTATTACTTTTTTTTTACTTTATTTTTTAGTTTCCTTAGGGGACCTGAATCTGGATGGAATCAATGCTGGAACTTGTGGTTGTAATGGCACATGCTGGTGGTTCAGTGTTGAAGGAGGTAATGAGGCGTGCTGTGACAGCACCAAGGGGGCGTCCCCCCTATGAGGTGCACTGCAACTTCCACAGGAGCTGAGAGCTGGGGAGAGTAGGCGGCAGAGTGTTTAAGCGTACACGTGCGCACCAGTGCCAAAACAATGGCGGGGGTGAGGGGGCGGGTGACATCACCGCAAGTGGGGATGGGAGTGCTGGAAGACCAAACCAGTGCTGACGCAATTCCAAGGTTCACAGACCTTCTTCGTCAGGGCTGGTGCGCACATGTATGCTGGAACATGCTGGCGCCGCCTGCTCTCCCCAGCTCCTGTGGAAGTTGCAGTGCACCTCATAGGGGGATGCCCCCTTGGTGCTGTCACAGCACGCCTCATTACCTCCTTCAACACTGAACCACCAGCATGTGCCATTACAACCACAAGTTCCGGCATTGATTCCATCCAAGCCTCTTATCAGAGTAAGTTCAACATCACTTACATTTTTTATTGTGGGCATAATAAGGATTAGTGGCATTAACTACTGAGCATCATCTAATCGTTGCGCACCACGGAGTATCATTTGTTTGGTTTCATCTTTACCATTGATTGTACCTGTTTAACTACACAATTGAATCTCCTCTTGTGCAAAAACCCCACTTACAGTATATTAACCGTCTTTTCAGACAGCTAGCGCAGGTGTCTTATATATACATATAAAAAAGTAGCTTTTTATTTATTTTTTTAGGATATTCGCCGTGCGGTATAAGTGATAAGACAGCTTTTTTCTTTAGGTCAGAACAATTGCAGCAATACCAGGTTAATACAAGATTTTTTTTAAAGTTTTCCTACGTTTGCACTCTAAAATTGATTTTTTTTTTTTTGAGTGAAAAATATTTTTTGACCATTTTTATTTTGGACTCAGAATGAACAAACATCATCATTATAGGAATTGTTTTTGTTTATTGTTATTTATTTTTTCATGCCATCGACTGTGTGGTAGAAGGGATATGACAGCTTTGTCTTGCAGTCAGTATGATCGTGGTGATACTAGATTTATTTAGGCTTTTATATTTTGCTAATTTGAAAACTTAACACCTTCATGCCGCAGCTCTTTTTCATTTTTGTGTTTCTGTTTTTCGCTCCCCTTCTTCCCAGAGCCATAACTTTTTTCATTTTTATGTCAGTATGCATTTTAATGCAATGTTGCTGGACCAAAAAAAACATAAATCTGGTGTTTTAAATTTTCTTTTCGCTACGCCGTTTACCAATCGGATCAATTCTTTCTATATCTTGATAGATTGGGCGATTCTGAACGTGGCGATGCCAAATATGTGTATTTTTATAGCTTTATTTTGAATGGGGTGAGAGGAGGGTGGTTTAAACGGTCATATTTTTTTATTTGTTATTATTTTAAAAACATTTTTTTCTCCTTTTGCTTGCTTCAATAGTCTCCAGGGCATACTAGAAGCTTTAATAATTCGATTGCCTCTGCTACACACACAGGCGATGATCAGATCACCTGTATGTAACAGAAATGCTCACTTGCTATGATCGCTGACCGCTGGGCGATGATCACAGCAGTCCTTCAATGACAACCACAAGGATCGCCTGCAGACACGGGTTGTCATGTCAACCCACTGGTGACCTGCGGTCATGTGACATAGGTGCCGATGGGCAGGATTAGTGATGCGCTTCTGGCACAATCACACTAAATACCACTATCAGAGAGTGACAACAACAGCGGCATTTAACAGTTTAACTGCCGTGGATGGAACACGATTCCACCTGCGGCTGTTGGGGGCAAATGTCAGCTGTTCAAAACAGATGACATGTGTCGGGAAAGATGTGAGCTCAGCGCCGGAGCCCATATCAAAGAGAGAGACACAACATGCGCAGTTCATGTACAGCGCATGTCATGAAGGGGTTAAAGTAAAACATTTTTTGCTGAAAAATAATTTGCTTTTCAGCTTTGTATTCTAAAGTCTATGACGTTATATGTTTCCTCCAACAGAACTGTACGAGGCTTTCCTTTTAAGGGACACATTGATGTTTCCAGTGATACTATACTTTTTCCACATACATATATTTGATTGCTTTTTGTTCTTTTTTTTGTGTTGATATCGTGAAAAAGCTACATTTTTGTCAGTTTTTATTTTTTTATGGTATTTACAACACAAAGCAAATAATGTAACAGTTTCCGATCTTGCATTGTTACAAACGAGGCGATACCGATTTTGTGTATGATTGTTTTTTTTTTGTTATTTCTGTCTTTATATAAACATTTTTACACATTTGATGTCGATAAAGCCCTGGGGAAATCAAAGGCACTATATAAGTAAGTAAAAAAATAATAAATAAGCACAAATTTTTCCACAATTTTTACCTGTTTTTTTTATTTCTCATAAATTTTAATGACTTTTTTCTTAGTCCTTCTGCAATACTACTTCCGTACTGCTGTACTGCAGACCACTGTTAGGCCGGAGGCACACTAGAGAGAAATACGAATGAGTGCTATGCGAGAAAAAATTGCATAGCACTTGAACCAATGCTAATCTATGGGGCAGCTCCCATCACCCGTTTTTTCTTGCCCGTATTATACGTGAGAGAAAAATCACAGCATGCTGCGATTTCCACCGTATCTCGACCTAGACTGTACAGTGGACAGGTATGGGATATTGTTGCTTTTTTATTTTGGATTTTTTTTACAGGAGAACGATGTCTTCGAATGGATTGGGAGTGTAATAAAGATGGAAAAAATGTGTGTTTATTTCATTAAAAGTCTTTTTTTTTAATGTGTGTGTGTTTTATAACCCCTTTCAGACTAGTGGATTAATAATGGATAGGTGTATTATTGACACCTCTCCACTATTAACCAGGGATTAATGTCACCTTACAATGAACCAGGGATTGAAACTTGAGGAAAATAATTTGCATATTCCAGGTGCCTTCTGGGAAAAGCGAAGAGTCTCCCTAAGCAAGAGAATCATTGGATACAGCCGGGACCAGCTGCTTGGAAAGCATCGCCGAAACAGGGATTGAGGAAGATAATTTGAATATTTCAGGTGCCTTCTGGGAAAAGCAAAGAGTCTCCCTAAGCAAGAGGATCGTTGGATACAGCCGGGATCAGCTGCTTGGAAAGCATCGCCGAACCGCGCGCCGTAATTTTTGCCTCTAGGACATTATTGCAAGAAAGCTTGCCTGATTGAGTAGATTACACAAGAAGGAAGACTCGCAGCAAGTCAGCAGGATCTAGGAGCAACATGGCAGATGTGACAACCTACATGTTCACAGATCGACAAGAAGAAGAATCCAACTTCACTTGCCAGAAGTGTAGATTAGTGGCCCTTATAGAATAAAAGGTGCGTGGTCTGGAAAAAAGAATTGTAACTTTGAAACTCATCAAAGAAAATGAAGACTTCCTAGACAGAACAGAAGCATCTCTATTGGTCACCGAAGGTGAAGAAAGTGTCAGAGAACCTCCAAAAGCAGACAAGTGGAAGCATGTGACCAAAAGAAGCAAGAAGACCATAGAGACATCACCAACCACACAACTGACTAAGGCTGGTTTCACATTTGCGTTTTTTTGCGCTGGAAAAAAACGCATACGTGCGCATGCGTTTTTCCCCTATATTTAACATGGGTGCGCATACCTGCGCGCTGGTAAGCGCACGTATGCGATTTTCATGCGCTGTGTTTTTTTGGGGTGTGCGTTTGTATTTTCCAGATGCAGCATGTTGCATTTTTTGGCCCTGCAAAAAAGCGCATGCGCACGTATGCGCACGTTTTGCGCTAAAAATGGCCATTATAGCCTATGGATGCGCATACGTGCGCACTGGCATGCTCATGTATGCGTTTTTTTGCACATGCGTTTTTTTTTGTTAACCATGGAATTTAGGGGTTTGGGTTAGAGTTAGGGTTAGTTAAGGGGGTTTAGGGTTAGGGTTAGGGTCAGGGTCAGGGTTAGGGTTGGGGTTTGGGTCAGGGTTAGGGTTAAGTATGGTTTGGTTAAGGGTTAGGGTCAGGGTTAGGGTTAGGGTTAGGGTCAGGGTTTGGGTTAAGTATGGTTTGGTTAAGGGTTAGGGTCAGGGTTAGGGTTAAGTATGGTTTGGTTAAGGGTTAGGGTCAGGGTTAGGGTTAGGGTTAGGGTTAGGGTTAAGGTTAGTTAGGGTTTGGGTTAGGGTTAAGTATGGTTTGGTTAAGGATTAGGGTCAGGGTTAGGGTTAGGGTCAGGGTTAGGGTTAAGTATGGTTTGGTTAAGGGTTAGGGTCAGGGTTAGGGTTAGGGTTAGGGTTAAGGTTAGTTAGGGTTTGGGTTAGGGTTAAGTATGGTTTGGTTAAGGGTTAGGGTTAGGGTTAGGGTTAGGGTCAGGGTTAGGGTTAGGGTTAGGGTCAGGGTTAGGGTTAGGGTTAGTTAGGGTTTAGGGTTTGGGTTAGGGTTAAGTATGGTATGGTTAAGGGTTAGGGTCAGGGTTAGGGTTAGGGTTAGGGTCAGGGTTAGGGTTAGGGTCAGGGTTAGGGTTAGGGTTAGGGTCAGGGTTAGGGTTAGTAAAGTCATGGTTTGGGTTAGTGTGAGGGGCCACCTAATGTTGGAAAAAAACGCAAACGCGGTAAAAACGCACTAAAAACGCATAAAAACGCTGCGTTTTTTTCATGCATGCTCATAAAAATGCTTGAAAAAAACGCAGCAGTTGTATGCTTTTGTATGCGTTTTTTCAATGCGTTTTTTTGCGGGAAAAACGCGCTGCAAAAAAAAGCAAGTGTGAAACTAGCCTAACCGATACCGAGGCCTTGCGGAGGATGACAATGGTACACCTAACGATGAGGCACAACCAGCAAGCAAAGAAGAAAAGGGCACACAGCAACACCCAGAAGTGACAACAAAAAGTACAGCCAAAAAGCGAAGAAGAGTGGTCGTTGTGGGAGACTCACTATTGAGAGGCACAGAATGAGCCATCTGCAGACCGGATATAACTGCAAGAGAAGTATGCTGCCTCCCAGGTGCGAAGATCAAGGATGTGACCGATGGGATACCAAAGCTCGTCAGTTCCAAGGACGTCCACCCATTTCTTCTGATACATGTTGGCACCAATGACACGGCAAGGAAGGACCTACCGACAATCTGCAAGGACTTTGAAGAGTTGGGGAAGAAAGTAAAGGAACTGAATGCACAGGTAGTTTTTTCTTCTTTCCTTCCAGTAGACGGGCATGGCACCAGGAGATGGAACAGGATCCTTGATGCGGACAACTGGCTAAGACGATGGTGCAGACAACAAGGACTCAAATTCCTGGACCAAGGTGTGAATTACCTGTACGATGGACTCCTCGCCAGAGACGGACAACACCTCATCAAACCTGGGAAACACACATTCGCCAAAAGACTCGCTACACTCATCAGGAGAGCGTTAAACTAGAAGAAGAGGGGATGGGATGAAAAACGTTAGACACGAACATGAAACCAGATATTATAGTGATGAATGATATGAAGTGTGGCAAAGAAGATCCAAGTCAACATACTGTGGCAGGGCTAAGGGTCGTGTAATTGATGGGAGATATGTGTCTCATAAATGGCTTATCTCCATAATGTAAGGCAGAAGTAAAGCATACCAGATATTGTTATTGTTTTTGTTTGAAGGACCTGTGGTGAGGTCACAGTCATGTGACCAGTCAGCTGCTGGGAACGTGGGTGTGGCTACAGCCTTATAATGTGACCTGCTCCTGAACCAGGGAGCTGTATGTGGGGAGGACTACACCTCCCAGCATGTGCTGAGACTCGCGGTCTGAGTCTGCAACCACGAAGGTTTATGTTTTGTTTGCCTAAGCTAGAGGCTATTTTTGGTGATACGCTGTTTTATGGTTTATGACAGAAATAAACCTCATGAACTTTGGAAGAACTGGTCTCCTGATTGTCTCCCGCTGCACCTGAGCGAGTCACATCCCCACAATTGGTGGTACACGTGCGGGCAGCGGTCCCAGCAGAGACTTGAGACAGTTGCTGCATGTCCTGGGTGAAGTTTGTAGCAGGGCAACAAGCATTGCCTGGAATCATGGAGGACCTCATGAAACACCTGGTCCAGTCCCAGGCACTGCAGCAGGAAACCAACAAGCTGTTGTTACAGCAGATCCAGCAAAGCCAGCAGGAGCAGCGGCAGCAGTTCCAGCAGAGCCAGCAGGAACAACGGCAGCAGATGCAGCTTCTGGCAACCGCCATCCAGGAGGGCAGGACGAGCGCCCCAACCCCAGGTCGGGCTGATGCCACCGACGTCGAGAAGGCGGTAAGACGCGCATTACAGAAAATGACCCCTGAGGATGATGTGGAGGCCTTCCTGACGGTGTTTGAGAGGGTGGCTGAGAGGGAAAAACTTCAGCCAGAGCGGTGGGCGGAGGTACTGGCCCCTTACCTAACGGGGGAGCCCCAGAAGGCGTACTTTGACCTGACGGTACAAGATGCCAGAGAGTATCCCAAATTAAAAGTGGAAATTCTCGCACGCTTGGGGGTAACAATGACTACCAGGGCACAGCGAGTTCATCGCTGGGCCTATCACCGGGACAAACCCCCGCGCTCCCAAATGTTTGACCTGTTGCACCTGGTCCAGAAATGGCTGCAGCCAGAGTCGGCTTCCCCTGCACAGATGGTAGAGCGAGTTGTGATGGATCGGTTTGTGCATTCTCTGCCGAGACCTCTACAGACTTGGGTTGCCCAGGGTGATCCCCAAAATGCTGATGAACTGGTTGGGCTGGTCGAGAGATACCAGGGGATGGAAGGTTCCTTGGGGAAGCAGCCCATTCCATATTGGGGGTCCCAGCAGGGGGCGGAGTCACAAAAAGGGGTGGTGCGTCCAAGGTCAAAAGGGGCGGGGGAGGCGGTGCCCAAGGTCCCCTCGGGTGTTATTTGCTGGAAGTGTCATGGGCCAGGACATATAGCGGCCCGTTGTCCCCAGACCACCGAGCAGATGGACTGCAGCATGGGACGCCGTAGTTCATACTACGCATATTCAGCTTGCAGTGTGAACTCGCTACCTAACAAGGGGCCACAAGCGTGTCCCGTGAAGGTGAACGGTCAAGCAGTAATGGCGCTTCTGGACTCCGGGAGCTTGGTGACCCTTGTGAGGGCCAGTTTTCCTCTAAACATACTCCCGGGTAAAAAGATTGGTGTTCGGTGCATACATGGCGATGCAAAGGACTACCCTATGGCTAGGGTGAAGATTGAAACGGCGCATGGCACCGAGTCGCATGAAGTTGGCGTTGTTCGAGACTTGTTGCATCCCTTAATTATTGGCCGGGATTTCTGTCTGTTTTGGGATCTGTGGGGGATGGGTTCTGAGTGTGCTAGCAAGAGCATGGAACCAATCCACCCCACTGAGGTATCGCCACCACCAGAGGCAGACGAGTTCCCTTTATGTGTCCTTGTTGGGGATGAAGAGGAAGGGTCCCCTGTACCTGACATCCCGGAGTTAGGGGTGGCCGGGGAGAATTTTGGGACTGCCCAACATAGGGACCCCACACTAAGGGAAGCCTTTAACAATGTCACCGTCATTAATGGGGTTGCACAAGAGCCGGGAGCAGACACAAGGTTTCCCCATTTTATGCTGAGTGGGGAATTGTTGTACCGGGTCACGAAAATAAGGGAGGAGGTGGCAGAGCAGTTAATAGTACCAGGCCCCTATAGACGAAAAGTGTTGGACATGGCCCATTCACACATCTTGGGGGGACACCTGGGGGTGGAAAAAACCCAGGAACGGATTGTACAGAGGTTCTATTGGCCTGGGTGTCACCGGGAAATAGTAAACTATTGCAGGTCCTGCCCGACATGTCAGTTAACTGCCCCCACATCTCATTTTCGGAACCCTCTTGTGCCACTGCTAGTGTTGAGCATTCCGATACCGCAAGTATCGGGTATCGGCCGATACTTGCTGTATCGGAATTCCGATACCGACTTCCGATATTTTTTCAATATCGGAATTCGGCATCGGAATCGGAATTCAAAGTTGATTGACAGACTGACGTCATCATGATGCGCGGTGTGTGCGCATCATGATGCGCCGTCATTTCGGGCCTGCCGGGGGTCTCTGCCGGCCTGCCGGGGGGCTGTGCCGGCCTGCCGGGGGGCTGTGCCGGCCTGCCGGGGGGCTGTGTGGACTGCCCGGGGTCTGTACCGGCCTGCCGGGGGGCTGTGCCGGCCTGCCGGTGGTCTGTGCACCCTGTGGGGGTCTGTACCGGCCTGCCGGGGGGCTGTGCCGGCCTGCCGGTGGTCTGTGCACTCTGTGGGGGTCTGTACCGGCCTGCCGGGGGGCTGTGCCGGCCTGCCGGGGGGCTGTGCTGATGTCCGGGGGTCTGTGCAAGCATCGTCCGATGGGACTACAAGTCCCATCGGGCGATGCCTGCTACCATGACAGTGATTGACACATTAGCCAATGATGGGACAGTAGTAGTCCCATCATCCGGCTAATGTGTTAAATGTTAAAAAAAAAAAAAAAAATACTACATACATACTACATGCATGCTACATACATACTACATACTACATACATACTACATATATACTACATACATACTACATGCTACATACATACTACATACATACTACATGCATGCTACATACATACTACATACTACATACATACTACATACATACTACATGCTACATACATACTACATACATACTACATACATGCTACATACATACTACATACATGCTACATACATACTACATGCATGCTACATACATACATGCTACATACATACTACATGCATGCTACATACATACTACATGCTACATACATACTACATATATACTACATACATACTACATATATACTACATACATGCTACATACATGCTACATACATGCTACATGCATGCTACATACATACTACATACATGCTACATACATGCTACATGCATGCTACATGCTACATACATACCACATACATACTACATATATACTACATGCTACATACATACCACATACATACTACATACATGCTACATACTACATACATACTACATACATACTACATGCATGCTACATACATACTACATGCATGCTACATACATACTACATGCCACATACATACTACATACATACTACATACATACTACATGCTACATACATACTACATATATACTACATGCATGCTACATACATACTACATGCTACATACATACCACATACATACTACATACATGCTACATATATACTACATGCATGCTACATACATACTACATGCTACATACATACTACATACATGCTACATACATACTACATACATACTACATGCTACATACATACCACATATATACTACATACATACTACATACAATACATTCATACAATACATACATAGACATACAGTACATATAACATAGAGTAACATACTTACCAATACTTGTCACATTGTTCCCCGAAGCCATTGTCGTCTACGGAATAAATATTAACATAACAAACCACAAAAATACTCACCCACGATCCGAAGCAGTCCACGAGTGTGTCCCACGACGATCTTGGGTAGAGAACTGCAGCATCAGATGATGCTGCCGTTCTCTACTGGCTGCAGGAATCCAATGACGGAAGGTAGGTATCCTTCCGCACTGTATTCCTCCGCCACTTAAAAAAAAAAAGTCCCTAGTCTCACTTTATGCCATTGCTGCGTGGGAAATTCCCACACAGCAATGGCATAAAGTGAGACTAGGGACTTTTTTTTTTTTTAAGTGGCGGAGGAATACAGTGCGGAAGGATACCTACCTTCCGTCATTGGATTCCTGCAGCCCGTAGAGAACGGCAGCAACAGCTGATGCTGCAGTTCTCTACCCAAGATCGTCGTGGGACACACTCGTGGACTGCTTCGGATCGTGGGTGAGTATTTTTGTGGTTTGTTATGTTAATATTTATTCCGGAAAAGACAATGGCTTCGGGGAACAATGTGACAAGTATTGGTAAGTATGTTACTCTATGTTATATGTACTGTATGTCTATGTATGTATTGTATGAATGTATTGTATGTATGTAGTATATATGTGGTATGTATGTAGCATGTAGTATGTATGTAGTATGTATGTAGCATGCATGTAGCATGCAGTATGTATGTAGCATGCATGTAGTATATATGTAGTATGTATGTGGTATGTATGTAGCATGTAGTATGTATGTAGCATGCATGTAGTATGTATGTAGCATGCATGTAGTATATATGTAGTATGTATGTAGCATGTAGTATGTAGCATGCATGTAGTATATATGTAGTATGTATGTAGCATGTAGTATGTATGTAGCATGTATGTAGCATGCATGTAGTATGTATGTAGTATGTATGTAGCATGTAGTATGTATGTAGCATGCATGTAGTATGTATGTAGCATGCATGTAGTATGTATGTAGCATGCATGTAGTATGTATATGGTATGTATGTAGCATGTAGTATGTATGTAGCATGCATGTAGTATATATGTGGTATGTATGTAGCATGCATGTAGCATGTATGTAGTATGTATGTAGTATATATGTAGTATGTATGTAACATGTAGTATGTATGTAGCATGCATGTAGCATATATGTAGTATGTATGTAGCATGTAGTATGTATGTAGCATGCATGTAGTATATATGTAGTATGTAGCATGTAGTATGTATGTAGCATGCATGTAGTATATATGTGTTATGTATGTAGCATGTAGCATGCATGTAGTATGTATGTAGTATATATGTGGTATGTATGTAGCATGCAGTATGTATGTAGCATGCATGTAGTATATATGTAGTATGTATGTTGCATGTAGTATATATGTAGTATGAATGTAGCATGTATGTAGTATGTAGTATGAATGTAGCATGTATGTAGTATGCATGTTGTATGTATGTAGCATGTAATTTTTTTTTTTTTTTTTTTACATTTAACACATTAGCCGGATGATGGGACTACTACTGTCCCATCATTGGCTAATGTGTCAATCACTGTCATGGTAGCAGGCATCGCCCGATGGGACTTGTAGTCCCATCGGACGATGCCTGCACAGACCACCGGCAGGCCGGCACAGCCCCCCGGAGCCTGCACAGCCCCCCCCGGCAGGCCGGCACAGCCCCCCGGAGCCTGCACAGCCCCCCGGCAGGCCGGCACAGCCCCCCGGAGCCTGCACAGACCACCGGCAGGCCGGCACAGCCCCCCGGCAGGCCGGCACAGACCACCGGAGCCTGCACAGCCCCCCTGGCAGGCCGGCACAGCCCCCCGAAAGGCCCGTACAGACCCCAGAGAGGCTGTACAAGGGCAGGAAAGGGTTTTTCTTATTCCGATACCGGAAGTCCCATAGACTTGAATGGGACTTCCGGTATCGGAATCGGCGATACCGATACTTTTTTTAAAGATCGGCCGATACCATCCGATACGATACTTTGAAGTATCGGACGGTATCGCTCAACTCTAGCCACTGCCCATTATTGAGGTGCCATTTGAGAGAATTGCCATGGACTTGGTCGGTCCCTTAGTTAAATCAGCTCGGGGCCATCAGTATATATTAGTCATCCTGGACTATGCCACACGCTATCCTGAGGCCATTCCCCTGAGAAACTCCTCTGCGAAGAGTATAGCCCATGAGCTGGTCCATGTGTTTTCCCGGACGGGTTTGCCGAAGGAGATCCTGACCGACCAGGGGACACCTTTTATGAGCAAGGTGATGAGAGAATTGTGCAGAGTCTTGCAAATTTCCCAGCTGAGGACTTCAGTGTACCATCCACAGTCAGATGGCCTTGTTGAGAGGTTTAACAAGACCCTGAAGAGCATGCTGAGAAAAGTCATAGAGGAAGATGGTAGAGACTGGGATTGTCTCTTACCGTATTTACTGTTTTCTATCCGTGAAGTTCCCCAGGCCTCCACGGGGTTCTCCCCCTTCGAGCTTCTGTACGGCCGGCATCCGCGAGGTCTCCTAGATATAGCCAAGGAAACCTGGGAAGCCGAAGTCACGCCCCACAGAAGCGTCATTGAGCATGTGGCACTGATGCAGCAGAGGGTTGCGAAGGTGATGCCCATTGTTAAAGAACATCTCCGCCAGGCACAAGAGGCTCAGGCCAGGGTCTACAACCGGTCAGCCAGAGTGAGGCAGTTCAATCCGGGAGACCGAGTTCTCGTGCTAATACCGACGGTGGAAAGTAAGTTCTTGGCCAAGTGGCAAGGGCCATATGAGGTGGTGGAGAAACTGTGAGACATAAACTACAAGATCCACCAACCCAGAAGACGGAAGCCATACCAGGTTTACCATGTTAACCTTATCAAGCCGTGGCAAGATAGAGAGCCAGCGGTAACTCCGTGCTTGCTGGGCAACCTAGAAGGGGAGGTTGGAGCCGTTACCATAGCGGAGACTCTATCGAAGGCCCAGAAGCAGCAGTGCCGGGAGTTACTCCAGAAAAACCGCGACCTGTTCTCAGAGTTGCCGGGGTGCACGAAGGTGGTGGAGCACGAAATTCTGACCGAGCCACATGTGCGGGTGAACGTGAAACCATATCGTATTCCTGAGGCCCGGCGAGAGGTAATCTCCAAGGAGGTGCAGCGTATGTTGAAGCTCGGGGTCATTGAGGAATCCAAGAGCGGCTGGTCGAGCCCGATTGTCCTGGTCCCAAAACCAGATGGTGAATGGAGGTTCTGCAACCATTACCGGAAGCTGAATGAGGTCTCCAAGTTCGACGCTTATCCCATGCCACGCGTTGATGAGCTCATCGAGAGACTTGGACCTGCCAGGTACATAACCACTTTGGATCTGACCAAGGGATATTGACAGATCCCCATGGCACAGGAAGCCAAGGAGAAGACGGCATTCTCCACACCAGACGGGTGCTTCCAGTATGTCCGGATGCCGTTTGGCCTACAGGGAGCTCCAGCAACCTTCCAGAGGGCGATGGATAGAATCCTTGCACCTCATAAGCTATACGCTGCCGCATACCTGGATGATATCGTCATCTTTACCCCGGACTGGGAGACTCACCTGGAAAAGGTCGAAGCAGTGTTTGACGCTCTAAGAGAGGCGGGGTTTACAATAAACCCGAAGAAGTGTGCCTTGGGGAGAGAAGAAGCCAAGTACCTCGGATATGTAGTGGGGTGTGGCGAGATCAAACCCCAAATCAATAAAGTGGAGGCAATTTAAACATGGCCGAGACCTCTGTCAAAGAAGCAAGTTAAAGCCTTCCTGGGGATTGTGGGATATTACAGGAGGTTTATCCCAAACTTCGCCACAATGGCTGCACCTCTAACTGATCTGCTTAAAGGGACAAAGTCAGTGATGGTCAGCTGGTCCGAAGAAGCAGAGTCAGCCTTCCAAGAAATGAAGGGAGCTCTTTGTAAGCAGCCCGTTTTGGTGGCCCCAGACTTTAAACGTGAATTTGTCCTCCAGACAGATGCCTCAGATGTCGGGGTAGGAGCTGTCCTTTCCCAAGAGATACGTGGGGAGGAGCATCCTGTTCTCTACTTGAGTAGGAAGTTGACTTCTTGTGAGAGAAATTACTCAGTTGTAGAGAAGGAGTGTTTGGCCATAAAATGGGCAGTGGACACATTACGGTACTACCTGGTGGGACGGAAGTTTAGGTTAATATCCGACCATGCCCCACTCAGGTGGATGAGGGAAACCAAGGGCAAGAATGCTAGGGTCACCCGCTGGTTCTTAGCCCTACAAGACTTCAGTTTCCATGTAGAGCATAGGGCCGGGAAGCTACATGGGAATGCCGATGCCCTCTGCAGAATCCCTTGCCTGGTAGGTGAAAGTGCCAAGCCCCACGGCTTTAGGCAGAGGGGGGAGGTATGTGGCAGGGCTAAGGGTCGTGTAATTGATGGGAGATATGTGTCTCATAAATGGCTTATCTCCATAATGTAAGGCAGAAGTAAAGCATACCAGATATTGTTATTGTTTTTGTTTGAAGGACCTGTGGTGAGGTCACAGTCATGTGACCAGTCAGCTGCTGGGAACGTGGGTGTGGCTACAGCCTTATAATGTGACCTGCTCCTGAACCAGGGAGCTGTATGTGGGGAGGACTACATCTCCCAGCATGTGCTGAGACTCGCGGTCTGAGTCTGCAACCACGAAGGTTTATGTTTTGTTTGCCTAAGCTAGAGGCTATTTTTGGTGATACGCTGTTTTATGGTTTATGACAGAAATAAACCTCATGAACTTTGGAAGAACCGGTCTCCTGATTGTCTCCCGCTGCACCTGAGCGAGTCACATCCCCACAATACTCAGAAGGGAGGTAAGAAAATTTCTAAAACAATCAACAGGGAGGAGATTGGAACAAAGCAAAATTCTCTAAAATGCATGCTCTCAAAACGCCAGAAGCCTGACAAACAAGATGGAAGAACTAGAAGCAGAAATATCTACAGGTAACTATGACATAGTGGGAATAACCGAGACATGGTTAGACGAAAGCTATGACTGGGCAGTTAACTTACAGGGTTGCAGTCTGTTTAGAAAGGATCGTAAAAATTGGCGTGGAGGAGGTGTTTGTCTTTATGTAAAGTCTTGTCTAAAGTCCACTTTAAGGGAAGATATTAGTAAAGGGAATGAGGATGTCGAGTTCATATGGGTCGAAATACATGGAGGGAAAAATAGTAACAAAATTCTCTTTGGGGTCTGTTACAAACCCCCAAATATAACAAAAATCATGGAATGTTTACTACTAAGGCAGATAGATGAAGCTGCATCATAATCCATGCTTGATCGTGACCGATAAATGCACAAAGTAACCTTTTTTTTCCTTGAGCTGTGTGCTCAGAGATAGTTTTGCACCGGTGGCCAGTATGGTCATTGCACTGTGTGCTTAGAGATAGTTTTGCCCCAGTGGCAAGTATGGGCATTGCACTGGTGTTTTTAGAGATAGTTTTCTCCTGGTGGTGGTTAGTGTAATTGCACGGGAATCACTAACAGGTGTGTTTACTCAATAAAGGTGTGTCAGTTGCTCTAACTCATGTTGGTGATATTTTTGGGCTTTTCCAACCATGCTGGGTGAAGGAAGAAGCTGAGGAGAGTCCAGGACAGCCCAGTCAGAGTCCTGGAGTGGCAGCTATGGTGTCAGCAAGGAGTTTGTGTAAAGTATGTTGGAGTGGCAGCTATAGTGGCAGTGAAGAATTCTTGCAACGCTTGGTGGAGTGGCAGCTATGGTGTAGAGCTGCACTCAGTTGCTGGACTCTTTTGCTGGAAGCTGCACTCAGGTGCTGGACTCCATTGCTGGACAGCTGCACTCAGTTGCTGGACTCTTTTGCTGGAAGCTGCACTCAGGTGCTGGACTCTATGGTGTCAGCGAGGAGTTTATGTAAAGCATGGTGGAGTGGCAGCTATGGTGTCAGTGAAGAATTCCTGCAAAGCTTGGTGGAGTGGCAGCTATGGTGTAGAGCTGCACTCAGTTGCTTGACTCTTTGGCTGAAAGCTGCACTCAGGTGGTGGACTCCGTTGCTGGACAGCTGCACTCAGGTGCTGGACTCCGTTACTGGACAGCTGCACCCAGGTGATGGACACAGTGGGAGGAAGATGCACTCAGGTGTTGGACTCTGTTGCCTAGAGCAAGTGCATCAGAGCAAAGCTAAGTGTTTCCCTGTTTGTCACTTTTCCTCAAGTTGGTGTTAGTACAGCGGTGGGGCCAGTGCCTGCACCAACCAGCTCCCTAGCAAGGGTAGGTGTAGGGTGTGCTAGGGTGACAGGTTCGTGATCGGCGCCCAGTGCGGAACCGGCATAGGGAACGTTAGGAGCGTTATGGACACTGACTCAGGGGAGTGCAGGAGGTCTCCATGTCCCCTTTCCCTATTGCAGGGCCCACCCTTGTAAATGTTTCCCTATCCCCTGTGTCTTGTTGAATTAGTTACTGGCCTGCAGGCCGCATCACGCAGGACAATTTTACGTGCCGTGTCCTGTTGTATTAGTTACCGGCCTGCTAGCCATGTCACACAGGACGGGGCACGTGACATTATCACCAACCCTTACATTTTTTTTTTTCTGGTGAGCCTCGGGCCATGTTCAGACCTGTTAGCATTTGCTGCTGGGCCTCACTGAGGTGAGTGAGGAGCTGCATGGTGTGTAAGCAGTTCCAGCAGCAGTAATCAGGGTCTGGGGCCTTCCCTCTGACTCAACCAGAAAATCAAATAGCGGCTGGCAATGAAGCCCCCTAGAGTCGCAGCTGAGAAGCGGGTCTTGATCATACAGGAGGGCGCACCCAGACAAGTGGGTGGATTTGGTGTCCCCATGGTGCTGTCTGGGGTTCCCCGAGGTGAAGGGGTATGTCCCGGTAGGGAGCAGACTGGTGTTATAGTCCGCGGGGCTCACGCCAAATCTTCCATACCACCGAAGAAGCTGCCCCCTCCTGGTCGTGTGGAGGAAGGTGACCAGGGAGTGTATTTTTTCTTCCATATCCCAGGCCCCTCCCTCATCGGTGTGAGCAGCAGGTGTGCTGCGGGGGAGTAGGGGCAAGTCTCTACCCTCGCCATTAGCCAACCCTGGAGGCGCAGACCTCGTGGTGAAAGGGCTAGGGGGTGGTGTACCCCTTGGTGGAGTGCGGGGGTGTGAGTGTGGTGACACAGGGGGACACCTCTGTTGTCGATCCCAGAGAGAGTTCCCCGATGATTGACAAACAAATGTGTGGCAATGAACGTTCAGTTCCAGACCTGTGTGTGAACGAGTGTGTATGGGTCCCACCAAAAAAACATCTAGTGGGAGTGTGTTGTGGAGTCTTACCAGCTCATATCAAACATACACATATATAACTTGTTCCCCAGGACGGCGCTTTGGAGATGTGTGGTGCCTCCAGAACTTATTGCCAATACCAGCGGTGCGTTTGTCATAAACATGAAGTGCAGGTGGTTGCTGGGGGAACTCTGGATCTGGGCGTCCTCTCTGTGGGTGGTTCCTGATGAGAAGCGGTTTTGAGGGTCCAGAGGCCCCTCATTAAGGGGAGGGTACAGTCATGATCAATGCTGGATCGTGACAGATAAATGCACAAAGTAACCTTTTTTTATTCTTTGAGCTGTGTGCTCAATAGTTTTGCCCCAGTGGCCAGTATGCTCATTGCACTGTGTGCTTAGAGATAGTTTTGCCCCGGTGGCCAGTGTGGTCATTGCACTGTGTGCTTAGAGATAGTTTTGTCCCGGTGGCAAGTATGGTCATTGCACTGCTGTATTTTAGAGATAGTTTTCCCCTGGTGGTGGTTAGTGTAATTGCACGGGAATCACTAACAGGTGTGTTTACTCAATAAAGGTGTGTCAGTTGTTCTGACTCACGTTGGTGATATTGTTTGGCTTTTCCAACCATGCTGGGTGAAGGAAGGAGCTGAGGAGAGTCCAGGATAGTAGCTCCGTCAGAGTCCTAGAGTGGCAGCTATGGTGGCAGCGAGGAGTTCGTGTAAAGCATGGTGGAGTGGCAGCAATGGTGTCAGTGAAGAAGTCTTGCAAAGCTTGGTGGAGTGGCAGCTATGGTGTAGAGCTGCACTCAGTTGCTGGTCTCTTTAGCTGGAAGCTGCACTCAGGTGCTAGACTCCGTTGCTGGACAGCTGCACCCAGGTGTTGGACACGGTGGGAGGAAGATGCACTCAGGTGTTGGACTCTGTTGCCTAGAGCAATTGTATCAGAGCAAAGCTAAGTGTTTCCCTGTTTGTCACTTTTCCTCATTTTGGTGTTAGTACAGCGGTTGGGCCAGTGCCTGCACCACCCAGCTCCCTAGTAAGGGATAGGTGTAGGGTGTGCTAGGGAGACAGGTTCATGATCAGCGTCCGGTGCGGAACCAGCATAGGGAACGTTAGGAGTGATAGGGACTCTGACTCAGTGGAGTGCAGGAGGTCTCCACATCCCCCGTTCCCTATCGCAGGGCCCACTGTTGTAAATGTTTTGTAAATGTTTTGTTGTATTAGTTACCGGCCTGTGGGCCACGTCACACTGGACAATTACATGTGCCGTTTCCTGTTGTATCAGTTACCGGCCTGCTGGCCATGTCACAAAGGACGGGGCACGTGACAAGTTGCAACCCATAGTGAGGTCCTTGTTATGGGGGACTTTAACTACCCGGATATTAACTTGGAAACAGAGACCTGCGAAACTCATAAAGGCAACAGGTTTCTGCTAACAGCCAAGAATAATTATCTTTCACAATTGGTGCAGAATCCAACCAGAGGAGCAGCACTTTTAGACCTAATACTATCTAACAGACCTGACAGAATAACAATTGTGCAGGTTGTTGGGCATCTAGGAAATAGCGACCACAATATTGTACAGATCCACTTGTCTTTCGCATGTCAGGGAGTCAAAAAAACTGAACTTTAGGAAGGCAAAGTTTGACCAGCTTAGAGATGCCCTTAATCTGGTTGAATGGGACAATGTCCTCAGAAATAAGAATACAGAAAATAAATGGGAAATGTTTAAGAACATCCTTAATAGGCACTGTAAGCGGTTTATACCTTGTGGGAATAAAAGGACAAGAAATAGGAAAAACCCAATGTGGCTAAACAAAAAAGTAAGAGGGGCAATTAACAGTAAAAAGAAAGCATTTAAACTACTAAAGCAGGATGGCACCGTTGAAGCTCTAAAAATCTATAAGGAGAAAAATTCTTTATCCAAAAAATAATTAAAGCTGCCAAAAAGGAAACAGAAAAGCACATTGCTAAGGAGAGTAAAACTAATCCCAAGCTGTTCTTCAACTATATCAATAGTAAAAGAATCAAAAGTGAAAGTGTAGGCCCATTAAAAAATTGTGAGGAAAGTATGGTGGTAGATGATGAGGAAAAAGCTGATATATTAAACACCTTCTTCTCCATGGTATTCACGGTGGAAAATGAAATGCTAGGTGAAATGCCAAGAGACAATGAAAACCCTATATTAAGGGTCACCAATCTAACCCAAGAAGAGGTGCAAAACCGGCTAAATAAGATTAAAATAGATATATCTCCGGGTCTGGATGGCATACACCCACGAGTACTAAGAGAACTAAGTAATGTAATAGACAAACCATTATTTCTTATATTTAGAGACTCTATAGCGACGGGGTCTGTTCCACAGGACTGGCGCATAGCAAATGTGGTACCAATATTCAAAAAGTGCTCTAAAAGTGAACCTGGAAATTATAGGCCAGGAAGTCTAACCTCTATTGGTAAAATATTTGAAGAGTTTCTGAGGGATGATATTCTGGATTATCTCAATAAGAATAACTGTTTAACCCCATATCAGCATGGGTTTATGAGGAATAGCTCCTGTCAAACCAATCTAATCAGTTTTCATGAAGAGGTAAGCTATAGACTGGACCAAGGTGAGTCATTGGATGTGGTATATCTTGATTTTTCTAAAGCGTTTGATACCGCGCCACACAAGAGGTTGGTACACAAAATGAGAATGTTGGGTCTGGGGGAAAATGTGTGTAAATGGGTAAGTAACTGGCTTAGTGATAGAAAGCAGAGGGTGGTTATAAATGGTATATTCTCTAACTGGGTCGCTGTGACCAGAGGGGTACCGTAGGGGTCGGTGTTGGGACCTATTCTCTTTAACATATTTATTAACGATCTGGTAGAAGGTTTGCACAGTAAAATATCGATACTTGCAGATGATACAAAACTATGTAAAGCAGTCAATACAAGAGAAGATAGTTTTCTGCTACAGATGAATCTGGATAAGTTGGGAACTTGGGCCGAAAGGTGGCAGATGCAGTTTAACAATGATAAATGTAAGGTTATACAAATGGGAAGAAGGAATCAATATCACCATTACACACTGAACGGTAAACCACTGGGTAAATTTGATATGGAGAAGGACTTGGGGATCCTAGTTAATGATAAACTTACCTGGAGCAGCCAGTGCCAGGCAGCGGCTGCCAAGGCAAGTAGGATCATGGGGTGCATTAAAAAATGTCTGGATACACATGATGAGAGCATTATACTGCCTCTGTACAAATATCTGGTTAGACCGCACATGGAGTACTGTGTACAGTTTTGGGCACCGGTGATCAGGAAAGATATAATGGAACTAGAGCAGGTACAAAGGAGGGCAACAAAATTAATAAAGAGGATGGGCGAACTACAAAACCCAGAGAGATTAGCAAAATTAGGATTATTTAGTCTAGAAAAAAGATGACTGAGGGGCGATCTAATAACCATGTATAAGTATATAAGGGGACAATACAAATATCTCTCCGAGGATCTGTTTATACCAAGGAAGGTGACGGTCACAAGGGGGCATTCTCTGCGTCTGTCTGGAGGAGAAAAGGTTTTTCCACCAACATAGAAGAGGATTCTTTACTGTTAGGGCAGTGAGAATCTGGAATTCCCTGCCTGAGGAGGTGGTGATGGCGAACTCAGTCGAAGGGTTCAAGAGAGGCCTGGATGTCTTCCTGGAGCGTAACAATATTGTATCTTACAGTTATTGCTAGGTTCTTTAGAAGGACGTAGATATGGGGATTATTCTGACAGAATTTTATAGGCTGAACTGGATGGACTAATGACTTTTTTTCGGCCTTACTAACTATGTTACTATGTGTGTTAATAGCAAGGTGACATTAACCCCTTATTACCCCATATGCCACCCGCCACAGGGCTATGGGAAGAGAGCGGGTATCCTGTCGGGTTCCGTAATGATTTTACTCTGAACTACAGTTCAAAAGTTTGGTGTCACCCAGACAATTTTGTGTTTTCCATGAAAACTCATACTTTTATTAATCAAATGAGTTGCCAAATGAATTTAAAATCTAGTCCAGACATTGACAAGATTCGAAAAATAGATTTTTATTTGAAATAATTTTCTCCTTCAAGCTTTGCTTTTGGCAAAGAATGCTCCCTTTCCATCAAGTACATCATTGCTGTCGTTTGGCATTCTAGCAGTTAATTTGCTGAGTTAATCTGGAAAAATTTCACCCCATGCTTCCAGAAACCCCTCCCACAAGTTGGTTTGGCTTGATGGGCACTTTTTGCGTACCATATGGTCAAGCTGCTCCCATAACAGCTCAATGGGGTTGAGATATGGTGACTGCACTGGCCACTCCATTACAGATAGAATACCAGCTGCCTGCTTCTTCCCTAAATAGTTCTTGCATAATCTGGAGGTGTGCTTTGGATCATTGTCCTGTTGTAGGATGAAATTGGCTCCAATCAATCCCTGTCTACAGGGTATGGCATGGCGTTGCAAAATGGAGTGATAGCCTTCCTTATTCAAAATCCCTTTAACCTTGTACAAATCTCCCACTTTACCAGCACCAAAGCAACCACAAACCATCACATTACCTCCACCATGCTTGACAGATGGTGTCAGGCACTCTTCCAGCATCTTTTCAATTGTTCTGCGTCTCACAAATGTTCTTCTGAATGATCCAATCACCTCAAACTTGGATTTGTCTGTCGATAACAGTTTTTGCCCATTTTCCTCTGTCCAATGTCTGCGTTCTTTTGCCCATATTAATCTTTTCTTTTTATTAGCCAGTCTCAGATATGGCTTTTTCTTTGCCACAATGCCCTGAAGGCCAGCATCCTGGAGTCGCCTCTTCACTGTAGACGTTGACACTGGCGTTTTGTGTGCACTAATAAAGCGGCCAGTTGAGGACCTGTGAGGCGTCGATTTCTCAAACTACCTACTCTAATGTACTTGTCTTGTTGGTCAGTTGTGCAGCGGAGCCTCCCACTTCTCTTTCTATTCTGGTTAGAGCCTGTTTGTGCTTTCCTCTGGAGGGAGTAATACACACCCTCATAGGAAATCTTGAGTTTCTTGGCAATTTCTTGCATGGAATAGCCTTCATTTCTAAGAACAAGAATGAACTGTCCAGTTTCACATGAAAGTTCTTTTTTCTGGCCATTTTGATAGTTTAATGGAATCAACAAATGTAATGCTCCAGATTCTCAACTAGCTCAAAGGAAGTCAAGTTTATAGCTTCTCTAACCAGCCAAACTGTTTTCAGCTGTGCTAACATACTTGCACAAGGGTTTTCCAGGGTATTCTAACCATCCATTAGCCTTCTTACACAGTTAGCAAACACAAAGTACCATGAGAACACTGGAGTGCTGGTTGCGGCAAATGGGCCTCTATACACCTATGATGATATTGCATTGCAAACCAGACGTTTGCAGCTAGAATGGTCATTTAACACATTAACATGGTAGTGTATATAGACTGTATGTATACAGATTAGAGTTGAGCGACTTTAGTCGGATCGGGTTTCATGAAACAAAATTTGTTTCAGATGAAACTGATCCGACTAGGGCAAAAAAAGTCGGAGTTTCGTCCGAAACCTGACCCAAATGCAAGTCAATGGGGAATAAAAGTCGGCATTGAGCGGATGACATTCATCCATTCAATGCCGACTTTTATTCCCCATTGACTTGCATTGGGGTCGGATTTCGGACGAAACTCCGACATTTTTTGCCCTAGTCGGAACAGTTTCATCTGAAACGAATTTTGTTTCATGAAACCCGATCCGACTAAAGTCGCTCAACTCTAATACGGATGTCAAACGGATACTTTGATGTGAGGAAATCGCATCGCCGCATTACACACGGATGACATACGGATCACTCTTCATGAAACATTTCTGCGATTCTCGTCCGGGAAAGAACGAACCGATTTTTTTTCATACGTTGTGTGTGACTCCAGCCTTACACTGACACTTTGCCTGTTAAGCCATGCCATAAGCGGTGTCTAAAAGGCCACCATAGCTAGCAACCCACAATCAAGTACCCATGGGGTTAAAGAGGGAGCTTCCTCTCACTGTTAACCATGTAGATGCTACTGTTGCTAATGACATATGGCGGATGCATTTTCACCCTACATCGCGCGCAAGAAAATTTTTCCTCAATTGTGTTAAAATTAAAAAAGTTGCAATGGCGGTCATTAAAGGGGTAGTCCAGAACAAATATAATATCTTGATTAAAATTGATTAAACTTATTAATGTACCTATATTATGATTTCAGGCCAGATTTGTAGGTTTCACCGCCGATCATACTTCACTTCTGGGTTAGTAGTAAGGGGGAGGTATGTTTCTTCAAAATACCTAAATAAATGCTGCAATACCATAACCTATCTTTCCTGATTCCAATCACAATGTATCTCTCTATTACTGGTACAGTATGTCCGCTGACTCCTTTCTCACCTTATTTCCTTGATTCTAACACACAATTTGGCCTTATCTGTCCATGTGAATCAAGCTCCTTTTGCATTTTCTCTTCTGACTTCTAATTAATCATCTCCTGTGTCTGTGTTCAGCCTTCCTGCTACTCTTCCCTTCTGATCACACCTGGGGCTTTTCATGTGCTGTTAAGTTGTCATAAATTCAGAGGCACAGGGCTGTCTAAACCTTGGGTTGTCTTTTGCAAGGATGTCTTTTTTAAGGATAACAATAGAAATATGCCAGACATGAGCCAGAAGTGACCAGAAGGTACGCCTAACCTCTGTTAAAATATACAAAATTTCTTTCTGTTAGCTCCACACTTTCTCTTACATGCTGAAATATGTTCTAATGGTTTTGCCTCCATTACTCCTGACTCTCCTTCGCTATCCACAGACCCCAGCACCTTCTAACCAAGTAATAATCTCTCCTTTCCTCTTGCCCCCCCCACCTGACCTCATCTGCTGACCTGCTCCTCAACCTCAGGTCTCTCCCAATAACACACAAAAGTAATCTCCCACTCTCCTCCCGCCACCTGCTCTGCCTCTCTCTGCTTCTCCTCACTGCTGGCGACATATCTCCCAACCCTGGACCCCACACAACTCATACCTCCCATTATTACCCCTTCTATCGTTCTCAAACCAACACAAACACCCGAAATCTTTCTCACCTCAAATCCATGCCCTTGACGCCCACCACCCTGCCCCCTCTCTCGGGATCACTCTGGAATGCCCACTCCATTTGCAATAAACGGCCGCTCCATTTGCAATAAACGCCATGTGATTCATGACCTCTTTATCTCCCGCAATTTTTCCTTCCTTGGCCTCACTGAAACATGGCAGACACTCTATGACACTGCCTCACCTGCTGCGCTATGCTATGGTGGCCTTCACTTCAACCACACTCCTCCTGACAATAGACATGGTGGAGGAGTGGGCCTTCTCCTTTCTTCCAATTGCACCTTCAACCCAATCCCACCTCTTCCCTCACTTATCCTCCCCTCTTTTGAAGTCCACTCTGTCCGCATCTACTCTCCCTACAACCTCCAAGTGGCTGTCATATACCGAACTCCAGGCCCAACCACTGCCTTCATTGACTATTTCTCTACCGGGCTCCATCACTTTCTCCCTGTTGACATTCCCATCATGGGTGACTTCAACATCCCCATTGACACCCACCAGTCAGCAGCTGCAAAACTCCTGTTGCTCACTTCATCTTTTGGACTTATTCAGTGGTCCTCCTCAGCCACCCACACAGACGGACACACATTAGATCTGGTCTTCACCCGTCTCTGCTCCCTATCTAACTTCACAACCTCCCCTCTCCCTCTATCTGACCACCATCTACTCTCTTTCTCATCACTGTCCTCCTCACCTGTCACCCATGTCCAGCAACATGCGCACCCCCCGCAGAAACCTTGCACATCTAGACACTCACATACTCTCTGACTCTATCCTATCACTGTCCTCCATATCTTCACTCCACGACACAGACACTGCCACTAGTTTCTACAATGCCACTCTCGCATCAGCCATTGACTCGGTCGCCCCTGTCATGCATAGCAGAGTGCGACGAATCAGTAGACAACGCTGGCACAATAACACCACTAAAAAGCTTCGGCAAGCATCCTGAATTGCTGAACGGTGCTGGAAGAGAACGCATTCCCAAGGCGACTTCACTGCACTCACACAAGCAACACTTGCATTCAAATCTGCCCTCACCTCTACTAAACAGGCCTACTTTACATCCCTTGTATCTACCTTATCCCACAACCCCAAACAGTTGTTCAATACTTTTAACTCACTCTTCCGCCCATGACTGCCCCCTCCAACTTCCCTAATCTCTGCTGAGGACTTCTCTGCACACTTCAAAAACAAGATAGACCAAACACGGCAAGTCTGTATTATTCAACCACCACAACCCTGTGACGGACTCAGCTCCTGATGAGCCCATTTTTTGAGTGGACCCTCTGGGTCGTGGCACCCACTAAACCGAGGGTGAGCTGACCTTGTGAGAATCCACCCCTATTCAGGGAGTGTCAGGGGCAAGACCAAGGGGGTGAGCCACCACGACTGCTGGGACCAGACGGCCGGCTCAGGGGGACACTATGGGAGTGTCAGACCACCAGAGACAAGCAGGAAACACGACAAGACAAGAGGTAAGTGCAAGGTATCTTCATTAAGATCTTCAGGATCACATTCAGTGCAAACGTGAAAACAAGCAAAACGTGCAAGGTGCGCGTGTGGGCACACCAAGGTCCGTAGCATAGTACGTGCCAGGTGGAACGCCTAGGTACAGGTAAAGGCACAATGGCATCGGACTCCGGACCGCTAGCGACGATCGACATGATCAAGGCATCAGGCTGCGAACATCAGCTCCGGACATCAGGCTGCGGTCATTCAGCTTACGATCTCTGGCAGCGATCGGCAAGTTCCGGGCATCCGGCAGGCAAAGCAGGGTTCAGGCAAGGAGGCACGACAGATATCCAGTATCCAGGCATGGTGCGTGTTAGGGAACACGCCAAGGTCCAAGGCTAGGTGCAAGGCAAGGTGTGTGTGTAGGGGACACGCCAGGGTTCAAAGCGAGGTACAAAGCATGGTGCATGTGTAAGGGACACACCTAGGTTCAAAGCGAGGTGCGTGTGTAGGGGACACGCCAGGGTTCAAAGCGAGAAAAGGTGTGTGTGTAAAGACACGCCAGAGCACAAGGTACAAGATACAAGACAGAGTGCGTGTGTAGAGACACGCCAAAGCACAAGGTGCAAGGTACAAGACAGAGCACGTGTGTAGATACACGCCAAAGCACAAGGTAGAAGACAGAGTGCATGTGTAGAGACACGTCAAGGTCAGGGTTCAAGGCAGGGTGCATGCTAGGAGCCACGCCAGAGTTCAGAGCAGGATGCGTGCTAGGAGCCACGCACGATGCACACCTCACTGGCCAGTGCACACGGCTGTAACGACAGCACGAGGCATGACCTTGGCACAGGAGGCGGGCAAAGGAACCTTTGTGCTAGGAGCCACGCCAGGTTCAGGGCAGGGTGCATGCTAGGAGCCATGCCAGGTTCAGGGCAGGGTGCGTGCTAGGAGCCACGCCAGGGTTCAAGGCAGGGTACGTGCTAGGAGCCACACCAGGGTTCAAGGCAGGGTGTGTGCTAGGAGCCACGCCAAGGTTCAAGGAAGGGCTGCGTGCTAGGAGCCATGCAGGAGGCACGCCACACTGGCCAGTGCACACGGCGGTACACAAACACGAGGCACTTACCACGGCACAGGAGACTGCCAAGGGGAACCCACGCCGGGGTTCAAGGCAAGGACAAGGCAAGGAAGAAGGCAAGACTAGGCACGAAACACGGAGCAGAACAAAGTCAGGAACAGAGCCAGGTCAGAGCGAGGACAGAGTCTAGCAGCGGAGCGTAGGCCGAAACCCAGAGCCGGGCCAAGGGAGAACCTTGGGACTAGACTTGAAAATGTGCAAGAGAGCTCTACAAGGCAAAGCAAAGCAGGGACAAAACATGGCACGAAGGACAAACACTAGACAAGACACAAGACCAGAGATGGAATACGAGCACGGAGCGTGTGCAAAGATGCACGACAGAGCAGAGTGCGAGGGCACAGAATAGAGGGAGCGCCCCACAGACCAAGCAGCCATGCAGGGACACAACACAATACTCAGGCCCTGAGTATAGGAAGGGGCGGCCTGATATAGGGCATAGCACCTCCTCTTCCAGGTCAGGACCAGGGGAGTACTTCCGGGTTCAGATCCACAGGATAACAGAGCGTAGTCACATGATCAGAGTTCCAGACATGACGAGACGACTGCAGAATCAGTGCCGAAACCTAGACAGGTCACATGATCAGAGTTCTAGACATGACGATATGATTACCAAACCAGACAGTGCAGGATCCTAGGAAAGGTCACATGATCAGCGTTCCAGACATGACGAGATGATTGCAGAACCAGACAGTGCAGGATCCAGACAGGGACACCTGATCAGAGATTCTAGACATGACGAGAAGATCACAGAAGACAGAGCAGTAATGCAGGCATCTTGCAGCTCAGACATGAGGTGAGTGTGCACACTGCTCTAGGGAACGAGCAGGATAGCAGACACAAGGTGCACGTGCACACCGCTCCTGGGGTTCATGAAGCAAAACAGACATGGCGGACGTTATAGTACCCCCCTCTTTAAGCCCCCTCTTACCGGGGCTGGAAAGAAGGAAGAAAAAAAATTTCCCTTCAGCGGAAACCAGAGTTTAACACAAACACTCCAAACAACGTTGATCCGACATCTGAAACGAGCACCTGCACCGGTCAAGATACAGGAGTCGCGGACGAGACACAGAGATCCAGTGGGGAGGACTGTGGGTAGACAGGAAAGTCTTCTTACTCTGGCTGCCATCATTTCCAAACGAGTTCAGAGGACATGGGCCGGGTCTGATTCACATCAGAAGAGTGGCCGGGGTACCGCCATTTTCCAAGTGAATTCAGAGGACATAGATCAGGTCAGATTCTTCATCAGAAGAGTAGCCGAGGTACCAACAGAGTCCATGGCCTGATTAACTGTGACGGACTCATCTCCTGCTGAGCCCATTTTTTGAGTGGACCCTCTGGGTCGTGGCACCCACCCACCGAGGGCGAGCTGACCTTGTGAGACTCCACCCCCTATATAGGGAGTGTCAGGGGCAAGACCAAGGGGGTGAGCCACCACGACTGCTGGGACCATACGGCCGGATAAAGGGGACACTATGGGAGTGTCTGACGACCAGAGACAAGCAGGAAACACGACAAGACAAGAGGTAAGTGCAAGGTATCTTCATTAAGATCTTCAGGATCACATTCAGTGCAAACGTGAAAACAAGCAAAACGTGCAAGGTGCGCGCGTGGGCACGCCAAGGTCAATAGCATAGTACGTGCCAGGTGGCATGCATAGGTACAGGTAAAGGCACAATGGCATCGGACTCCGGACCACTGGCGACGATCGACATGATCAAGGCATCAGGCTGCGAACATCAGCTCCTGATATCAGGCCGCAGTCATCCAGCTTACGATCTCTGGCAGCGATCGGCAGGTTCCGGGCATCCAGCAGGCAAATCAGGGTTCAGGCAAGGAGGCTCGACAGATATCCAGGCATGGTGCGTGTTAGGGAACACGCCAAGGTCCAAGGCTGGTGCAAGGCAAGGTGCATGTGTAGGGGACACGCCAGAGATCAAAGCGAGGTGCAAAGCAAGGTGCGTGTGTAGGGGACATGCCAGGGTTCAAAGCGAGGTGCAAAGCAAGGTGCGTGTGTAAGGGACACGCCAGGGTTCAAAGCGAGGTGCGTGTGTAGGGGACACGCCAGGGTTCAAAGCGAGAAAGGGTGCATGTGTAAAGACACGCCAGAGCACAAGGTACAAGGTACAAGACAGAGTGCGTGTGTAGAGACATGCCAAAGCACAAGGTGCAAGGTACAAGACAGAGTACGTGTGTAGAGACAAGCCAAAGCACAAGGTAGAAGACAGAGTGCGTGTGTAGAGACACGCCAAGGTCAGGGTTCAAGGCAGGGTGCGTGCTAGGAGCCACGCCAGGTTTCAAGGCAGGGTGCGTGCTAGGAGCCACGCCAGAGTTCAGAGCAGGATGCGTGCTAGGAGCCACGCGGGACGCACACCTCACTAGCCAGTACACATGGCTGTAACGGCAGCACGAGGCATGACCTTGGCACAGGAGGCGGGCAAAGGAACCTTCGTGCTAGGAGCCACGCCAGGTTCAGGGCAGGGTGCATGCTAGGAGCCACGCCAGGTTCAGGGCAGGGTGCATGCTAGGAGCCACGCCAGGGTTCAAGGCAGGGTGCATGCTAGGAGCCATGCCAGGGTTCAAGGCAGGGTGTGTGCTAGGAGCCATGCCAGGGTTCAAGGCAGGGTGTGTGCTAGGAGCCACGCCTAGGTTCAAGGAAGGGCTGCGTGCTAGGAGCCACCCAGGAGGCACGCCACACTGGCCGGTGCACACGGCTGTACACAAACACGAGGCACTTACCACGGCACAGGAGACGGCCAAGGGGAACCCACGCCGGGGTTCAAGGCAAGGACAAGGCAAGGAACAAGGCAAGACTAGGCAAGAAACACGGAGCGGAACATAGGCAGAAACAGAGCCAGGTTAGAGCGAGGACAGAGTCTAGCAGCGGAGCGTAGGCCGAAACCCAGAGCCGGGCCAAGGGAGAACCTTGGGACTAGACTTGAAAATGTGCAAGAGAGCTCCACAAGGCAAAGCAAAGCAGGGACAAAACATGGCACGAAGGACAAACACTAGACAAGACACAAGACCAGAGACGGAATACGAGCACGGAGCGTGTGCAGAGACGCACGACAGAGCAGAGTGCAAGGGCACAGAATAGACGGAGCGCCCCACAGACCAAGCAGCCATGCAGGGACACAAAACAATACTCAGGCCCTGAGCATAGGAAGGGGCAGCCTGATATAGGGCATAGCACCTCCTCTTCCAGGTCAGGACCAGGGGAGCACTTCCGGGTTCAGATCCACAGGATAACAGAGCGTAGTCACATGATCAGAGTTCCAGACATGATGAGACAACTGCAGAATCACTGCTGAAACCTAGACAGGTCACATGATCAGAGTTCTAGACATGACGATATGATTACCAAACCAGACAGTGCAGGATCCTAGGAAAGGTCACATGATCAGCATTCCAGACATGACGAGATGATTGTAGAACCAGACAGTGCAGGATTCAGACAGGGACACCTAATCAGAGATTCTAGACATGACGAGAAGATCACAGAAGACAGAGCAGTAACGCAGGCATCCTGCCGTTCAGACATGAGGTGGTGAGTGTGCACACTGCTCTAGGGACCGAGCAGGATAGCAGACACAAGGTGCGCGTGCACACCGCTCCTGGGGTTCATGAAGCAAAACAGACATGGCGGACGTGATAGTACCCCCCTCTTTAAGCCCCCTCTTACCGGGGCTGGAAAGAAGGAAGAAAAAAAAATTTCCCTTCGGCAGAAACCAGAGTTTAACACAAACACTCCAAACAACGTTGATCCGACATCTGAAATGAGCACCTGCACCAGTCAAGATACAGGAGTCGCGGACGAGACACGGAGATCCAGTGGGGAGGATTGTTATGAATGAGTCACCGGAGGAGGAGAAAACAAAAATACAAGCTAAGTCCAGAAAACCGGAGAGGTTGGTAGCTATCGGATTGCAGACCCCTGATCCTATTCACCATAACTACCAGTAGCCATGGGGGGTTCCTACGGTGCCCTAGACCCCTCGTCACAGCCGGAGAACTACATAAGCCTAAAGAAAGAAAGGGGAAATCTAAACTGCCCCAGAGCAGACCCCAAAGCAATAGACAGCCCCCAACATGTATTGTCAGTGAAAAACAGATGAAAGCACACAGACAGAAAGACAAGCTGAGCAAACGATGGGGCCCAACTAACTAGATAGAACCGGACAGAAAAGATGCTGGCTGCAAGCCGCAAAAAACCTTACAAAAATGTCCCAACCGTCTGATAGGAAAAAAGGCCCTGAAGTCGCTAGACTTCAAAATCACTATATCAGCACTCAGGTATATTCTGAAAACAGAGCAAAGAGATCAACTGATCAGAGACAAAAATGGAATTCAGCCAGTCCCAACCAGGACTGGCTGAATACAAACACTAAGGAAACCAGACAAAATCTCATGGAATAATAGCAGGGCAAAAAACTTAGCTTTTAGTAGACAGGAACTAAAACTGGATGCCAGAGCTCAGAGCAGAAAGGATCACCAGCAAACCCTGCAGGGCGTCGGCTGCCTTATATCCACTCAGAAATTCCAGATGTCCAATCACACTCCACCTGTTCAGATAACAGGTTCTTCCCATCACAATCAATTTCATTACCTCTCTTCACCAGCAGAGGGAGTTCATCAGACATCAAAGGTGAAGGGGAAAATGAACTCACAACAGAGGACTGTGGGTAGACAGTAAAGTCTTCTTACTCTGGCTGCCATCATTTCCAAACGAGTTCAGAGGACATGGGCCGGGTCTGATTCACATCAGAAGAGTGGCCGGGGTACCGCCATTTTCCAAGTGAATTCAGAGGACATAGATTAGGTCAGATTCTTCATCAGAAGAGTAGCCGAGGTACCAGCGGAGTCCATGGCCTGATTAACTGTGACGGACTCAGCTCCTGCTGTGCACATTTTTTGAGTGGATCCTCTGGGTCGTGGCACCCACCCACCGAGGGCGAGCTGACCTTGTGAGAATCCACCCCCTATACAGGGAGTGTCAGGGGCAAGACCAAGGGGGTGAGCCACCACGACTGCTAGGACCAGACGGCCGGCTCAGGGGGACACTATGGGAGTGTCTGACGACCAGAGACAAGCAGGAAACAAGACAAGACTTAAGTGCAAGGTATCTTCAATAAGATCTTCAGGATCACATTCAGTGCAAACGTGAAAACAAGCAAAACGTGCAAGGTGCACGCGTGGGCACGCCAAGGTCCATAGCATAGTACGTGCCAGGAGGCACGCCTAGGTACAGGTAAAACCTTCAGAAAGTTGTGGGAAGCAGGGTGTGTTGCAGTCCGCGCTGCCGAGATTCACAAATCATCTGGGATGCAAGATGTTGTAGCAGTGTACTCCTTTATTTCCTCCTACGCGTTTCGGCGCCCTTCCTGGCGCCTCAGGTGCCAGGAAGGGCGCCGAAATGCGTAGGAGGAAATAAAGGAGTACACTGCTACAACATCTTGCATCCCAGGTGATTTGTGAATCTCGGCAGCGCGGACTGCAACACACCCTGCTTCCCACAACTTTCTGAAGGTTTTTCCACATGCGAGTGGTTGGTGGAGGTCCTGCAGCAGCTGATTCTGGGATATGTTCTCAAGCCAGTTGTGGGTTACACAACTGGAATAGGTGAGTGGAACTGTATTATACCGCTCATACTTCAAGTGTCACTAGTGATAGGGCACTATTGCGCCTCTTGTTCCCCCCACCATTTTTGTATAGGTACAGGTAAAGGCACAATGGCATCAGACTCC